>NC_080071.1:17750933-18094920 GCF_949987535.1 Balaenoptera acutorostrata | reverse complement strand
GTTTCTGTGATGAATGAAGAACTCTATTTCCTTGACTCGGGTTTAAGATCTTTTCTATTCATAATTTCTCCCAAATCTACTTTGGAAAAAAAAGAGATTCATCTGTAAGGTATTATTATATTTTGTCTCCTGGTCCAAATTGTGTATGCCACTTTGTGCTACTGAAGATGAATATTGTGGTGATGATGGTCTTATTTTCTTTCCCCAGTAAAAAAAAGAAAAACAATTCCAGGTAATGGTAAGTTCTGAGGCCATGAGAAATAGCCAGTACATGTTAAAAATATGTTGGTAAAAATTACTTAAAATTTCTTCAGTGATAAATGGATAGGGTAAGAAAAAGTATGCCAATTTGTATTCAAGTCATTCTTTACCCTTTCCAACATTTTCACTATCAACCAGTAGCATGTTCTGATTCAGAACTTGCCATTGGAGTGGTGTATTGTCTTGTCCCAAATAAGGGTTACTGACTCTTCTGAAAAGAAAGATTGCTTCTAATTTCCTCAAAGCCTTGCTATCACTGAGTGATAATGAGAACAGCAGAGTGAGGCAGAGAGATCTCAGAGGGGCTGAACTGCTGACAAGGAACTACCTGAGTGGACCAGGGATAAGGGCTGCACTGCCAATCACTCTTCTCCCAGCAGGGAATAATGCCAGATAACCACGGGGCATATGTCAAGCATTGTTCAATAGGTCTACCTGTTGAGGTTTCCAGATTGACTGATAAAAACAACTTGTCTGCAGGTAGTTTGTCTACATGAGAAGTGACCCAGTTGCTCTATTTAATTGTGTGGATCCAATTGATACTTTAACACAGAAAAAAATAGGTTATCAGGGAGGAGTCAAGTTGGAGGTGAAGTAAGAGGGTCAGTCTTCCCTTCCATCTCCTTGAAACACATCATGTCTTGTGATCGTAGCTAAACAAGTGTACAAATACATCAGTAGCTTTTCTGAAAATGGACGTTTTTAAATTTATTGAAAGGAGACATTTTCTAAGAAATCATTTTTTTAATAAAATAAAGATTTTTTTCAAATTAAGTAACTTCTTTATGTTTTCTTGGTGCAGAGGATCAGCAGATATAATGGAGATTTTAGAATCAGCAATTAGGTTTTAAGTTTGTCCACTTAAAGCACTTAACTAACTACAGGACCTCAGTTTCTGCTCTGTGTTTTATTGACCTTTCCAGACTCATTTAATGCTACATTTCAGGTATACTGAATGTGTTACTGTTTCTGAATCAAGTTATGGTCCTCTCTTCCCTCCAGTGTTCACACGTGTTGTTACCTCTATCTGGAACAGTCTTCAGTAATTTAACTTTAATCAGCTATTTCCCATCCCCACACACATACACACTCGTGTACCTGATTTCTCACCATCCTTCAGGACTTACCTTAAATGACACCTCCTCCAGGAGTCCTTCTTTGACCCCTACTTGAAATTAGATCCCGTGTATGACCCTACACATATTCCATCATAAGACATCTTATTGAATGATGTGTTTATGTCTTCCCAACAAGACCATCATCTCTGAGAGCAAAGATCTTGTTGCTCTCACTCAACACACTATCCTTAGCACCTATCCCAGCTCCTGGGAACACAGGAGACCCTCAGTGAAAATTTGTGGGTTGACATCCTCCAATGTGATTCGTTACTTTTCAGAGTCACATATCTAAAATCTCACCAGTTGTGCTATATATCAACAGTCTGACACACAGTAGCCATTCACAAACATCTGTTCAAAGAATGATTAAACAAGTGAATGAATAAATGAGTAAAGTGTTGAGAAGAACACAAAAGTCTTTCTGTCTAAAGTATTTCTTCATAAAATTTGAAATCCTGAATCATATTTTTTTGTTGAATAGCTATTAATTCCCCACACAGCATGGACTATAAAATGACAGGAAGTTGAGCAAGTTCCCATTTGACAACAGATCCTTGGGACCCTGGAAAAACAACAACAACAACAACAACAACAACAACAACAAAACCAATGAAGACCCCAGGAAACAAAAGAGTGGAGGAGGAAGGAGGGCAAGACAGAAAAAGACTAAAACCACCTGCTTCTATTCATTACAGTACTTCTCACTTCTCAGAGCAACATTTTTGAAGCCTTCTGTAGCAACGACCTCAAAAACAAAGGAGACATATGCAAGTTCAAGAAAATGAAATCAGTGTTTAATTACTAAATATTCTACCTCTAAAATTAAAGAAAAAAAGCTTAAATAATTCAGTTTGATTTGGTCTCATTAGTCTGATTTCCTAGTATTTAGCCTTAATTATGTGATACATAAGCCCTAATTATGTGGTACATATACAGTGCACTCTCTAAAGTTAAATATCAGAACGGATACTGACTTAAATGATAAAATATGTTAAATTATTAATGGTAATTAATCTTACAAAATAGGCATAATTAGTTTAAGTACTTTAGATATTATTCTTAATAGCATTACAAATAATATGACACAGTTTGATCATTTTAAAAGTAATTTATTGGGAAGAAAAGCAATGCAAGCAATGTTTTTTACTCAGGAGGGCGAAGGGATTGCTTGGTGCTGTCAAAATATATCTAGCTGTCCTTGTTGAAAAGGTGAGATTGTTCTAACCCATTAAGTGCTGTGTCCTAAACAAAATGGGAATTTAATTTTAAAGAACATTTTTTTTCATGAATATAATCATCTTTACAAATAACAGTACCTATTCCATTAAGAGTTTTTGAATATTCTTTCATTCAGTGAGTTCTGGGTATCATGCCATGAATTGTTTAGAATTGTTCAGTTTGTTTTTGTGTTTTCCCTTTTTATTGTTGAGTTTTTGTCTTCTACTGAGGTTAATTTAAATTTTTGGTTATTTAACTTTGATGCTAGACCAAAGCCTTCTGTTTTAACTCTTTCTTTCTACCTCTGAATGAACCTGCTATTGTCATTTAATGTCTAACATGGGGTTAAACTCTGAGAAGTTCTACAGGAATATACAAGGAATACAGTTTGCCTTTGAAGCAAAATTTTGAAATGGATGTTTCTTTATTGAATGGGAACATGCATGGAATCAGATAATTGGTCATCTCTCCTACCTGGAATTTAGTGATGAAGAATAAGATGATAAATTACACATCAGAAATCATACTACTTGCTCTCTAGATTTTACTACAATGTTCCCAGTCCAGGTTTAAAAATATCTTTACTGTCTACTACTGAGGAAAGCTTATATAATACAACTGCAGAACCTTTTCTCAGAATGTAGCTCAAGAGAACGACCAGAAACATGATTTCATCCAATAAAATTCTGATGTTATTAGATTAACCCGTTATATATGAATCAGTCTTGAACCTTGACATTCTAAGATGCTACAATGGTTAAAAGTAAGTAAAGAATGCTATTGAGCATCTGTCTCTAAAGTCATACAGGGAAAGTTTCTAATATTTGTTCTAATGACACCCTTCCACAATGTTCAAAATCAAAACAGCATTCTTCCCAGACACCACACTCACCATTTAATGTGTTTTTCAAAGCTACCATCACCAACATTTTGAGCAGACATCTTCCCAGTATTCAGGCTCCCTAATTAGATGTAAAGCAGTGTTGATTTGATACTAATTCAAATTTGGCTCTACTGAATAAACACTGGTTAAGGACACAGATAAAGGTTGGCTCCTGAGTAGGAAGGCTGGCGAAAGTGGGGTCCGGACTTCCCTGGTGGTGCAGTGGTTGAGAATCTGCCTGCCAATGCAGGGGACACAGGTTCGAGCCCTAGTCCGGGAAGATCCCACATGCTGCAGAGCAACTAAGCCCATGCACCACAACTACTGAGCCTGCGCTCTAGAGCCCACGAGCCACAACTACTGAGCCCGCATGCCACAACTACTGAAGCCTGCGTGCCTAGAGCCTGTGCTCCACAACAAGAGAAGCCACCACAAGGAGAACACGTGCACCACAACGAAAAGTAGCCCCCGCTCGCCGCAACTCGAGAAAGCCCGCGTGCAGCAACGAAGACCCAGTGCAGCCAAAAAATAAATAAATAAAATTTTAAAAAAATAAAAATAAAGTGGGGACTGTCAGGGAAAGGAAATCTCAACACTGTCACAATGTTTTACTGAGAGGACTCCAAGGAATACAGCAGTGATTTCCATACTTTTGAAAAATTTAAATCAACGATAGTAAACTTTCTTCAAATTAGATCTTGCATAGAATCTCATTTGTAAAACAGATGAAACTGATATTTTAGAAGTCAGTGAGAACAATAAGGGTATTTCACTGAAAAAAGAAATATAAAATTGGATGTTACAGATGACATTGCTCCATTTCAAGAAAATCCACCCAAAGTATAACATGTTTTATTTATTTTTCAATAGGTGGCCTTGAATCTTAGACTGCTCTTCAACTGATTATCATAGTGTCACAAAAGAAACTTTCATCTGAGGTATGCAGAGAAGCAATTTTTGGAACTGTTAGTTTCTGTGATTTTTGTTTCATCACATTTTATTGGGATCTATTTGCTTATTTGTTGAGTGTTCTTATACAAAATATTCTTATTTTGAAACTCCTTATTTCATATTTCATATTGCTTAAGATATACATTACATCATACAATGGGCTCTTTATGAGGTCTGTGCTGAGAAATTCCCGTTTGAACTTCATTCCAAAGAAGAATGGTGGTTTTGAGCCTAAAAAAAAAATCTTATTAACATTGTGACCTGTGTAATTGCCAAGTCTTATTTTTTATTTTGGCTGCAAAAAACCTTGAGGCCATCAATTATTGCCAAGTACTAGGTGTGTGTGTATGTCTTTATACCATAAAATTCTGGCCTCATTGCCAGTCTTTTTCCTTAATAGTCTTTTGTATATTTTCCCATATTTTAAAATACACTGTTGTCATATAATTTCACAAGTTATCTTAAATATTATCTGAAAAAATTGTAGATCAGAGCAACATAAATAATAGATCATTTCAAACAATCTGACTGTTTCTCCCAATGACTTTCCCACGTGGTCAATGAATTTGACCACATCTAATTCATTCTTGTATCTTCAGACCTAAGAAAGTGTTTGCCATGTAGAAGGATTGTTGAATTAATGAAAATACTAGTAATTCTATATCTCTATTTACAAAATTTCTATTTTTTCTATTGCTTATTAATAAAAATATGTGATGAAGGCTTTTAATGATGTGGTTCCTTTTTTACTCTGTAAACTTATTTACTGTTTCCCAAATTTGCAGATACCTGAGCATACCCTATGCTGTTTAATAATTATACTCTTGCATGCAGTAAGCCTTGCATTATTCTTTGTCCTGGAATGTTTTTCTCCCATCTTATTAGTTTTAACCCAAATATCACTTCCTCTCTGAAGGCTTTTCTAACTCTGTAAGAAGTGTTCATCAGTCTTTCTTGAATTTGCAATATAACTACCCTCAAAACTTTATATAATTTTTTATCAAATTGTATATTAATTTTATGAATATAACTGTTTATCCTGAAAGTCTGTGATCTTTATAGGAGGTCATCCTTGTGTCTAACATATAATGAATGCTCAATAATTTTTACTAAATGTATGCTATTTAGCAAATTTAAAAACAACATTGACTATCATTCCAATAGTTTTAGCTTAACAGCTTGAACTATTAAAATAGTCCATATGATTGGTATTATTTTCACTAACTTTGGCTAATTTCTAGTTTTATTTTTACTGTCAGAGATGTCCTTGTTCTTTTCCTAAATTTAGAGATAACTGGTGTGATTAAAGTCTTTTATGTTTCTGAAAATTTTAGGAATGTTAACAATCATTTTTAGGGATTGAAAACGTTGTCAACATAAGATTAAATATACACATGCATATGTAATATATATTTAGGTAGATAATTAAGAAGGAAAACAATAAGCTAAACTGTGTAATATTGGGAATTTTGCAGACAGAGCTGCAAATGCCTCTGGTGCTGCATACAATGCATGGAATTGGAATGTTTGGTAGCTGTGTGTTTGCTACCTCTGTTTAAATTTGTAATACTTATTGATTTTTAAATATTTTCCTTGTCTGTTGCCTGGAATTAAATTAATGAAAGTTTCAGAATCAACATCATCAAAAGAAACTCCTGGAGTTTTCATTCATTTGCTTTTTTTTTTTTTTTAAACCTCTGAAAAAGTTACAAGACAACCACAATTACATAATTACATAGTGTTAAAGTTATAGCAATACATAGTTTTCAAATTGGAATGCTTATGAGAGGTATTTGCACTTAATGAGAAAATATGTGTTAAAAGGACATTAAAACTGGTTAGCTGCATATCACTTTTATATTTATAATCATATTTCAACAGTATTTAATTGTTATGATATATGACAATAATCTCAATATGATAATATACTCATGGAAAGTAATCATACTAATTTGATACCAGAATGTTGCCTGCATTGTCTAATTTAATAATCATAACATCAGAATGTTAGCATAAAATAGACTCATTTCTCTTAGGTATTTTCATTTTGGCTCTCTCCTACCTGATCCTTCCACTTGCCTATTAAACAGTAACATATTGACACCAAGATGTATGAAGAAAACATTTAAAGTCAATTCTTAATTCTATTTTCCCGAATTTCTCTCATTTGTTGGAAATCAGACACAAATGCATTTAGTGCATTATTAATGAAAAATTTTAAGTAGTTTCAATACTTAAATGTTTTTTTCCTTTCTTTTTCTTGCCTAATTTTAGTTTTTTAATGATTCATTTAATGAATTTCAATAACATGCTTACTTCTGAGTCCTTGGGAAACGAAAACATAGGTTTTTCCTGTATTTTTTTTTACATTATTCATTCTTTCAGCAAAACTTTTATAATTCATATTTCAAAGGAGGAGAGAGAGAGAAGAGAAGTGAAGAGGAGAGAAAAGAAGAGAAGAAGAGAAAAGGAAAGGGACACTCACTGGCTAGATCTTGGGCTTAGGAAAAAATCTAGCTCCAGTTAGGTAAGTGAACAGAAGTTGAAGATGCCCCAGAAAGGTGGGAGAAGCCAGGGATGGTTTGAATTCTATAGCAAAGTCAGAGTAAAAGTATTAATCTATCATAGGCTACTTCTGAACTAATTCAAAGCATTCAGGAAAACTTAGTGTGAATATATAACTCGCCAAGTCTGTCCGTCCTTAATCAGCTTCCACTCTGCTACTCTAGGTGATGAATGTCTTTTGAATCTTAAGCACTGAGTTCCATCAGAGTGGAAAGGAAGGAAACCTGTTATCTGACTGTAATAATCAGGTGAGTCTTCAATGGAAAATGTAGCCTTTGAGTTAGACCTGACAGACTTTTCACAAAGACAGACAGACTAGCATGATTTTTCTCCATGTCTTGAATACTCCATGTCAAGAGAGCAGAATGCTCAGGGAGAGGTAATAGGTAATTAAGTAGGTTTGGCTGACTACGTTTGAAATATATAATAAGGATTTTGAAAGTTAGGAAATAATACTAATTTTGCAGGAGTTTACATGATTGGAATTTAATTGTATTAAATTTAGGGGCAATATTTTAAGTGGTTTATAGCAAGGAACATCTGAAGGAGAGGCTAAAATAAGCCTAGTAGATAAGAAGAGACTGTGGTATAGAGAAGTAAAAGTGGGTGGGGATCATGTGAAATGAAGAGGCATAAAATGTTCTTGAAGATTGCTATTTTTAAAAAATTTATTTAACAGACTCAATAAGTACTTATTTTCTGTTAGACACTGTTTTGAGCACTTATAAAAGTTAACTTATTTAATTTATAAAATTTATTCCTAAATATTGGCTAGAATGAGAAACAATTTTAAAATGACTACATCTTTGTGTGGTCAGAGGAATGAACAATGACCGTCTAATGGAAATACAATTTAAAAAAAATTTGCTCTCGGGTGACCTATAGTTTGTATGTTTAATGAGATAATCTATATGAAATAATTTAATAAATAGCAAAGCCTTGAACAAATGCCCAAGATATTATTATTCTAATTATTCAAAATTGACCACAAACTTTAAAAAAATCATATTTGAATAAGCTTGGAGTCAGGCAGTAGATTATCAGAATTACAAGAGAACTAGTTAATATATAGCACTTGCATCTAGGCAACAGTAGAAAAAATGTTTGCATGATAACAGAGCTATATGGCCATTATTTGGAAACTGTTATGTGACTATTTTCCATGTACTTCTTAGCATATTTTTGAGATGGAAAATCCATGGAATGCTCCATTTTCCTTTTTGCATTAAGAAGCCTTGCATAAGAAACTCATTGTGCCAGAGTGATAATTTTGCATAGTTGATAGTTCCCATGAAATCATGAAACTACTTTCAACCCACACATCATTTGACCCTTCTCAGCTTTTACACACAATCCCAAAAGACAGAACTTGGATAAAATAAAGAAGTACCAGCCATGAAAAATTATTCTGGATTAAAGACAAAAACGAAGGAATTATTTTGAGTGCTATATAAATGTACTTTATAACATGCAAACCAAACCATGCACCATATTAGGGTGCATGGAACAGAGTGACAGAGTTAAGTAAGAAAATGAAATTCTGTGGATCCCCCAGTGCGATGAATCAGCTTAACTTTATTATTATTTTGTAAATGGTAGACATGCTAAGTTTTCTTTGAGCTTCTGTGTAAGTCAGTTTTCAATTTTATTAGCTGTATAGTATATAAAAAATTATGGTCTAGACTTCTTGGAGAAAAAATCTATTGTCTCCTTTGAAAATTTCTCATACTCATGATTTCAAATAGTATTTTTAAGCTTCAGATTATCGAATATTTATCCATAGGTCTGGCCATCCCAAGATTTCTAGATTTATACATTTAAACCTGCTCTAAACTTCCTGCTCAATGTCCCATATATTCCTTAAGCTTAACATATTTTGAACTGAATTGATTATCTCCTCTGCACCCTCACTGACCCATATACCAACCCCCAAATTTCTTCCTCTTTTTCTGATTTGGCAGCGCAGGAAAGCCTGAAACTTAGAAATTTTCCTTGACTCTGACTCAGTCTTACATCTCTTAATGAAAAGTTGTTGATTTTACCTCCTAAGTATCTCTTTCCTGCCCCACTCTCATCCATGTACTCAGTATCTCTCTCCCGGCTATTAAAATAGCCTCTGAATTGATCACCGGACACCATTCTCTTCCATATCAAATTAGTTTTTCAGATTATCATCAAAGTGATAATGCTAAAATGCAAATCTGGCTGTATAACACTTAAATTTTCTCAGTTGTTTCCTAATGCCTAGATTATAAATCTAAGCTCATTTTTTGCTGCTGAACTGCACATGTTTATCTCCCAATGTTAACAAACTCTCAGAAATGTGTTTGATAGAGAGTGTCAGTAGGACCAGGGGGGTCTATTCAAAATAATTTGTAGGGTGAGTTGATCTGAGGAGTGAAGTGAAAATCTAGGAAGAGACTCAAACATGCCACATTTATTGGCACATATTTATAAGCATTAAGTAGGTAATAGGTGCTGAGAACATAAAGACTGGTAAGACAGGGTCTTTGTCCTTGAGTTGTTGGTGGTCTCCTATGAGAGACATTTAAACTACAAATCTATTTTTTTTTTTAAGATTTATTTATTGATTGATTGCTTGCTTGCTATGTTGGGTCTTTGTTTCTGTGCTAGGGCTTTCTCTAGTTGCGGTGAGCGGGGGCCACTCTTCATCGTGGTGCGCGGGCCTCTCACTGTCGCGGCCTCTCTTGTTGCGGAGCACAGGCTCCAGATGCGCAGGCTCAGTAGTTGTGGCTCACGGGCCCAGTTGCTCCGCGGCATGTGGGATCTTCCCAGACCAGGGCTCGAACCCGTGTCCCCTGCATTGGCAGGCAGACTCTCAACCACTGCGCCACCAGGGAAGCCCTACAAATCTATTTTTGAACAGGTTAGGAGGTGGCACCTGGGCAGAATCTTGAAAGACAATGAATGAGGTGTTACTTTAAATAAGTAAAGAAGAAAGGGTTTTTAATCAGAAGAAACATTGCGTCAAAGGTACAGAGACTAACAAGATCATACTAGATTCTAAAAACTATAAAATATTTAGGCTACACAGTTAGGAGTGTTATACAGCAATACAGACAAGATATGCAGAGGCTGAAACATAAAGATCCTTGATTCTCATTGTGCAACGATTGAACTTTGTTATTCAGGTAGTGGGATGCTTTTAGTATACGTTTACTTTTCTGAGGTTGGGGTGCATAAATACAAAAAATTTAAAAAGTATATGTAAAGTACAAATTAACAACGCCATATTAACACCACTTTAAATGTATGATAAACAGGGGTGACTTGATTAGCTCTGCATTTAGAAAGAGCCTTCCAATCTAGGGACAAGATAAAAGAGAACTAAATCATGCAGAAAGCACACTGATTTGGAAGCTACTGCTATAATCCAAACAAGACATATAAAGAGCCTGATGGAATGGAGAAAAGAGCATGTATTTGGAGATATCTAAAAGTGGTAGAATTGATAATATTTGATATTTGATCAAGGAAGTTAAATGAATGGAAAATACATTCCATTCTAGTACAGCAGAACTAGAAAAATGAGAGAAAATTGATTTCTTTGCAATGGTGTAAACAGAACCATTCTAGGTAAATTGCACAAATGAAGGACCAAGACCAACTATACATTTATATGCTGTCATTAAATGTTTATTTGGGTGGATTAAATCCATTTAATGTGGTTAGGATGTAATAAAGTAGTTATCTCAGTCACGCGTGTACAAACAACAACAACAACAAAAACTAAAATGGAGATACAACATTCAGTTTTCAGAAATTTCAGTGTAAACAACACACTTTTTCTGATTTGAGGCACAAGGAGCTATACAATATATAAGTTGTTTATTTTTTCTGTATATGACTATAATAGTCCTTTGAAGTTGGGAAGCTGTATCCTAAGTTACGGATATTGGTTCTAAACACCCTTAGGTTTTCAATATTCACCACTACTCCTACCCCTGTCTATTATTTATGGACAGAAAATAGTCAATGAAGGAGAAACAATGTTAAAAAGATAGAACATAAAGGGAAAAAAATGCTATAAGTGACCTGAGAATCTACTCAGTCAAATTTGCTGAGCTAGATTTAAACCTTCAAACTAATTTTAAAAGGAGGCATTCTTCATTATTCTAACCTCAAATTCTGAATGTAATTAAGCTTAAAATTAAGCTTATACTCTGATTAAGTTTTAATGGAATAATTTCCAGATTTCTCTTTTCTAGGCCTGCATGTTTTTTTAACCTTAATTATTCTTCTGTTTAGAATTTTAATTGTGTAAATTTATGACTTGAGCAACTTTATTTCAACAAAAAAGCATGGTGTATTGGGTATCCAAGTTTTCTGTCCAATTTTTCTTTTATCTTTTATTACTAATATGTTTACTGTTAACTAGGGAGTTAAATATTCAGCTCTTCTTTGTTCTATGCTAAAAACAAAACTGGGGGAAAGTTAGATTGCAATTATTTTAAAGAGAAGCTGAGATCCCTAATGAAATCTAGAAGCTAGGAAAGTTGACTTGTGAGGGCCGTGGGTATGCGTGACAGCTGTACAGAATTAATCCAATGAGGAAATCTGAATCATGCTTCAAGGCAAAGGATGCCTGTGAACCAATCATTACATAAAGACGTTTTTGTTGCCCCATGCCTTTGGCTTCTTAGTGAGGTTATTCTTTTGGCAAATGATCTATCTTAATATTACACAAGGAAGCTTTGTGTGGGGCAGTGTATTATCAGAGTTCTCTTGTTCTATAATAATGTAAGGAAAAGAATGTGTGCAATACTAACCACTAGGGTCCAAAGTAAAAATCGTATTCCCTTGTTACATATATGTAAAAGTAATAGTGAGAAGCAACCACTTAAAACAAATACTAGAATTACAGAAACTCAACATCTTTGGAGGGTTATCTTCAAATGATGTCTTACAGCGCCAATAAGAACATCAATAATAGCTAATATGTGTTAAGTGCACTATATGTACCAGTCATTGTACTAAGTAATTTTTATGGATAATTTCACCTACTCCTCATAGCTACCGAAAAGATTGGTTTCGTTATTATTCACAGTTCCTAGATGAAAGAACTGAGGCTTTGATATGTTAACATTTTAACCACAGTCATACTTCCTCATCCAGAATTTCAACTCAACTCAAATGATTTAAGATATGATACTTCCAACCACCATCCAATATTTCCTTCCAATAATGATGTAAATTTTGGTTCCTCAAGTAATGCTTAATGTTATGTGGTAAAGAGTTTTGTTTACCATTACGTTAAGTTAGATCTAAGGCAAGCTGAAAGAAATTTTGATACATTATCTGCCTGTCTCATATTGTCAACATTTCTAAATTGTATTTGAATCATGGACTTTTTTTTTAGAGTCCATAGATCCGTGGGAAGTATATGGACGTGCCTTAGGGAACCAATGACCCTATAAAATTATATCTTAAATTTCCTGTGCATGCAGTTTGCTATATTTTTCTGGTAAGTGAGAACATTGATTGCTTCTTTAGAATTTTAAGCTGTATATGACCCTCCAAACATTTAGGAACCATTAGTCAGATATTTTGCACTCTGAAAGTAAAAGAAATCTAGAAGTAACACTTTAACAAGCAAAAGGTAGAAATGAAGTGATCTCTGACTTTTAATAGGAGCAATGACAGTCAGAAGTGTATAAAGGTTTAGATTAAATGTCACTAGGAAACGGTGATTTTTAAAATCATTTGTAAGAGTTAGAGTGTTACATCTATGTGATTTTGACTTGCTACACAGTATCAAGCCCAGTTAAAATGCTATTTTTCAAATTTATTTATGTCAAATATGAATGACTATTTCAAATTCTCTTAATATGAATCTATCAATTCTGTTCTAAAATTTGGCATATAGTCATCTGGATTAACTGTTTTTATTCTATTTAGCCATCATTTTCATTTAAAAATAAATGTATTTGTATGGTAAGTGTATTTTTTTTGTGTGTTTTTTTTTGTGCTTCACAAGCATAATTTTTTATTTGCTATGTGGAATAAACACTGGGGAAGGGAGACACAAAAGTTAGAGACACCAGTTAAGAGGGTGTTATATTACAAGGGTACAAAATAATAGGAAAGGGCAATTATAGAGGTAATTAGGAGAGAAAACCAATTCAGGAAATTGTGTTTCTTTCTAATTGATAGACTTCCAAGAATTTTTTTTTAGCATCTTTATTGGACTATAATTGCTTTACAATGTTGTGTTAGTTTCTACTGTATAACAAAGTGAACCAGCTATACATATACATATATCCCCATATCCCCTCTGTCTTGCATCTCCCTCCCACCCTCCATATCCCACCCCTCTAGGTGGTCACAAAGCACCGAGCTGATCTCCCTGTGCTTTGTGGCTGCTTCCCACTAGCTATCTGTTTTACATTTGGTAGTGTATATATGTCCATGCCACTCTCTCACTTCGTCCCAGCTTACCCGTCCCCCTCCCCATGTCCTCAAGTCCATTCTCTACGACTGCATCTTTATTTCTGTCCTGCCCGTAGGTTCTTCAGAACATTTTTTTTTTTTTTAGATTCCATATATATATATGTTAGCATATGGTATTTGTTTTTCTCTTTCTGACTTACTTCACTCTCTATGACAGACTCTAGGTCCATCCACCTCTCTACAAATAACTCAATTTCATTTATTTTTATGGCTGAGTAATATTCCATTGTATATATGTGCCACATCTTCTTTATCCATTCATCTGTCAACGGACACTTAAGTTGCTTTCATGTCCTGTCTATTGTAAATAGTGCTACAATGAACATTGTGGTACATGACTCTTTTTTAATTATGGTTTTCTCAGGGTATATACCCAGTAGTGGGATTGCTGGGTCATATGGTAGTTCTATTTTTAGTTTTTTAAGCAACCTCCATACTGTTCTCCATAGTGGCTGTATCAATTTACATTCCCACCAACAGTGTAAGAGTGTTCCCTTTCCTCCACACCCTCTCCAGCATTTATTGTTTCTAGATTTTTTGATGATGGCCC
This sequence comes from Balaenoptera acutorostrata, assembly GCF_949987535.1. Classification (NCBI taxonomy): domain Eukaryota; kingdom Metazoa; phylum Chordata; class Mammalia; order Artiodactyla; family Balaenopteridae; genus Balaenoptera; species Balaenoptera acutorostrata. Next base: position 18,080,903 of record NC_080071.1, on the reverse strand, counting down.
TTCTGACCGATGTGAGGTGGTACCTCATTGTAGTTTTGATTTGCATTTCTCTAATGATTAGTGATATTGAGCATCCTTTCATGTGTTTGTTGGCAATCTGTATATCTTCTTTGGAGGAATGTCTATTTAGGTCTTCTGCCCATTTTTGGATTGGGTTGTTTGTTTTTTTGATATTGAGCTGCATGAGTTGCTTGTATATTTTGGAGATTAATCCTTTGTCAGTTGCTTCATTTGCAAATATTTCCTCCCATTCTGAGGGTTGTCTTTTCATCTTGTTTATGCTTTCCTTGGCTGTGCAAAAGCTTTTAAGTTTTATTAGGTCCCATTTGTTTATTTTTGTTTTTATTTCCATTTCTCTAGGAGGTGGGTCAAAAAGGATTTTGCTGTGATTTATGTCATGGAGTGTTCTGCCTATATTTTCCTCTAAGAGTTTTGTAGTGTCTGGCCTTACATTGAGGTCTTTAATCCATTTTGAGTTTATTTTTGTATACGGTGTTAGGGAGTGTTTTAATTTCATTTTACAAGAAGCTGCTAGACTCTATTACATGGTGTTTGTATTATTTTACATTTCCCACAGAACTGCATGAGAGTTCCATTTACTCCACGTCCTCATCAACACTTGGTATTTTCAGTCTTTATAATTTTAGTTTTTCTTGTATGTTTGTAGTGGAATCTCACTGTGGTTTTAATATAAATTTCCCTGATTACTGATGATGTTGAGCATTGTTTCTTGTATTCATCATCCATTTGTATATAATCCTTTGTGAAGCTACTGTTCAAATCATTTCAACACTTTTAATTAGATTATTTACCTTTTTATGACTGATACATTTTATATTTTAGATACATGCTCTTTGACAATTTATATGTTGTGAATATTTTATTTTGCTCTGTGGCTTCCCTTTTCATTTATTTAATCATGTCTTTCTAAAAACATAATATTTTAATTTTGATGGTTCACAGTTTATGATTATTTTTCTTTTATAGTTCCTACTTTTTGTAGTCTATCTAAGAAATCATTGCCTAATCCAAGTTTGCAAAGATTTTCTACTGTTTTCTTCTATAACTTTTTTACTTGTGACTTAGTAATGTTTAGGTCTTTGTTCTTAAGATTAAATGTGTGTTGTGTGAATTAAATATTGAGATTCATATGCATATCCAGTTGCTCCAAGACTGTTGAAAAGACTGTACTTTCTTCATTGAATTGCCTTGTCCTTTTGTCAAAAGTGTTATAACTGTGAGTCTTTTTCTATAATCTATTCTGTTCCATTGACTAATATATCTATTCTAACAATAACACACTATCTTGATTACTATAGCATTGTCATATGTCTTCCAAAATTCTTTTTTTCTTTTATAAATTTATTTATTTATTTTTGGCTGTGTTGGGTCTTCGTTGCTGCACGTGGGCTTTCTCTACTTGCGGCAAGCGGGGGCTACTCTTTGTTGCAGTGTGCGGGCTTCTCATTGTCGTGGCTTCTCCTCTTGCAGAAAGCTGGTTCTAGGCATGTGGGCTTCAGTAGTTGTGGCACTCGGGCTCAGTAGTTGTGGCTTACAGGGTCAGTAGTTGTGGCGCACTGGCTTAGTTGCTCCGCGACATGTGGGATCTTCCCAGACTAGGGCTTGAACCCATGTCCCCTGCATTGGCAGGCAGATTCTTAACCACTGTGCCACCGGGGAAGTCCCCAAAATTCTTTTTTAAAACTGTTTTTGGTTATTCTAGGTTATTTGCATTTCTACATAAACTTTAAAATCAGCTTAATCAATTTTACAAAAAAAATCTTTTGGAATTTTAACTGTGATTGCATTGAATCTAGAGATCACTATCAGAAAGATTGATATCTTAACAGTATCAAGTCACCCTGTCCTTGAACTAATAATTTTTGCAACTGTTTAGGTCTTTAACCTCTTTCAACCTGAAAACTTTATATATATATATGTATTTTCTTTAGAGTTGTTTCTTTAGATCCTTCATTCAATTATAGAGAGCTCTTTCTAATTCTTTCCTTTTCAATATTTGTTTATCCCCAACTTTAAACTTGAAGGATCTCAAAGCACTCTACAACAACTGCAAAAAAGAAAAAAGTCTATGTCAGGGCAGGGAGGAATTGGTCTCTTCAAGATTACAAAACTAAAAGGTCATCTTCCACATCACACTCCTCCCCACCAGGTGAGCAAGATGGAAGCTCTACTCCAGGTGGATGCAGCCAAGATAAAGCTCCCTCTCACCCCAGCATTCAGTCCAGGGCTACGATTTCTCACAGGAGTGCCAGACCAACAGCATTTCTAACCACCCTACCAACCTTGATGAGGCAGAAACTCTATTCTAGACAAGAGCAGCAGAGAGGTCTCAGTCTCTGTTCATCTAGCCCCACTTGTAGGGTAGAAGCTCTACTCCAGGTGTGACAGGCTGAGAATACAGAACCCTCATTGTTATCACTACAGCTCACTCATAGGGCAATGGATCTCACGCTGGGAAAGGTAAGCTCAGAAGACCAGAGGCTACTACCTCCACCCAATGCCCCACTGATAGAGTAGGGTTTTCATTCTGAGAAAAACAGGCTGCTGTCCCCATGCCAATTCTGGAGCAACGATGCAGAGGAACTGTCCAGGGGAAGAGGCAGGATGCAAGAACAGAGAGTTCCATGACTCTCCCTAAGGGAACTGACTGTACTTGGAATAGAGTGTGAAGAAGTTCAAGCCTAAGAACAGTGTGTCAAAAACAAGGAAGGTTTTGGTGGAAAGCAATTAAGAGGAGGCTGGTAGATTTATGAAAGCAACAAGGAAAACAGTAGACCAGTTAGAAGTTTCACAGAGAAAGAGGTAAGAAGTGTCCTCATGGGAATGTTCATAGCAGCACTAGTTATAATAGACAAAAAAGGGAAACAACTCATGTCCAATAACTGATAAGTAAATGTGGTATATCCATACAATAGAATTTTATTTAACAATAAAGAGAATAAAGTACATGCTGCAACATTAATAAACCTTGAAAACTTTGTGCTAAGTAAAAGAAGTCAGTTACATAAGACCACATATTGTATAATTCCATTTATATGAAATGTCTAAAATAAGCAAATCTATAGAGACAGAAAGTAGATTAATGGTTGCTTTGGTCTGGGAAGGTTGGAGGTGGGGTGATGTGAAGTGACTACTAATGGGTGTGGGGTTTCTTTTCTTGCATGACTAATATGATATAAAATTGCTGTGATGATTGTTGTACAACTCTGAATATTGAATTGTGCAATGTTAAGTGGGTGAATTGTATATGAATTATATCTCAAAAAAATGCTTAAAAAACAAATTATAGTATAATAATAGAATTGGAGATTTTAGAAGGAAGGACAAAGTGGTTTAAAAATTTTGCTTATATTTGTGTGTTACGGAACGAATGTTTGCCCCCGCTCAATATATGTGCTAAAATATAATGCCCAATATGATAATATTTAGAGATGGGGCCTTTGAGAAGTAATTAGATAATGAGGGTGGAGGTCTCATGAAAGGGATTAGTGCTCTTAGAAAATGCCAGAGAACTAGCCCAACTGTGAGGGTAAAAGCTCACTCAGTGAGGATACAGGAAGTCAGCTGTCTGCATCCCAGAAGAGGGTTCTCACCAGAACCCAACAATGCTGGCAGAACTGTGAGAAATAAATTTCTGTTTTTGATAAGGAATATAGTTTATGGTATTTTGCTCTAGCAGCTGAGCTTTTAAAGAAAATTCTCTCCTAAATGATGCTAGTGAGAAGATAAGTTAACTCTAATAAAGCCAAAAAAAAAAAAAAAAAGGTGACCCATTTAAGAGAGAATTTGGATAGGTCATTTAGATTCAGTCTGTAGATTGGCCCTTAACCTAAAAAAGAAAAGAAGCTTACACATTTAGCCCCAGTTAACAGAGTACATGGTCAAAGTCTTATCTATTTTTAAAAATCATATTTGTCCTTAAAATCTCAGAATGATAGTTTGCACGTTGTTAATGGTGAAGGTAGGAGTAGATTCAGTGGCCAAATTAGGATTTAGAAGGCTTGCATATATTTTTCCATCAGCCAGGACTAAAGAATATTGAATAAACCTTATTTTTCTGAAAAGACATTTAACCTAAAAATTTTAATTAAAATTTAATACAAATTTTAATAATACTCTTTTTTTAATAGGAAACCTACTCAAATACTATCAAAATTTTCCTCTCATTTGTCATTCTTATAATATTTTCAGTTTGAATCATCATTCTTTTAAAATTTTATTCAAAAAAATATATAACAGACTTGTAACAGTTGACCTGCCCTCCCTGTGTTCTACCTAGTACAGTGTTAAAATATAGACGTATCTTTTATGAAGACATTAACCTCCTGATGCTATGCATTGTCTCACCCACCCTCATTGGCTCTCTGTTGTCATAGAGCAATAGTTTACAAACTGAAATTCATATAACACTGAGTTGCACAAGTGACCCATTTGAGTATTTAAAAAATATTAGACTTACATTTATTTTGCTTTGTAATCTCATTCTTTTTTATACCTTTATTATTTTTGAAATTTTATTGAAATATAGTTGATTTACAATGTGTTAATTTCTGTCCTACAGCAGAGTGATTCAGTTATACATATATATATATATATTCTTTATCATATTCTTTTCCATTATGGTGTATCATAGGATATTAAATATAGTTTCCTGTGCTATACAGTAGGAACTTGTTGTTTATCCATCCTATATATAATAGTTTGCATCTGCTAATCCCATACTCCCAGTCCTTCCCTCCCCCCACCCCGTCCCACCTTGGCAACCACTAGTCTGTTCTCTATGTCTGTGAGTCTGTTTCTGTTTCATAGAAAAGTTCGTTTGTGTTGTATTTTAGATTCCAGATATGTGGTATCATATGGTATTTGTCTTTCTCTTTCTGACTTTCTCACTTAGTATGATCATCTCTAGGTCCATGCATGTTGCTGCAAATGGTATTATTTCATTCTTATTTACTTTATTTATTTTCAATCTTTTTCCATTGGGTACATATACCACATCATCTTTATCCATTTATCTGTCGATGGACATTTAGGTTTGTTTCTATGTCTTGGCTATTGTAAATAGTGCTGCTATGAACATAGGGGGGCATGTATCTTTTCAAATTATAGTTTTGTCTGGGTATATGCCCAGGAGTGGGATTGCTGGATCATAGGGCAACTCTATTTTTAGTTTTTTGAACCTGAATACTGTTTTCCATAGTGGCTGCACCAATTTACATTCCCACCAACGGAGTATGTTCCCTTTTCTCCATACTCTCTCCATCATTTATTATTTGTAGACTTTTTAGTGATGGCCATTCTGACTGGTGTGAGGTGGTTTTGACTTGCATTTCTCTAATAATTAGCAATGATGAGCATTTTTTCATGTGCCTATTGGCCATCTGTATGTCTTCTTTGGAGAAATGTCTCTTTAGATCTTCTGCCCATTTTTTGATTGGATAGGTTTTTTTTGTTTGTTTGTTATTGAATTGTATGAGCTGTTTACATATTTTGGAAATTAAGCCCTTGTTGGTTGCATCATTTACTAATATTTTCTCCTGGTCCATAAGTTGTCTTTTCATTTTGTTTATGGTTTCCTTTGTTGTGCAAAATCTTATAAGTTTGGGTCCCATTTGTTTATTTTTGCTTTTATTTCTCTTGCCTTGGGACACTGACCTAAGAAAACATTGGTACGATTTATGTCAGAGATATTTTGCCTATGTTCTCTTTTAGGAGTTTTATGTTGTCATGTCTTATATTTAAGTTTTTAAGCCATTTTGAGTTTATTTTTGTGTATGGTGTGAGGGTGTGTTCTAACTTCACTGATTTGCATTTGGCTGTCCAACTTTTCCAATACCGCTTGCAATCTCATACTTTTAAATATCTGTTTACATATGTTTTATAATGTACATATTATATTGGAGGATACTAGAAATTAGTGGATGAGGAAGGGGAGCAGGGAGGGTTGTTAGATGTCCTGTATGGCACAGTCCCAATCAATGAAGATTTTTCCTGAGTTCTGTATCACTTTCAAAAGAATCACCGGATAGTAGCTGGGTGAAAAGACGACACTGAATTTCATTTCCCAAGTAAGTAAAAGGTCTTTTTCTTTTACGGTTTTGTTGTTGCTGAAGTTTTTCAGAAATGTAGCCCTATGCAAACTGAGGGAAAAGTTTTAAAACTTGACCATTTAGGAAAATTACATCACTTGTAACAACCATGTTAGTGGTATTTACGTTGCCAATTCAACACACCTGAATCAGCCTGCATTTATATGTGATTCTATCTTTAGTGATTCAGGTCCAAGCATCTGAATTCTTTATTATGTCTTCTAATGCACTCACGTCTGGGCATTTATGTCTTGAAATTTTCTTCTTTATATTAAAGTTGTTTTTTTGTAGTTAAGTATATGGATAAGTTATATTATCTATAAATTTTATTTTTAAATAGTGAAGTGAAGATTATATCTTTATACTATTTCATATATATGCATATGTGTGTGCATATACTACTCATATATAATAAATATATATTTTTTATAAAAATGGGTCTTTGGGGCAGACAGAGTTGAGATCACCACTCTATGGGCTGATAACCATGTAATGTGTGGGCTTCATTGCCTCCCATCAGTTTGCCATTCCTACATCAGCCTTTGCAACTTCTCTACTCTATATGTTCTGCTTTCACCACACCATACTGGCTGATCATGATTTCCAAATGCGCCATGGATTGTGGTGCCTATCCTTATTCCTTTCCTCCATCTCCTTTTTCTGAAAAATTTATACTCCGTTTTATAATACTCTGCTCAATCGGAACACCCTTAGCCAGAGTTTATTTCACTCATTCCTGAACTACTATATAATTCTGCCCTTATCTCCAAAACAACATTCCTATTTCTATCTTCCCAGTTAAACTGTAAACTTCTAAAGGGCAGGGGTGATGTTTCTTTTTCATTCCTCGAGGGCAAGGATTGTGTTGTATTCATTTCTATCAGCACTTGGTTGCCTAAAAGAATGTTTTTGATTATTCACTAATCAATATAATTTTCTTTCTCAATGAGCTAAATAACAAATATAAACAGCTTAATGCATGACGTTGATTTGAATTTTTGCATTTTCAGCCCCCTCACACACACACCAAGAATTACATGTTTATGGACACACAGCCCTAACCTCCATTTGAGCCCTGGTGGCCTTACCTGCCAGTCTTCCTCCAGCACCTGCCACCACTGTCATATTTTTGCACATATTCTCTCATGGCTCCAGCCATTGTCCCAAAGTAATGCCAATTTCTCATCAATTCTTCCTCTTTACATCCTGAAGCAGAATGAAAAAACAGTCAAAACATTCGGAAAAATACTCTCTCTTTGACAGCGTGTTTTCTCCAGCGATTTTGATTCCTGTGATTGAATTACCAGTCTTCCATCCAGGCATTCTTAACACCCAAGTTAGTTACTTCCCAAATCAACTGTTGGGTCACTTCTTCCCATAATACCAAAGTCGGCAAACAGCCTTTGAACTTGAGAAACATCTCATGTATGCAAAGCCACGCACTGTAATTAATGGGGGTAAATAAAATGGAGGTTTTTCACAAATACGCTTTTCATTAACAAATAAGTTGTGAAAGGCAATAGAAATTGTTTTAATTTAGCATCTTTATTTTAAAAAGATATTACATAAGGGTTTACAATTATTATAAAACAGAAGTTTACTGAATTTAAATTTATGTAATAAATAAATGTGCTTACAAAATTCAAACGGTAGCTAAAAAATTCAGTCAGAATAGAAGCAAAACTGATTACTATATAAAGAGCGAGCCAATGTTATACAATAAGTGATGGTTTACTTGTTTACTGATTATCTTAGTGTAACCCAAAAGTACTACTAGTTTGGTTTCAGTAAATAAAGGTATGGACTATAGAGGGTCCTGTATTAAAATTAGAAGACAGTTTTATAAGAACAGCATACTAAATCTTGAATATGATCTTTGAAAATATTTCTATAGCTAAAATTCTATGAGTCTTTACCAGCTATGTTTCTGCCAATAGAAATACGATCTATGGTTTAGAAGAGATGTGTCCTTGTGAACTTCCCTGTAAATTTCCTTTAACAGTATTCTCTGTTCTTACTAGTAAAATAAGAGATTATACTTTTGTAATAAAATTTCACTCTAAAGATTAAATAAAATTTGTATTAAATGTGACAATAAACTTCTCTGTCTGAATACTTAATACTGAAATAACCCATAATACATAAATGCTCTAAGAAATCGCAAACTATAAATAATTTTCCAAGTCTGAAAATTTTTTCCAGAAACTTTTTGTCCTTGGAGGCCAGAATCTTATAAGAAGATACATCCTTTAGGTCCCACGCACCCTTCTCTTCCTTTAAATACTGAAATTTTTTCTTAAATATTTTTGTGTGGAGATTTAAGCTTCAGTTTCAACCATTAATATTATGCCAGAAAAATAGCATTTATAGGATTTAGAGCTGGAAAAAATAGTAGAAACCATATACTTTAATACAACCTTTGTGTTTTATTAATTTTAAATGAGTTCTAAAATTATGATGAATTTCTAGGGCACTCACCAAAGTAGTACTAGAATCTGGGTTTCCTTACAGTACTGGAGTCTTCTAATAATTGCAAGAAGTTGATACGCTTGTGTTACAGTTCTGGTTGGAGCATTTTTGAAGAAAAATGAAATTATTATTATTCTCTCTTCTTTATCCTTCTCTTTTTCTAAACTTCATAATCAATCTTTCTTCTACATGTCTCCAATAAAGAAATTATCTGTTTTCAGTAAAGCTACATTTGATGTCAGGACTTCCTCAACAGCCAGTCACAAATGCCCTTTGTAGTAGTTGGTAATTTAATTCACCCTTTTATCAGTCAAGTTCAGCAGCTAATATTTGACAAGCAGGGGTTACAAACCTGGGTAGCTTTTGACATACACAATTTACTAGCCAGAATCCCAAATCAATGACTTTGAAACTGAATCTTGCTGCCGGTGTGTATTTCTTTGGTTGCATAGAATTTTTAAAAATTGAATTTGAATGCTTTAATTAAGGGCAGACTTACCAGTGTGTCACCGTTTCTACATACCCTATTACTTCTGTATGTGACATTTGATGTTCAGTTTATGTTATGGTTATGGAACTGAAACCAACATGAATATTGCTTTGTGTTTGTTTCATTTTGTTATTGGAGAGGAGGGTGCATACATGTTTTCTTCTCATAAGGACAATGTTTGGGAAGGATGAAGACAGTCATCAGACTAATAGTGCCACTGATGCTTCAAAGAAAATCTTTGCACTTGATTCAGGAAACCTTAAAGATCATAAAACATTGTTAACTGTACATAATATTGTGACACATTTCATATCCCTAATTTGCTAAATAGAAAGTGGCATAATATCTATTAATGTGATTAAATGGGTCAGTTTCTAAATACAGTCTTACTTAAAGCTGCTTTTACATGTCTTTTAAAAATGGTTGAATGTAGAATTTAAAAATACCCCAAAACATTAAGACAGTTAATTAGTATTTTAGTATATATCTTTGAGTATTAGAATTAACCTTTTGTAACAATGATTTTAATTAGAAACAGAGTAGTAATATTTTGGTTAGTATTTTGTGATATCAATAAAAATATTGCATTGTCTTTTCCCATAAATACAATGACAAACAGCAAATGGTAAAGATTTTACAAGCTAATTAAATGTCATTAATGAGGGCTATAAAATATATATAAATAGTAGTTTCATTTAGTTTTGGAGAATGATTATATTTGACCACAATGGTTAAAAGACTTAGACTTACAAATAATGCTTAATATGAGCTTTCTTATGAGAAATTTGGCATGAAAATTAAATATGGCCTGAATAAAAGAGTAAAAAAATTATTTTGCAAATCTTGCTTCAAATATGCTTCCTCTAAAATGTATTAGAAATCAAAATCTAATAAATTAAAATTTTTCTTTTCAACCAACATTAACAACTAATGATTAATCTGAATCTGAATGAGCATGACACATTGGAATCTTATTTGCAAACAGTCAAAATTATGAAAATCAATGCTGCATGTTCTAAATATTATTCTTCACTGACTAGGAAAATGTGATCTTTGTTTTGGGTTTATATAAAATATATTATAATTGTTCATACAGTTTTATGAAGAAAGACTTTTCCATTTTAAAGTTATTAGATAATTTTAGTAATCATATTGACAATAAGTGGTTTATCACTTTTCATAATATTATTCTCAATATTTTCAACATCTATTTAATTTTATTTAATTATTTTAGTATGTGATAGTTTGCTTATCCTTTCAAAGTGTGAAATATACAAATATGCCATTTTATTTTTTTCCAATGGAATAGAGCTTTAAATTTGTATTTTCCTTTTTTAAAAAAAGCACTTCTATTGTGTATTGGATCTAAAACAATGGTTTGATTAATATTAATACAGTCATGGATTTTTTTGTGTGTATTTCAAAATTTATATTCTCCATCACAACACTAGGAAAAAAAATATCTGTCCCACCGCCGGACTACTGTTAGTTTGATGATTATACTAATATTAACTGCTTCACTTGAGTAAGCAAAGAAGAAGTAAAATACCAGTCAGACCAGCTGTTAATTCACAGAGTGTTGTACTATGCTTATTAAAAATACCCAAAAGATGTACCTTTGTGGTTCAGTCTTTTGAATTAGAATCAGAATATTAATCATGCCTCAGGCCTAAATTAAACATTGGAAGGCCCCTTAAGAATTTTCACCAAATTTTCTTGGATTTTTCTTTATTGGGTCTTCCTGGACTCTGTTTAGCTCTGTAATTGCTTTGCTCCTTTGTTGATAGGTTAAAGCACAATGTGATTTTCTCCATGTCATAATATTTAAGAGGACGGCTCAATGGTCTACTCCAAGTTGCAAAGTGCAGCTGAGACACTGATTTATAACAGAAATAGTGTTTACAATGTCAAATAAAGTGTGAAGTAAGAACAACTATGTATCTCAAAATCTATAGTTATAAAAGGATCTGAATCATTACTGTCTTCATATCATTTATATTCTGAAGGGGTTATCTTAAGTGACCCTGCCAAATGTGGATGACCTCTTATATATGAGTATGCAAATGCAAGAAAAAATAAGGACAACCTATCAAGCATGTTCAAAATATACTATAGTCTGAGTTCAGAAAATGGTCAATGTTACTAATGAATGTACGCCTGAGTACTTACATATGGACCCAGTTTCAAAAATAGAAGTGTGTGATTAAGGTAACATTTGTGCATCTATCTAAGAGCTGTGTCTTGAGTGTACTGTTTATTTATACTGGAGGACAATTTGAACTCCACACACGAGATCAAAAGGAATGTTATGACCTTGAAATATTTCTTTAGCATTTAACATATCTCCACCACCTCACTCTCAAGGCAAAAGGATGAAATGGAAAAGTATATCAGTTTGAGAGAGTGTATTATTTTTAAAATAATCAATGATAGTAATAAAGTGCCAGTGCTCTTCCTATATCACAACACTTTTTTTCCCATTTCTCAATTGAATTTATGATAAACTACTAATATTTAAATAAGAACTTTGTTAATTCAGAACCCCCCACAATTATTTTTGGAAAGAGAAAACACATCTCTTAAAATTGATATTTGATTTATTAACACATTTGTTTGAAGCAACAGGCTCAGGTTTTTAAAGGTTTGCGTAACAATATTTTGGCTAAACTGACAGTACATGGACTTTATCTTGGCAGTATTTGTATATTATATAACACAACACAATAATAACTGCTGTTCAATGTGATAAAAACAAGGGGAAATTTTGTCCATTCATAGTATTGTTAAGACAAAAACAAAAAATTTATCTATTTTGGGGTGAAGTAGTAACAGCTTACCCACTGGTATGTTAACTAGTTCCTATTAAAAGACTTAACAGAGGAAATATGAATTCATTTGACCTGTTAGGTATCTAAAAATTAGTGCTGTACACTGTTATAGGCAATTTTGGTAGCTATTAATAACCTGGGAGAAAAAACAACAACACAATAACCAAACGGAAACATGTATCAATATTTCGGAAAGAAGTGTGACCAGTGACTGGTGAGTACTTGGAGAATCTAACTTTGCAAGTATGGTACCAGTTGTGCTTTGTTGTGAAACAGAACTTCATTGATGTTCTGAACTAGACCGTGCCTCTCTTCTTCCCTTCTCTGTGAAAATCTTCATAGCTGCTTGGGTGATGGACAAATGAGTTACAGCTTATTCATAGAAATATGTGGATTATGAAGTAATCTGCTGGTTTTAAAAAAATCAAATGCAATTTTGTCAGCTATTTCCATTGGAGATCAAACTGTGACCAATAAAGAAACAATAACTGAAGGAAAAATTTCCAGTGACCCTCTTTGATAACATTAGAAATGAAGATTAGAACAAATCCAATAAATGTAAAATATTTAGTAAACGGAAGACTGATGAGATCTATGAGCTTATGACCTCTTCTGTTGCTCCAAACTATCATGATTTAGTATTTGTTTGAAGAGGAACTGTTATAATAGTTCTGTAAAATCCAACTCTAACCATTACAACTATTTTTGCAATTTTGTTTTGTGTATCCTCCATTTTTTGTTTGAATGCTTTAAAGCACATCCCAAACAGCATATCATTTCACTCACAAATACTCAAATATCTGTTATTAACAAAGAATACCCCAATATTTTTGTTGTAGTTTTTTTTTTAACATTTTAGCCATTTTTTTAAATTGAAGCATAGTTAATTTACAATGTTTTGTTAGTTTCAGGTGTAAAGCAAAGTGATTCAGTTATATTATTTTTCAGATTTTTTTCTATTACAGGTTATTACAAGATAGTGAATATCGTTCCCTGTGCTATACAGTAGGTTCTTGTTGTTTATCTGTTTTATATAGAGTAGTATGTATATGTTAATCCCAAATTCCTAATTTATCTCTCTCCCCTTGCCCCCGCTATCTCCTTTGGTAACATAAGTTTGTTTTCTATGTCTGTGAGTCTATTTCTGTTTTGTAAATAAGTTCATTTGTATCATTTTTTTAGATTCCACTTATAAGTGATATCACATAGCATTTGTCTTTCTCTGTCTGACTTAATTCACTTCGTATGATAATCTCTATGTCCATTCATGTTGTTGCAAATGGCAATATTTCCTTCTTTTTTTATGGCTAATATTTCACTGTGTATGTATATCACGTCTTTTTTATCCATTCATCTGTCAATGGACATTTAGGTTGCTTCCATGTCTTGGCTATTGTAAATAGTGCTTCTATGAACATTGGGGTGAATGTACCTTTCAAATTATAGTTTTCCCTGGATATATGCCCAGGAATGAGATTGCAAGATCATATGGTAACTCTATTTTTAGTTTTCTAAGGAACCTCCATGCTGTTTTCCATAGTGGCTGCATCAATTTACATTCTCACCAACAGTGTAGGAGGGTTCCTTTTTCTCCACACCCTCTCCAGCATTTATTATTTGTAGACTTTTTAATGATGGCCATTCTGACTGGTGTGAGGTAATACCTCATTGTAGTTTTGACTTGCATTTCTCTAATACTTAGTGATGATGATCATCTTTTCATGTGCCTGTTGGTCGTCTGTATGTCTTCTTTGCTGAAGTATTTTAAAGCGAACACCAAAAAGTTTCATTCTGCCCTAAATTCTTTAGTATGTATTTCTAACAATTAAAGCTTGTTTAAACCAATAAAATTAAAAATATAATTCCTTAACATCATCTAATTGCCTGGTCCATGTTAAAATATTTCCATTTTTCAGATGAGCTCAATTTTTGCAAATAGTTTTTAAATAAGGATATAAATACAGTTTATACATTGCATCTGGTCAATTAATTCTTTTAAATAGTTTAAAGTATATTACAGTTCATCCTTCTTTTTTTGACATTTATTTATTTAAAATTCTGGGTATTTTCCCTGAAGAATTTTCCACATTCTGGATTTGGTTGATTCCCCTGTGTTTACTGTAAACTTATAGTCACATTTAGAGTTTGATTAGATTAAAGTTTAATTGACTCTTTACTTTGTATTTTCTCCCATCAGAAGACACATATATCTAGCTGCTACACATTTAGTGATGATAAAACATATCAGTAATAAACTGACAGAAATATGAAAATATGCCTTACTATTTTTAACAGCAAACAATAAGAAAGAATGCATATGTCCATCAATAAGGGATTGGTTAAATAAACAAGGGAATACTATACAGCTGAATAAAAAAATAGAACATAAACTCCAGGATGTGCTGTTCAATGAAAAAGCATTTCAGAGAAATGTGGCATGGTATATGCATAACATACATGTGTATGCTAATATTATTTTATGTGTATAGTATGCCACCATTTAAAAATTAGGAAATATGTGTAAATATATGTATATAATATTTAGTTATATTAAAATAGGTATATAAATCATGAAATTTAAATAAGTGTAGGTATCACCTAGAATGGACGGGAAGGAATAAAGTGGATGGGATAGTGATAGAAGCTGAACCTCTCTGTAGATGAATAATAGATTTGTAGATTTAACTTTGGAGCAATGTAAATATTCTATGAATTATAAAACAAAATAATCCTTTATATCTGTAGGGTAACATAGACCTAAGACAAAAAACAAGCCTTCAAATAACTCTAACTTGTCTTCCATAACCATGCTGTTGGCTGTAGGGTTGAAGTTATTCTGAATTGGCTGTGTGTATATTGTGGGATAAATCGAAAGATTGAGAATGAGAATTTTCATTGTGATTAAAGGAGAAACAAATTTAAAATGAGATTATGTGAAAATCCTGTATTTGAATTGAAAATCATCAATAAAAATAGACCATATATCATGCCTTAAAAAAAAAGTGGACACACACAGACTTTCTATGGCTCTCCACTCAAAAGGCCAGGAAATATGACCAACCTAGTTTCAGTGAACATTCGTAGCACCCAGAGTGCAGTTTCTAAAATCTATTTTCACTGAAAGGACAGTAGCCCTTGCAAAAAAAGCTGATTCTATGTTCTAAATCTGGACCATGTAATGTTCAATATGAGCCTGGAAAGTATGTTACGTCAGAAAGCAAATAACTTATTCAAGAAACCTAGGATCATATTCATAAAACTAGAGTCAACCTAAATAAGCTCCCGAAAAGCAAAGACGAAATGATTTAAGCATCAATAAGGATTAGAGTACAATGGATTGTAACTCATCAAATATGTTTAAGTACATCAGTTCATAATTGCATTAATATACTTAGTCACCTTTGGAGAATGTTGGGCAAATATTTAGGAAAAATTGGCAAATAAAGGAAATTAAGCCAGCATTTACCCTACAATCCTATATAATATGAATATCAGCATAAACAAATAGTCAATGACCGAAAGTTTGTCTTTATGAAAGTATTCCAGATAATCAATGAAGAGGAATGTTGGAAGTAAAATATCAATATTTTTATGCCTAAGGAATTAATGGATCTAGGTTATGATTATCAATGATTTTCCCCCACAAAAAGGGAAACAATCAGACATTATATACTTCATAATGAATGTACACAAAACTACCTACAAAGCAATCTTGAACAAAAATCCAAACTTAAAACTGAACAACCCTCTAGATCTGACTATAAATTTTAATAAATTGTGAGGATGGAAGGCCATGTTAAACTCACAAATTGGATAAAATATACAACATTCAGACTATGGAAAACTACAAGGGAAAAGACAGAATAAAGAGGCAGATATATAGAGGAAGGATCTAAAAAGGAATATTTTAGAATAATCCAAAAGGAAAAAAGGATCCACAAATTGACTGTATGAATCTTAGTTGATCCAAATTTAGACAAACACTTCAAAAAATATTCCCAAACAATCAGGGAAAGATGGACACACTTGATGACATTAAAGGTGCATTATTATTATTTTAGGTATGCTGATTATATTGCAGATATATTTTTCAAAAAAGAACTCATTTAAAGGACATTTTGGTTGCTTTCAAGTTTTAGCAGTTGTGAATAAAGCTAAAACTCTACATATTTGTGTGGACATAAGTTTTCAAATTATTTGAGTAAATACCGAGGAGTGCAATTGCTGATTTGTATGGTAAGAGCATGTTTAGTTTTGTAAGAAACTGCCAAACTGTCTTCCAAAGTGGCTGTACCATTTTGCACTCCCACCAACATGAGCAAAGGTTCCTCTTGTTCTACATCCTTCCCAGCATTTGGAGATTTCAGTGGTTTGGATTTTAGCCATTCTAATAGGAGTGTAGTGGTTCTTGTTGTTTGAATTTGCAATTCCATAATGACATATGATGTTGAGCATGTTTAATATGCTTATTAGCCATCAGCATATCTTTTTTGGTAAGGTGCCTGTTTATATCTTTTACTCATTTTTAATTGAGTTGTTTGTTTTCTTAATCTTGAGTTTTAAGAGTTCTTTGTGTGTTTTGGATAACAATCCTTTATCAGATATGTGTTTTGCAAAGATTTTCTCCCAGCTGGTGGCTTCTTTTCATTCTCTTAATAGTGTCTTTTGCAGAGCAGAAGTTTTTAATTTAAATGAAGTCCAACTTACCAATTTTTTCTTTCATAGCTCATACTTTTAGTGTTGTATCTAGAAAGTCATCACCAATACCAAAATTTTCTAGATGCTCCCCTATGTCATCTTCTAGGGGTTTATATTTTTGTATTTTGCATTTAGCTCTTTGATCCATTTTGAGTTCAATATTGTGAAGGACATAATATCTATGTCTAGATTCATTTCTTTGCATGGATGTCCAACTGTTCCTGCACCATTTGTTAAAAGACTATTATTTCTCTATTGAATGAATAGCCTTTGCTCCTTTATCAAAGATAATTTGACTTTGAGTGGGTCTATTATGAACTCCCTTTTCTGTTCCCTTTATCTCCTCTATTCTTTCCCCAGCACCACACTGTCTTGATAACTGTAGCTTTACAGTAAGTCTTAAAGTTGAGTAGTGTCACTCTTCTGTGTTCTTCTTCAATATTATGTTGGCTATGATGGGTCTTTTGCCTCTCTATATAAACTTAAGAATCAGTTTTGACAATGTCCACAAAATAACTTGTTTGGATATTGGTTGAGTTTGCATTGAGTTTCTAGATCAAGTTGGGAAGAACTGACATATTTATTTATTTATTTATTTATTTATTTATTTATTTATTTATTTATTTATTGGCTGCCTTGGGTCTTTGTTGCTGCGTGCGGGCTTTCTCTAGCTGTGGCCAGCAGGAGCTACTCTTCATTGCGGTGTGCAGGTTTCTCATTGCAGTGGCTTCTCTTGTTGAGGAGCATGGGCTCTAGGTGCACAGTCTTCAGTAGTTATGGCATGTGGGCTCAGTAGTTGTGGCTCACGGGCTCTGGACCGCAGGCTCGGTGGTTGTGGTGCATGGACTTGGTAGCTCTGTGGCATGTGGGATCTTCCGGGACCAGGGGTCAGGCCCGTGTCTCCTGCATTGGCAGGCGGATTCTTGGCCACTGCATCACCAGGGAAGTCCCAGAACTGACATCTTAATAAAATTGAATCTTCCTATTCATGTACATGGAATATGTCTCCATTAATTTCTTTTTATTTCTTGCATCAGAGTTTTATCATTTTCCTCATATAGATCTTGGACATATTTTGTTAGATTTATACCTAAGTATTTAATATTTTTGGCGATAATGTTAATAGTATTATGTTTTTATTTCAGATTCCAATTGTCCATTGGTGTTATGTAAGAAAGCAATTGACTTTTGTGTATTAACACTGTATTCTGCAAATCTGCTATAATTGCTTATTATTAGTTCCAAGTCTCTTCTTGTTGTTATTAATTTAGGTGATCTATTTCTTCTTGTGTAAGTTTTGGCAGATTGTGTCTTTGAAGGAATTGGTCCTTTTCATTTAGGTTATCAAATTTGTTGGCATAGAGCTGTTCCTCATAATCCTTTAGTATCCTCTTAATGTCTATGGAATCAGTAGTAATTGGCTCCTGAAATATCAGAAATAAATGAATCACTAATGTCAGAAATAAAAATTTCTGATATTCGTGATTTCTGTCTTCTTTCTTTTTCTTACTTAGTCAATCCAGAGGTTTGTAAGTTTTATTAACCTTTTCAAAGAACCATCTTTTTGTTTCATTTTCTATTGATATCCTGCTTTCAATTTCATTGATTTCTGCTAATTTTTACTACTTATTTTCTTCTGCTTATGATAGATTTAATTTATTCTTATTTTTCTAGTTTTCTAAGGTAGAAGCTTATATTATTCATTTTAGATTTTCTTTCCTAATAGATACGTTCAATGCTATGGTTTTCCCTCTACGTACTGCTTTTGCTGTATCTCACAATTTTGATGTTATGTTTTCATTTCCATTTCAAATATTTCTAAGTTCAAGATACTTTTTAATTCCTCTTGAGACTTGTTATTTGACCTGTGTGTTATCTAGAAGCATGTTGTTTAAACTCCAAATATTTTGGGATTTTTCCAGCTAACTTTCTGTTATTGGTTTCCACCTTAATTCTATTGTGATCTGAGAGCACAATACATATTATTTTAATTCTTTTAAATGTGTTAAGTTGTGCTTTGTAGTCCAGAATGTGGTCTATCTTTGTTAATGTTCAGTGTCAACATGATGAAAATGTGTATTCTGCTGTTGTTGGATGAGATATTATATAAAGGTCAGTTAGATCCAGTTGATTGATACTGTTCAGTTGAATTCTGTCTTTACAGATTTTCTACCTGTTGAATTTATTAATTACTGATAGAGGGGTGTTGAAGTCTCCAACTATAAGAGTGGATTCGACTATTTCTCCTTGAAGTTCTATCAGTTTATGGTTTATGTAGTTTGATGCTCTGTTGGTAGTTAATGTTACACATTAAGGGTTGTAATATCTTCTTGGAGAATTGACCCCTTTTTCATTATTTAATGCCTCTCTTTATCCCTGATAACTTTCCTTGCTCTTATGCCTGCTTCGTCAGAAATTAATATAGCTATTCCAGCTTTCTTTTTATTAGTTTTTGCGTGGAATATCTATATCTATCTCTTTACTTTTAATCAATCTGTATTTTCATATTTAAAATGGGATTTTGTAGAGGATATATAGTTGGGTCTTCTTTATCCACTCTTTCAGTCCCTTTCTTTTTATTGGTGTATTTAGAACATGATGTCTAAAGTGATTATTCCTTCTCTAACAACCTTCCTTTCTTTATATAGATCTGGGTTTCTTACCTATATAATTTTCCTTCTCTCTGAAGGACTTCTTGTAACATTTCTTGCAAGGTAGATGTACTGACTACACATTACCTCAATTTTTGTTTGTCTGAGAAAGTCTTTATTTCTCCTTCACTTTTGAAGGATAATTTCTCTGGGTACAGAATTCTAGTTGATGAGTTTTTGTTTCTTTCAGCACTGTAAATACTTCACTCCAATTTCTTCTTGTTGCCATGGTTTCTAAAGAGAAGATCAGTGTAATTCTTATCCTTGCTCCTCTTCGGTAAAGTGTTTTCCCCCACTCTAGGTTCTTTCAATATTTACTCTTTGTTTTTGATTTTCTGCAGTTTGAATATGCCATGCTTAGTAGTAGACTTTTTGGTATTTATCTTGATTGGTATTTTCTCAGCTTCCTCCATCTGTGGTTTGGTGTCTGTTGTTAATATTTGAAAATTCTTAGTCATTATTACTTCAAATATCTCTTCTCTTCCTTTCTTTTTTCTTCTTCTGTTATTCTCATTATGTGTATGTTACACCTTTTGTAATTGTCTTACAGTTCTTGAATATCTCATTTTGTCTTTACATTCTTTTTTCTCTTTGCATTTCAGTTTTGGAAGTTTCTTCTTCTTTTTTTGAATTTATTTATTTGTTTAGTTTTTGCTGCATTGGGTCTTCATTTCTGCGCGCGGGCTTTTCTCCAGTTCGGGTGGGCGGGGGCTGCTCTTTGTTGTGGTGTGCGGGCTTCTCATTGCAGTGGCTTCTCTTGTTGTGGAGCATGGGCTCTGGGTGTGCAGGCTTCAGTGGTTGTGGGTCACTGGCTCTGGAGCGCAGGCTCGGTGGTGGTTGTGGTGCATGGGCTTGGCTGCTCCGCGGCATGTGGGATCTTCCCGGGCCAGGGCTTGGGCCCACGTCCCCTGCATTGGCAGGCGGATTCTTGGCCACTGTGCCACCAGGGAAGTCCTGGAAGTTTCTTTTGACGTATCTTAAAGCTTACTCAATCATTCCTCCTACATGTCTAGTTTATAGCTGAGCCCATCAAAGGCATTCTTCATTTACTATATAGTGTTTTTGATTTCTAGCATTTTCTTTTGATTTTTTATTGGAATTTCTATCTCTTTGCTTACACTACCCATCTGTAATCATATTTGTTTAAAATTATTGGTGTGATACTACCACAATCTTTGCCATTCTAAATCTGATTCTCATACTTTCTCTGTCTCCTCAAGTCATGTTTTTTGTCTTTTAGTATGGCTTTTAATTATTCTGTTGATAGCCAACCGTTATGTACCAGGTAAAAGGAACTGAAAGTTGTTGCAGTGGTTGTTTGTGCTCCTGGATTTCTGCCAGCTCTCTGTATCTTCCTGTGTGTCACTAAAATTTGGAGGGCAGCAGTTTTCTGTATTACCTCATCTCTGATAGATCTAAAAAGAGATGTTGATTTTTTCGATTTGTTCAGTTTTTTCTTGTTGTAAGAATGAGAGTGATGATTTCAAAGTTCCTTACATGCCATACCAGAAACAAGAAGTCTTTTTCATCTTTTTTAGTGTATGCATTTACAGGTATAATTTTTTTTTTACTGAGCACTGCTTTTACTCCATCCCATGTGTTTTGCTATGTTGTGTTTTCATTTTCATTTGTCTGTAAGTATTTTCTAATTTCTCTTTGATTTTTCTCTGATTCATTTGTTGTTTAAGTGTGTGTTATTTAATTCCCACATATTTGTGAATTATTCAATTTTCCTTCTGTTATAGATTTTAAGATTTATTCCATGATGGTCAGAGAAGATACTTTGTATTATTCTAACCTTTTAAAACTTATTAACCTTGTTTTTTGGCCAATATACAGTCTATCTTGGGGAGCGTTCTGTGTGCACTGGAGAGGAATGTGTATTTTGCTGTTATTTGGTGGACTGCTCTATAAATGCCTGTTATCTCTAGTTGGTTTATAGTGTTGTTCAAGCCCTCTATATCTTTACTGCTCTTCTGTCTAGATGTTCTGTCCATTACTGAAAGTGAGGTGTTGAAGTTTTCAATTCTGTCCATCACTGTTTCATATATTTAGAGGCTCTGCTATTTGTTGTATGTATGTTTATAATTAGTATATCTTGATGAATTGACCCTTTTATCAATGTACAGTGCCCTCCTTTGTCTGTTATAGTATTTTTTAACTTAGAATCTATTTTAAAAGATATCAGTGTAGGTAGTGACCCCTTCTCTATTTTGGTTGCTATTTGCATGGAATATCTTTGCAATATCATTCTTTTCCCTTTAAACATATTTGTTTCTTTGGATCTACAGTGGGTCTTTTGTAGACACCATATAGTTGGGTCATATTTTAAAAGTATTTTACCAAATCTCTGCCTTTTGATTGGAAAGTTTAATACATTAACATTTAAGGGAATTACTGATAAAGACTTACTTTTGCCATTGAAAAAAAAAAGAACTCATTTTTTAGAGAAGATACTGAAAATTTATAGATAAAATGATAGCATGTCTGGTATTTCTTTAAAATTGAACTGGAATGGGGAGGGAAGTAGGTCAGAGTACAGGTGAAATAAGATTGTCCATATAGTAATAATTGTTGAAGCTGAGTAGTATGTTGAGTTTGTTATACCATACTCAATATCTTTTTATCTATTTGAAAATTTCCTTATAAAGATTGAAAAGAATGTTGATCTGTGTTCAGGTGTTATCAGCTCAACCCCCCCATTACACCTCTAGGATTTATGTTAATTATGTTAATGAACATTAGTAACTATGTTAATGCATTTAGTATCAATTGATAATCATTGACAAGATCCATTACTATTAGGTTGAAAAATGGTGATTTTTTTTCTAATTCTGTCATTCCATTTCCATTTACTGACTACAATTTATTGATAAAATGAAATTTACCTCAATAAATATTTAGTTACCCTGAAATAGAGTTTGTACAGAAAAGGCAGGAAAAATGCTTAATGTTTTTTACCTTTATTTAGTACTTTTTAGAGTAGCAGTTTGATGACCTAGCAATCTCCATTTGTAACAAATAACTAGGGTAAATATCATTGTAAATTCTTTGATTTTTATGTACTTTATGTTTTAAACTAAATGCTAATCACTATTTTTTTGATGAGCAAATTATCATCTTAATTCAGAGCAAGCCCCTTTGATTTGACTTTGGATTCTTTCGATATGACCCCATAGTCTCCCTTACTTGTCATTCCAAGTTGTCTCTGGTTCATCTTGAATTTTTCCTGCCCCAGGCCTGAAAAAGTCATTTCTATAAGGAACCATCGTTCTCTATGTAAGAAAAATATTTAGAGGCCATTGTCTGAGCTCTGGGGATTTTCTCATTGCTCATTGCTGTTAGGTTCATACCTTCTAGACCTTTTCAGTAGATAAAGCTAGCTTTTATGTAGAGTTTAAATAAAAATATAAATTATGAGTTCTTGTATTTTCTAATCAATTCAAGATGGTAGAGTTTTTAGTTATCTGTTTTGATATTATACTTATATTTCTTGTTCTTTATATTGAACACCTTGGTATTTACTAATTATTTAAATTTTATTTATTATTTATTAATTAAATAATTAAATATTTAATCATTTAAATAAATATTTATTATTAAATAATTAAATAAAATTTATTTAATCCATATATATAATATTTTCATTTTAACAGTGCTAATATAGCTGCTAATATTAAGATTACTGATTGCAGTTAAAATTTTTTTGAAGTCATTTTTGCTTTGATTTTGACTTTAAATGTTATCTCACTAGGTGTTTATAGTCAAAATACTTTATTTAAAAGTAGTCTGAAAATTTGCTTTCCCTCTGATGTTTATGCAACCAATTTATGTATAGTTAGATTTCCATTTTTCAGTTTGTTTTCCAATTTTAGGGATGGTGTTCTATTTTCTTTTTGGATTTTTAAAAATTATGTTAAATATATTATGGTTCCAAATTTAAAACAAAGTACATTCGGAGAAGGCTAGTTTTTAAACCTAGCCCACACCCTCTTTCCTCCCTCTCATTTTATGTAATCATGTTGTTTTCCATGCATAGATATTAATAAGGAAATCTTGGTGAAATTAAATATACTGGCAAAGGATTCCCCTACTGTAAGTATATAAGAAATGTTCATGATAAAGAAGTAGAGTTAGATATCATCAGTCTAAAAACTGTACCAACAACATGACAAACTACATTTCTCAAGGTAGCAGGCAAACTGAAAAAGTAATAAACTAAAAATATAATCCCAAGGCATATCTAGTATGTCAACAAGACAGAGAACAATACTGAATCTGAATCTCTGTGTAGATATCAGGTAAATTAAAACAAAGAAGAGAGCTGAAGTTATTATAATGCTACAGATTTAAATACAGTTGACCCTTGAACAGCATGAGGTGAACTGGTAACCCCTGTGCAGTAGAAAATCTGGTTATAACTTTACGGTCGGCCCTCCATATCTGTGTTTCTGCATCCTCGGATTCAACCAACCATGGGGTCATGTAGTATTAATTGAAAAAAAATTCATACACAAATGGACCCACACAGTTCAAACCTGTACTGTTCAATGGTCAACTGTAGCACCCTTAAAGCCTCAGAAAAACTGTAATATGGTATATTAAATACTGGGTGTCAATATAAGAGAAACGAGAAAACTCACTTAACACTGAAGTACAAGATGGCTAACCTAAGACATTTAACTGTTCAGAAATCTCTGGAAAATTCTTACTGTGTTTTAATAAACTGGGTAGACAATTATCAAAAATGGCAAATTATTAAAGAGTTGGCTGATGTTTGCCATGCTAAACATTGTAACTTAAAGGGAGAAAATACTTCTTAGTCACAATAAGGGAGATAATTTTAGTATTTTTACTTAATATTATTGTTAAGAATACTAACTTCCAGTTGCAAATAAATGAATCAGGAGTTTAAAATGTACAGTGTGGGGAATATAGTCAATAACTATGTAATATCTTTGTATGGTGACATATTGTAATTAGACTTATTGTGGTTATCATTGAAAAATATATGGAAATACCAGATCACTATGTTGTGTAAACAGGAACTAGAACCGTGTTGTAGGTCAGTTATGCTTCAAAATCAAACAAACAAAACAGCATATTCATGGAAAAAGAGATCAAATTTGTGGTTACCAGAAGTGCAGGGTGAAGGGAGGGGGAAGTGGAGGAAGGCAGTCAAAAGGTACCAACATCCAGTAATAAGATAAATAAGTACTTGTGATGTAATGTACAACATGATAAATATAATTAACACTGCTTTATGTTATATACGAAAGTTATTAAGATAGTAAATCGTAAGAGTTCTCATCACAGGAAGTTGCAAGATATTAAAATAAAAATCAGCATGAGTCTGGAGTACTTGTTAGGGAGTTAATTTTAAGCATGTAAGAAAAAAGAGATAAATACTAGATTAGAGTGGGAAGAATACATTGATATAGGTACACTCTCCTGGGATTTGGAATTTATTATGTTGATTTGACTTGAGTATCTGGCATTGGCCTTAACAGTCTTTTATATTGCTTAATTAAAGCCTGGATTTAACAATGGTCTAAAATCAATGAGGTTGCAATTCTGGCATGTTCCTGGCATATTTTAGGCTCAGGAAGAAGGGAATACTGGAGTGAATTTATGATGACCCACTCAGCCTCCCCTTAAGCATTTCTCAGATGAGACCAAGAGAACTCTTCCGGCATCCTTGCTGTCCTCTGTAGACGGGATAATTGCGGAAGGCACCACAATGAAATGGGATTCTGTGGTTTCTGTGGAAGTAGTGGGATCACTGAGTGGGAGAGGCCAAATCATGGCTCTCAACCGTTAAAGAAAAAGCATATACAATGACCCTATAAACTACAGAGATGGAATAGTAAACAGGGATCTATTACATTATCTAATTAATAGGGTCATTAGGGACAAAACAGGTAGTCTACTAGATTATTACTTGACAAATATAAAGAGAAAAATTGCCTGATAAACAAAAACCTGATACAAATAACATGTGGGTATTCACAGTTTCTTGTCCAGGTCTCTATCCTACCTTTGTCTTGCATAAATTCACTGATGGGAAATTATCTCTATGAAGTGGTCCATTCCATTTTTATAATATAGTCGTAATTTCTACCTTTTGGTTCTTGTTCTCTCCAGAGCCTCACACAAAGAATCTATCTCTAGACTACCAGGTAGTTCTTCAAATAATTGAAGACAGTTTTATGTTCCATTCTATCCTCAACGTTTTAAGTTCCTTCACTATTCTGGCTGTCACTTAGGTGCATTCCAGTTTGTTAATGACAAGGTCTTGAATCCTTCCATTGTGTGAGTTGAAGCCCAGAAGTTGGTCAGAATTATCACTACCAGGCTTACTGGTTACAGTGGTTCTAATAAAGCAGCCTAAGATTGAAATAGCTCTATTGCCTACTTCCTGAAAAGTTGAATTTAAAAAGTAAAAGGTAATATTAAAAGTTCTGGAAAGCATGGAATAAACAGTTGTTTTAAAATGTATGTTTATGACAAATCCTTTACAAAGTTCCCTCCTCAAACCCATATCATTCCCCTACTAGTTAAAACATGTCAGAAACTCCTTCTTGAAATGGACTTCTGGCATATAGTCGTGGATTTAATGGTCTCATTGGTGTAAAATTGCTTTATGCTCATGGTTCATTTCAAGCTGAGGTATAGACAGAGAAAACATGGTGAATATTTAGGTCAGAATAAACTTTATACAATAAGCGATATACTTTACCCACCAGAATTTCCTTTGCTTCACATGGCATGCTCAGTTTTCACAGGACTCAAAATTCTGCCTTTTCAAAGGACACTAATATGTGCTAACCTAGATAAAATCAAGGTTGATTTTAAAATAGATCTAGAATTAATACACTTGTAAGAGAGCTTGCCATAATTCCAGTCTATGTCATTCCTCCACCACCTTTATGGGAGAAAGGAGAAACAAGGTGTATATACCTGCTGGAGATATTTTGCAAGTTAAGTATCTATTTCAGAGCATATTAGGGCTTGATAACTTTGCACAGAATTCGGTCAACCATACGCAGCTAAAGTTCTTCTACTGGATTCCTTTGATTAGACATTTGGAGACCAGTGAAATACTTGAAATCAAATACATAGTTTTCACGATAAATGTACATGTGCATTTGTCTAAAAAAAATCCTCAGATTTGTCAGATTTTCAAAGTGGTCCACAAAATACACTTCCCAAAAGATTAAATAGCTTGGATGGATAAATGTGATGTGTGATATATTCAGAAACTGATAGTCTTTGTTTTTAAGATTAGGGTTTTTGAAGGAGATACTGGAAGTTCCAAGTGGGATATTCATGAGTGGCAGGGACGTAAACTCCAGGTGGCAGGTACAGTTCAGCTTTGGCTCTGTTTGATTGGAATAGAACACTGTAGATATTAGTTCCTTTTAAAATATCTCTGGAAAGGCTAACACAGTAGGTGTCTTATAGCTCTTCAAAAGAACCAGGTTGGGAGACCAGGAGATTAATAATCTTTGTTGTACAAGGCCAGGTGTAAGCTCAGGTATCCTCCTAGGCAGTTCTCCGCATGGCCACAGTAGATCTCCGACCTGACCTAGAGAGGCCACTTCTGTTGAAGAAAGATAGATCCTCCATACCCAAGGTCCAAAGTTCTTTACGAAATGAAAGAAAATGTTTCATTGTAGAATAGTATTCTATTTTTTAATGTGGTTATATTGCATTTATAAAGAAACCAAGATTGAAGCAAAATAAAACTGTTAGGTAAATTGGTGTGATTAAATGATACTGGAGAGAAAATCGGCAAATATCCTAGTCAGTGGGACTTATCAAGGACCTGATTATTTCTGCCTGAGTTTAATTTACATAGTTGTTAAGACAAAACTCGCCTTTCTTTTTTATTTATTTATTTATTTATGGCTGTGTTGGGTCTTCGTTTCTGTGCCAGGGCTTTCTCTAGTTGTGGCAAGCGGGGGCCACTCTTCATCGCGGTGCACGGGCCTCTCATTATCGCGGCCTCTCTTGTTGCGGAGCACAGGCTCCAGACGCGCAGGCTCAGTAGTTGTGGCTCAGGGGCCCAGTTGCTCCGCGGCATGTGGGATCCTCCCAGACCAGGGCTCGAACCCGTGTCCCCTGCATTGGCAGGCAGATTCTCAACCACTGCGCCACCAAGGAAGCCCAAAACTCACCTTTCTTGAAAATACATAAGACTGTATTTGTGGGGGGAGGAGTAAAACTTGTGGACTATCATTTGAAAAACCTTTTGATCAGTGCCCTGCAAAATAATTTTGAGTAATACGTACCTTATTCATTTATGGTTAGAAATTAAAGTGTTCCAATGTAATCAGCTAGACTTTAAGCATAGTTTTGGTTTTTTGCTGAGAAACTACTCGTCATATTCTATATCTTGTTAATCAAGCTATTGTTTTATATCCGTGTCTTCCAAACTTTAGTATCCACAAGAATCACAGAGGA
Organism: Balaenoptera acutorostrata; assembly: GCF_949987535.1. Lineage (NCBI taxonomy): Eukaryota > Metazoa > Chordata > Mammalia > Artiodactyla > Balaenopteridae > Balaenoptera > Balaenoptera acutorostrata. The sequence goes on along the minus strand of NC_080071.1, from coordinate 18,053,191 downwards.
ACCATGTTAAAATGCAAATTCTGATTCAGTAGTTCTGGAGGGGGACTTTTTTAAACAAGCTCTCAGGAGAGGCCAGTATTGCTGGTCTCTGGACCAAACATTATGCGAAGCTCTATGTCATATGCTTATTGTGTCTCTTCAATATATTATGCAATTAAAATATCTTCAATTTCATATGAGTCTTATTTTTATAGAGTACATTCATTAGACAGAATTGAACTAAAAACAAATTCATTAAATATCTCTATATGAAAGAAATAAGTTTATATCTGAAGTAATATTAAAACATCATGCTAAAAATAAAAATGTTTTATGTTAGAACCTTTTAAAAATTGATTTTATGTGATGATTCCAGAGCTGTATAAAGGATCTATGGTTAGTATCATTGTCATAGATGCTCTAGTTCCGTTTTTAGGGGATATTTTTACATAGTTTATGAGACTAGAAAACAGAAAATTCTTACTAGCAATTTCTCTGTCATTTATTTGAATGGTGAGATAGTTTCTGGCAATAGTGATTTTAGAGTGATTTAAAAGTACACACACACACACACACACCCTGCATCCTGCATTCAAAATCCAATGTTCACATGTAAAACTGAGAAGGATGAACCTAGTTTAAATCTGCAATCAGCACCTAGTTGACCTGCTGAGAACTGGCAGTGTTTTGAACCACTATGTGGCTTGTTTCCTAATGTACAGTAAAAGTCTTTTAGAATGAAGGTGCGTGTGCTTTTTGACTTTGGCAAGAAGAACAAAACAGGAGCATAATGAACTGTAAATTTTAGTGTATTTATGAGTACTTATAGCTCACCGTAAAGTTTTACTTTCTGTGTTTTCCAATATTTCCTCCAAACTTGGCTTGGGCAGTAGGTTCAGTATGTTTGACCTTCTGACTAGAACAGCAACATCAGGTCCACGTTAGCCCGCAAATGTTTTCTTCTGTGGAGAAACTTGCAGCGTGAGGAAGGCTGGAATGATTTCTAATAAAACACGCAGCTGGCGCTACTTTTAGGCAGAAGTTTGCGTTTCTTTTTAATTTCAGTTTTATTTTTTTAAGATAGCATTAATGATTAGCCTTATTAGTAATAACATTAATTAGAAAACTGCAGCTGCCCTGGTCTTTCCAATGTGCATTATCATTTGTCCATATGGGAGCTTTTGAATGTGAAGATCCCTTTGAATGTAAAGGGAGAGGTAACTATGCTAGCCTTGTGTCTATACTTGGGATTATTTACAAACCGCAGATTTGAATCTCTGGACCTGCTTGACTTGTACCAGTAGGGGGATGATTGCCCAAGTTAACTGTGTTAGGTTTGCTCCAAAGAAGAGGAAATGGTGTTGATTGATGATGACACCTCTGCCACTTCGATTGTGGCCTAGTACTTTCCATGAGATGTGTCTCTGCTATTATAGCTTGTTTCCCTTCATGCCGCCTCAGAGTGCACACAGTGGGATAAGGGGAGAAACTGAGGGAGGCCTCCTCAGCTGGAGCAGGTCCTTCAGGTCCACTGGTGGGCGGAGGCCTGCTGGGGTGTCAGGGAAAGGTTGACTCTGGGGACCAAGGCTGTCACTCAAAGAGCCCCTACTAGATGGCAGTGCACAGGGGGCGGAGTGTACATTGGAATAAGTACTCTTATTTTCATGCAAGAGAATAAAAAAGTGTTTACAATTGTGTTCATCCAGATTAAGTATTTAAGGCCTCTTTTTTCCTCCTTTCACCGTTTTCTCCTTAATCACCTCATTAATTTGTAGTTTGGCTTAAAATAGCCAGTGGGCTGGAACTATATGGCTCATTTATTCTACTTTACTTTATTTACTTTTTCAAAGTAAAATGGATAAAATCAATTAATAAATTTAAGCCCATTTACTATAATTTAGAGAGCTGCTAAATAATACATCTTCCTTTCTTCACTAAAGTGCTCTAACGTAATTCATCTGTGAGAGTAAGGCAACCCCTTTCTTGAGATATTTTTAAGAAAACGGCAGATTGTTATCATTCTGAGGTTTAAGTTCAGTTCTGCCCAGACCCAGGATACAGGCTAAATAGCCTGCACAGGGATTCTAGCATATGCTCACAGAGAAATACTTCATCACTGACTTGTGTTACTTGTATGAAAAACATAAATAATTAATTAATATTCTGATTCTCTTCCACCTGGGTTTAGCGGTAGCTCTATTTCTAAAAGTGATATATACTAGTGATGTGTTCGTTTTTTAAAACTAAATACTGTAGAGAGAATGGCAAAACCACTCTTCAGCACCAATTTGGAAAGCATTATGATTGAGAATAGTGTACTAACACGCAGGCACAATCTCTGAGATATTGTCAACTATGTTAGGATGAGTAAAGTTATGTCTTGTGGGAAGGGTGGAGAAGATCTGGATCAAGCTGGAGGGGGCAAAGGCATATGCTGATTTTGCCCAGGATAGGGAGAAGGAAAGAATTTTTACATGGCCTAGAGAAAGAGATCTTTAGACCTGCCTGAGGCCAGGTAAACTGCTGACTATAATAATCCACCAATGTAGGCACAGGTTGTTTTCCTGGTTACAAAAAAAGGACTCAGAAAATGCCTTCAGGAACACAGCTCCTTCAGTATCTGGTAGTGACGAGAATGCACACAGGGGTGTCAGGGGTACTGAGGGGCATAAGAAAGGTGGTTAGACCGATGTCTGGGACAGTCAATGCTCCATAAACATTAGATGTAATTGAGGTACACACACACACACACACACACACACACACACACACACACACACACCATGAGACGTACGGGTATATGTCAACCGTTTATGGAAGGAATGGAAAAAGAAATAAGGCTATGAAAGAAATGGGCACAACTTTCGTAAGGCTAAAAATATTTTTCTTTCTTTTTTCTTCTCTTAGTTTTTAATTAAGTAATTATTTGCTCATTGTGGAAAAGTAATGGCTATTCTTGTCATGCATAACTGTATTACAACTTTATTCTTCATAGTGTATGAATTTAACAAGGTTGACTTTTTTAGATGTATATCTACATCTTTATATCTTCACTAAGGAATCTAATAGCATAAACATAAGTGCTATAACAAATATCCAGTGAAAGATATTTTAAAGTTTCTCTTAAAAATCTGTGTTAATGACCTGATAATGCTTTGTTATGGCTTTCGGGAAATGTGTGAACTGTTCTGACAGTATGTCAACAAAGTGTCAAATATGGTGAGAGAGAAGCTAAGAACTGGAATCATAGTGTCATGAAGTGTTAAAGCTGGAAGGGACCTTAGACCCCCTTCATGTTGGAAGTGATGGGGCTGAAGCCCAGGAGGATTAAGTGATTTGTTCAAGGTCACATATAGAGCAAGAAAGGCCCAAGGAGTAGAACCTGGGTCCCCTGGCTCCCAGACCTATTCCCTGTTAGGTTTGCAATTTTGCTCTTGACTATATTAATTGTTTTGTTTTGTACAAAATGAAACACAGATTGCAGAAATGGAGTCAGTTGTTTTTGGAATCTGAGTCATTTTAAAGGTCACCCCATCTCTCATAAGTCAGAGTACATAGCTATCTACCCCCAATCATTTATTTAAGCATTTTTTCCACATGTAACTCTTGGAGATATTAATTTCTCTGACAGTGCAAAGCAGTAGCTGTAGTTTTGAATAATATAGTCATTTCTCACTTTAAATCTACTTTTCACTGAAGGAAGCATTCTTGCTTTTTAATAATTATGTCCTTTCTTTTTGCCCCACTATATCCTGTCAGCCAAATGAATAAAAATCATTACCACAAGTACATACACACAATCATACACACACACATCACACATGGAGCCCTTGACAGATTTCAGAGCACTTTCGTATATGAATTCTTGCTATAATTGCAAATTAGTTACTTGCATGTTCTGAGAAGCCCATTTTATAGATGAGAAAATAGAGTCAGGGAGTTGTGATTTTTCAAAGTAAAGGTGGAAACTAAGTCGTTTATTTTCGAAATATGTTCCCTTTCAATATACATACACATAATGGACCATATGTCTTTAATGGATTAATAAGGTAAATGGGACTATTTCAGAGTATACTGTAATTTTTTAGAATCAACATAAAGGAGGATTAAAATAATTTCTACATACTTCTCATTGTTAAGGACTGAAACTATTAGAAAATCTAAACCTTGACTAATTTTTGATGTTTTAAAATTTAATATTTTAAATTCTGAATCTGCTTTGAAAGATCAAATAGATTTTCCATATTTCAAAATTGATTTTATAGTCATATATGTTCAGAGAATATATTTTATTTATAATTACGATATCTATTTTTAATTTAGACTGATCGCCAGTTGGTTTCCATCACTTTCACTCTATTTTGCTTCTTTGCTTTTCCTCCTTAAGCCACTTAAAGAGTTAACAACTTATACCAACATATTGTTAACCAATACCAATTATATTGGACAATGGAAATAACCAGTCCTGGGGCTTGTGAAGTGTCTTCAGTCAGGAGTCGGAAGACTTGGGTTCTATTCCCGTCTTGTCCAATGGTTTGCAGTGTGCCTTTAGTCTAATCACTTACATCTCTGAGTCTTAGTCCAGTCTTTTATTTAAAGAAGGTGTTAGATCAGATGATCAAGTCCCTTTGATCAACATAAAGGTCTATGGTTTATAGTGTATCTCTCCTGTATATTGGCTTTATTAAATTAAGATTTTATGTTACTGTATTTCTTAAAGCAGATATATATGTAAAAAATCCAAATATGAAAGCAGACCAATTCAACAATTATTATACATATATACCTTCATGAACATACCATCACAATTTCTCAGGCTTCATTAACATGCCATCAAAGTAACTACGTCTTTCAGAGAAAAACAGTGAAAACAATTTACAAATCTTTAAGATGAACTTGTGCTTAATGTAATTACTCAGTGGTAAATGTACTTAGTTAAGCATGTTAGTTCAAATGGTTCCCTGATTTGGTTGAGGTATAGACATTGAAAATAAGAGATTATAAGATAAAACCTTGAGGCCATAATCTAAATTTCATTCTTCAGAATATGTGGACTCATTTTAGTTAGTTACATTTTTTAACATAGTAGTATGTTTAATAATACCAAGATTCATCAGCAACTTCACATATATATATATATATATATACACATACACACATATATATGTATGTATGTATATACTCTTATGTACATATGTAATACTATGAACCCCTAGAAAATAATTAAACTCCTCCTAAATGTTTTTAAGATCATATGTAACGTACAATTTAATATAATTTGAAATGTGTTACAGGTTTTAATTTTTAAGGTCAGTGTGGGTAGCACACTCGGACATCAATAATTGGGAATAATTTCTGATATTTGTCTTTGCTGGAATGTTTAAAAATCTCTAGCATAGGGTTAACATGAAGATGTATTTAGTTTGTCATAAATATACCTAGAGTGGAATGGCTAATAGGTCCAGATCAGAATATTCAAAATGTCAATGGCATTCTTTGTGTACGTACATTCCCAGAATCTGTTGGCATTGCTGAGAGCATGGCAGGAGTTGAGGCAGGCAGCACTACCCAGGTAACATTGTATTGTCTTCTGCTTCAGAGGAAGACTCTGGCCAGTAGGTGTTGATAAAACCACATTTCCACTGTTGTTTAATATGCTGAAAATCCATTGAATTCGTTTCCTGTGGATGCTGGAACAAATGACTAACAAATTTGGTGTCTAAAAACAACAGCAATTTGTTCTCTCTCAGTTCTGGAGGCCAGAAGTCTGAAATCACTTTCACTTGGTCAAAAGCCAGGTGCTGGCAGGGCCACAAGCCCCCTGCAGGCTCTAGGGGAGATTCTGCTCCTTGACTCCCAATTTTTTGTGGCTGCTGGCATTTCTTTTTTCTTTTTTTTTTTTTTTAATAAATTTATTTATTTATCTATTTTTGGCTGCATTGGGTCTTTGTTGTGGTGCACGGGCTTCTCATTGTGGTGGCTTCTCTTGTTGCAGAGCACAGGCTCTAGGTGCGCGGGCTTCAGCCGTTGTGGTGCACAGGCTTAGTTGCTCCGTGGTATGTGGGATCTTCCCAGACCAGGGATCGAACCCGTGTCCCCTGCATTGGCAGGCGGATTCTTAACCACTGCGCCACCAGGGAAGTCCCTGCTGGCATTTCTTGACTTGCGGCCACATCTCTCCAATCTCTGCCACCATGGTCACATGGTCTCCTCCTCTTCTGCACCTTATGTGCTTCTGAATCTCTCTTGTAAGGGCGTTTGTGATGGCATTTAGGACCCAACCGGATAATCCAGGACAGTCTTTTTATTTCAAGATCTTTAATTTAATCTCATCTGCCAAAACTTTACCATATAAGGCAGTAGTCATAGGTACCAGGGATTAGGACAGGGATTTATTTTTGGAGCCGTTCTCAGCTTCCTGCATCCATCCTCTCATCATTCAACAATGTGTAGTTAGTGTGCAATGAATGCTTCAACTGTGCACCACATAAAATGACTTCTAATGGCTTAAGAGTTTGTAATCCAGGTATAGAAAATTCACACATTAGTGCAACATTTTAAGAACAGTGGAAAGAAGATGAAAAACAAGAGATAAAACCCAGCTACTATTTAAGACCAAGGAAATGTTTTAAACTAATTAAAAGGTAGTATTTAATATTTAAATTTAATGTAAATATAATGTGACAATTAAACTAGATCAAGTCTTTTTCAAACCCAAATTTTAAACAAAGTCTTTTTCTATTGCTCTGGCTGTGACTGTTGCATGCTTTTGCACCTGCTGCCTCCTATGCTTGGAAATGCCTTTCTTTTCACTTATCTTTTCTTTTCTTCTTGCCTTTTCTGTCTCAACTCAAATATTAAAGCAGCAAATAGGAGGCTGTATCACATAATCTTGATAAATTTTAGATAACTCTAATCATTAAGAGGGATTTTAATTATTTGTTGCTTATTTTATTATCTGTCTCACCAATCTCCCCATGGAACATTAGCTTTATAAATAAAATTGAGATCTTTTCTATCAAATCCCAGCCCCTAGAATTGCACCTGGCATAACAGGTTTCAATGAGTATTGCTCAGTAAATTAGAGATTCTTAAAGATTTGTTCAAACATCAGGCTCTCCAGGAAGCCTTCCTTGAACCAACTGCCTGGGAGAAGTTTTCCCTCCTCTATGCACCAATATTACATGGCTTGTGCATAAAACTAACATTTGTCAAGTTGCATTATATTAATTTATTCATATAGCTATCTTTTAAGAAAATTGTAAGTTCCTTGAAGGCCAGGATTTTATCTTAGCCTTCTTCATATCTGTAAAGTCGTATCCATACTAGTTCCTGGCACATAAAAGTCCCTCAATGAATATTTTTTCAATGAATTACTCTTTGAAAACCCATGAACTGTCATAAAAGCAGTTTGTTAAATCCATCGATAATAGTTTTATGTGTAAAGCTGACTAAGCTATAGCGCCCTATTATTTAATCAAACAGTAATCTCAGTGTAGCTGTGAAGCTATTTAGTAGATGTGGTTAATATCTATAATCAGTTGACTTTAAGTAAAGGAGATTGCTCTCTATAATGTGGGTGGGGCTCATCTTACCAGCGAGAAAACCTTGAAAAGAAAACTGAGATTTCTCAGAGAAGAAATTCTGCCCCAAGTTCACAGCATTAACCCTTGCCTGAGTTTCCAGCCTGCAGGCTGCACCATGCAAATCCCCCCTAAACCCCGACTCCCCCTCTTCCCCTTCCCTCCCAGAGAGCTCTAATTATACTATGCCTCTTCCCCTTCCCTCCCAGAGAGCTCTAATTGATATACCATCCATCTTTCCATTTAAATCCAATTTAGGGCGGTGGTGAGAGTTTAACCATATCTTACCAGATTAGATTTGAAGCAATTTTGTAGGCTTTAGAAGTAAAGGCAGTAGAACATTAAAATTGAAATTAATATGTCCACAAAGGAAATGAAAAAAAAAAAACCCAAAAAAATTGAACAAAGAGCTAAATAACAATTTGGAACAGTAAAGGATGTTTTGAGATTATAAACTAATAATAAAAAGTTGAATTATATTCAATAACATTTACTTAAGATAGGGTAGTACTCGATAATTTTTTTGGAAGATATTTATCTTATAGAGACTTGAAAAAAAATGTCAACATGTCAACGTGTTTGTGTTATACCAGAAGAGAAGAGGGATGTCTTAATAGTCATTTGAGATACTGCACAATAGTTTGCAACTTCTCAGCAAGTGGAGTTGGAAAAGTCTTTTTATTTTTCCCTTAGACTGTCACTTTTGCTCCGGAAACTAGGTGATGTCCATTAGAAATATTTCCTTTGAGACTTTCTCTACTATTGACTGAGCAGTCAAAATGTTGATGAGGCTGCACCTCAAAATCCCAGCCGTTGGCCTCCTCCTGAGGTGGGAGTGAAGACAGGAACTGGTTACTCTCAGCTCTCACCTTCCCCAGCCTACCTGATCCTAAATGACCGCTTCCTTTTCAGGATCAGAATGCAAAATTCCATCTACACTGGATACAACTATGTAAAACATTGCTATCATAACAAAATGTGAACAAAGATACAAAGAAACACATTTCATGTGAAATGTATCTTTCTATCTTTTTTATTTCTTGTGGCTTACATGTTTTGTGCAATAAAATACGACCACAATAGAAAATTATGTCTACCAGCATCTCTGATGAGATTTTGGTATACAAATAAAAAATGATTCAAGTGGGGTGGGTTTGATCAAAGTTGACTTGTTATAGGAAGACAAATTTCTCAAGAATCAGATGACCCTCTTCTGGTTTTCAGGGTGTTAAAATCACAAAAGGGCCTCTCTTTCTTGGGAAGAACTTTGAGGTGGCCTGGGAAAGACCAGGTACAGTTGATGGCAGGGAGGAAGGGTAAAGAATATAGGCTGCTGACTTAGTCTGACCTGATCATTTCAGTTTCAGTACCTCTAAAACCTAAAATCTCCTCTGTAAATTGGCCTCACTCCTGGCTTCTAATTTTTTAAGTAGCTCCACTCTTCTCCAGCTGTAGGATCTCTCCATCTTTTGCTTTATTCCTTCTCATTTGCTCCCCCTACCCCAAATCCTATCTGTTCGTCATTTTTTCTAGTTGTTATTTGTAAATTTTCTGCATTGTTTTAGTCTACTGCAATCACCCTAACTCATTTTCACACTATTACAATAGCCTTTTAACTAGACACCCTAACATGTAAACTCTCACTCCTTCAGCCTTTTTTACATTCACAATGACCAGATTACTCATCCTATAACACAGCTATCAGGATTCCCCTTGATTTAAAAAATTTCATGTGTCTAAGGATTACAGGCAAGATAGTCAAGATTCTTCCAACAAGAATCTTGGTCACACAGGTTCTTCCAACCAGAACTTTACCTGCCTTCTCCTTTTATCCTTCTCCTTTCCATTGTCCCAAATAAATCTCTGGTCTTCCAAACACAACCCAGTCTATGTCTCGGCTGTACATTTGATTATGCACGATGTGAATTCTATCTCAATGTTTTGCCTCCTTCAATAGAGCCAGAAATTTCCTTGTTCAAGAAATCATGGGAGGGTGGGAGGGAGATGCAAGAAGGAGGGGATATGGGGAAATATGTATACATATAGCTGATTCACTTTGTTATACAGCAGAAACTAATACAACATTGTAAAGCAATTACACTCCAATAAAGATGTTAAAAATAAAAAAGAAATCATGGTCAAATTCCAACATAAAGCCATCTTTTTCACCACTTTACCTGTGGTGGGTCTTTTCTGAGATACAGCATAATATAGTACAAAGATATACATTGACTCTCAGCTCTGCCATTACACCAGCTGTTGGAGTGTGGACAGATGACGTCACCACTCTGCCTGTGTTTTCTCATCTGCAGAATGTGGATTAAAATGTTTATCTTAGTTGCAGTATTTTTCTCTGTGTGGTTATTTTTATTCATTGCTCCTCTCCCTCCATTATAAGTTTAAGAAGCCAGACATGTTGTCTGTTTTGTTAGTTGCTTTTTTTACTCCTGCATCTAGACCAATGTCTGGCACAGAGTCGGAAATTCATACCATTTGTTGAAAGAATAAATGGTTAGGCACCTAGTAAGGGCTTCATGAATGGTGGCCGTCATCATCATTTGTCATACAGGATTTTTTTTTTTTTTTGGTATTAGTACTCTTTTATTTATTTTATTTTTTAATTTTTTTTAAAAAATTATTTATTTATTTATTTATTTATTTATTCTTGGCTGTGTTGGGTCTCCATTTCTATGAGGGCTTTCTCCAGTTGCGGCAAGCGGGGGCCACTCTTCATCGCGGTGCGCGGGCCTCTCACTTTCGCGGCCTCTCCTACTGCGGAGCACAGGCTCCAGACGCGCAGGCTCAGCAGGTGTGGCCCACGGGCCTAGCTGCTCCGCGGCACGTGGGATCCTCCCAGACCAGGGCTCGAACCCGTGTCCCCTGCATCGGCAGGCGGATTCTCAACCACTGCGCCACCAGGGAAGCCCCATACAGCATCTTTTTAATGTTGCTTGGCATTGCTATTTATTTTTTATGTGAAGGCAGGATTATATTATTTCTCCTTTATAGGTCCTTAGTAACTAGTTGGTGCTTGGGCCTATGCAGAAATATACCATAGCTAATACTATGCAGGATTACATAGATCGATTATTTGGGGACATGAGAGTTTGAGAATAGAATCAAAGCTTATTCAGTGGCATTTTTTTCCCCTAAAGACAACATATTCACATCTTATAGCAAATAATCCAAGCAGAAATTATCATCTGCCCATGGGCTCTTCATGCCACACATATTTACTTTTTTAGCAGTTATTTTTAATTGTTTTTTATTCCCCTACAAAGCCCATAAAATAATAATTTGTCACATTTTAGTAACACCTCAGAGAAAATAATTTCTGACTAACACAGGAGAGTTGTTTTAAAAAGTCAAATTTACAGGCATGTATGTGAGAAGGGGTGATGCTATTGGTAGGATTCTACAGTGACATTTTAATGGCGCTCTGAGAAATCAATTCCAAACATCTAACCCCACTCCCAACCTATCCACCTGCACAGGACAATTTGTAGCCACTCAGCTGATCAGTTAGTCTTACCTCATACGGTATTATGTCTTTTGGAGGAGTAAGGTTTCATCTTCCTCAGTCAGTCATACCACAGCTTGAAAGAGTTTATTCTATTCAACCTTTCCTATGCAAGATTTGATAAAGAAAAATCAGGGAGAGCATGGCCAGCCCTGGCTCATGGAGTTTGATTGCTTCTGTATCAAGAAGATCTTCAATGCACCAGAAACTTACAAAACCTTTCTACACGCGTAGTTAAAACTGAGACTATTCATCAACAATGACACAAAATAGGTGTCATTATCCCCATGTGCAGACTGAACTACTGAGGTTCAACGAGGTTAACCCACTTTTCAAAGTCCTGCTCATAATCTGAAGGCCTTTATTCAGTTATGAAAAATCAGGCACTTGAACAAGTTAGAATCAATTACTGCCTTTAAATAATTTCTTTTTGTACATTTTCTTACCGGTGCCTGTAAAATCATCTGCGTTGGTAGGAATTAAAGAGTATTCACATCCCTCTACCAGGTGTCTCTTTCTCCAAGTGCAGACATGCAGAGGGTGAAGAAAGGAAGAAAAAAAAGAAGTATTTGATCAGTAATCATAGTGATACTGGCCTACCTATGTGCTTATTTGATAATTTTGACTGAATAAATTTGGAATAGTTCAGGGAGAAGAAAGTTATATTAACAGGAATTTGACATTAAATCTCTGGTAATACAGTCTTGAAAACTGAATAATATCTTTATCATTCCTTTTTTCATAAAAAAGCAAAATTCAAAGAATATTTTGTTCTTAAATCACAAAATTATGGTTCTGAAATTCAAGCATGTATACTTTTGATGTGCCCTCTCTATTATTTTTTGTAACCGTTACATAAATACAGATTCAGAATATTGTGATTGAAATTCCCAGAGGGGATTTTTGTGAAACTTAACAGCAAAATGTAGTTGACACTCGTTCTGTGTTACCCTAGGGCTACGGTTTTGATCACAGTCTGCGTGGATTCATTCCTGTCGGGACAATGAATTTTGTACTCATGTCATAGGTAAATTTTACAATCCTTTTGCCTTTTTAAAGTACAAATGAAGGAAGAACAAATTCAGTTAAAATATTTCAATCGAAAGGTAAAGAAAATAATAGTGTCAAACAGATATAACATATAGACCAAAATCAGTCCCCTTTCAATTCTGATTGCCTAATTAAATACATTGTAATGCTAATATTAATGTAAATACATGCACATTTATACAATTACAATTATTTTTAACAGTAAATTTATCACTATAAATAGAAAATAGGAACAAATGAGCTAGGAATTTATCAGTTGCTCTGTAATCATAAGAAAGCAGGGGCTATTTTGCTACTAAATCATATGAACAGTACAGTCCATTATATATCATCTTTGAGTTTTAAAACATTGTTAAGTCCTGATTCCCCTTTGCACAGGTATAAGACACCAGTGACAGTTGCTTTGAATTTTTTAAAAAAGTACATTCTGATTGTAGGTTCCCAAGAAGGTTAAATATAAATTAGTCATAAAGCCAATGGAACTGACAGGAAATGATTAGGCTGTATGATTATTTCTAAATTTATAGTGTTTTAACACTACTAGTGTTTAATTAAGGAGAAAAAGGAGTCAATTTTATTTTACATGATTATATAAGACCTCAAAAATTAATGTTCTTCTTACTCTGTAATGCTGCAGTTCTAAAGCTGTGTTGAAGACAACAAAGTCCTATTTGATAGTCTAGCCTTTCAGCAAAGAGCTCTTCTTCCTGTCTTTGATGTAGGAATGGTTGATTTAATCAATTATTAATCAAAGTTATGGCATTCTTCTTATATATTTAGGTAAAACTAAAAGATGACTTTCCCAAGCCTTATTGCTTAAATAAAAGTTTAAATAGGCCGTGAAAACCCTTGACTTTGACATGGCAGATATGGCAGTGATTTAAGTTTCAGAGAGCCACTGGTCTCAACTGGGTGCTTAAATAAAAAGGTGTGTGTGTGTGTGTGTGTGTGTGTGTGTGTGTGTGTTCAATGCAATTTTCTAGAAGTAGATAGTGAGGATGAGCCAAAATATCCAGAGCACTTTTGATAACCTTCCCATCACAAAAGGCAGGACAGACAATCTGATTTGTTTTCTTCGCACAGGTGTTAAAGTTGACAGGAAACAGCTGAAAGACACAGCCTTGTGGTGCAAGCCGGGCAGCTGGACACTTTGTGCATGGCGAATCTCGAGCAGTTGGTAACATTTGGCAGCTTAACATAGAAAAAAAAAAAATCACTGCTAGCAAAATCTCAACTGCTGCTAATTAGCAGCAATGAACTGTGGGTAGGACAGTGTGTTTTAATATGAGAAGATTTTTACAGTAACCACCACACTAAGGGGAGAAAGAGAAAGGAATGCTCCTTAGCTGACCCTCATGGCAATCCAAGCTGCATATTGCAATAATCCTGTAAATTACTATGCTTTCTTATACAGTAACTTGGAGTTAATTAGTAATTTAACATTCCTCTACACTATTAAATGTCTTTCTTGCATTATATTATGTTGTTTCATGGGCTTACCTTAACACTAATGGGGTTTTGTTATATTTTCTCAAAACAGTAACAGTAAAATAAAACTGAGCCAGAAAATTAATTAGTTATCTTTTACCTTTGATTTACCTGTTATTAACAATTAAGTGGTGGTACACGTTTTTAAAGTAGTTCTGGAGGTTAGGTTGAGATGAAGATGCTTCCAGAATATATTACAGAGGAAAAGTGAATAAAAATGAGTAGTGTACAGGCTTCAAGAGACTACACTGCAGATGCAGAATGCAATGCAAACACGTTTCATGTTTCCACTCTAATAGGGAGGGGTAATGCTGGTGGGTGGAGGAGGGCTGAGGGAGGATAGAGGCAGAGGGGGAAAGCTTATTTAGCTACATTCACTAATTTTTAAGAGAATCTTTGCAAAGAAACATTCATATCATTCATGGGTTTACGCCATAAAATGTGAATATGCTAGAGTGAAGTAGTGGATTTTACCATACAGCCATACAGAAAAAAAAAATGCACATTTTTGTAGCTTTGTGGTTTGTAAACGCCAAAGGATTTTGTAGGATTCTGTGACTGGGGAAAAGTGATATTCAAAAATTTAAATAATATAAATTAATGCACGCAATATTAACATTCAAGTAGAACCTGAGGTGAGAAATTGTGGTAATCAAAATTATTCTGATCACCTGAATGGAAAAAAATGTTAAAATTATTAATATGTTTTTTAAAAATTTCTTAACCAGCCACCTCTTTCTTCCCCTGCAAACTTAATTTCCCTATCGAAGGAAGCAGACAAATACAGCAGTATTACACACATGCACTTTAAAAACTGTTCTTACTTAAAATTGAAATTCTGTGTATTAAAGATAAAGGAAGTGTTTTTATCTGGCATATCAGTGATCAATGTGAACTCGAAGGTGGAACAATTTAGTAAAAGCAGGGCTTCAGAAGAAGAAAAGCTACATATGTGTACGTGGAAAGGAATGAATTCAGTACAAAACATTTCCAAAAGATTTCGTCTCTTGGGGCTCCCTCTAAAAGAGTGTCTGCTACCATTTAAAACCTTATCCTTTGCAGCTGGATTTGAACATTCCATAAAAAATTCATCTGCGCTTTAAGAGATTTCTGCTTTTCTGTCCTCTCTATTGTTAGACAAATTGAAGTGTGCACTCAGAAGGAGAGTGGCAGTGAACTGCGAATTTATTTACTCATTCGATTCTAATATTGAGAGAATCTACTCGCTCCGTTCAAAGGGTAGAGCAACAATGCAAGTGACATCAGGTCACCCAGCACTTCATAGCTACCTGTGAGATAGAATTGTTCTCCTTGCAGATAGGAAGTGACTGAAACCTCTTTTTCTCATCAATGTCTATTATGATTGATGGCTCTATGGTCACACTGAATATGCCCTTTTTAAATAATTCACAATGTCATCACCATAGTACTAGTTTATAACTAGCCTGTTATTTTTACCTTTGTTCATTCACTATCAGAAGGTTAGATAAATTAAGTACTGTGTGGATTTTGGTAGCATTATAACCAACCAAAGTACAGTGTTTATAGCCCAACAACAACAAAGCATCAGTTTTATTTTTTTTTACGACACTCTGAATGTCTCCCTCTCAATAAATCCTAAAAGGGAATTCTGATAAAGCAGAAGCACTTGTAGCACACTTTAACCTGAAACCACTCTTTGGTATTAAGACATCATTAAGACTTTCAGTATTAAAAGTAGTCATGCTGTAGTGAGACAGATGAAAGTTTATCTGAATTCTACACTTATTTCAAAATAAAATATTATGTTTATTTAATGCCTCCATAATAACAAAACTTACAATTCACTTCCAAATACCTAATGCACAAATTGTACAAACAAGCAGTAAAAGTGTATATTTAAAAAATATAATGCTTAATATTGGGAGTGTAGTATATGAGAAATAATATAATACTTTGATTCATTTTCCAAATTGATTCAAAATCAGTTTTGTCAGATGGACCAGCACTAAATAGTCACTAAAACAAATAATTACAAATTATTTGTAATAATACAAATTTTTAAAAATTGTGCTATACCCTAATCATTGATAGGTCCATTATACAAATTCAAAACATCAATCAAGGGACTATATACTGCCTTAAATAATCAGAGTTGCTTTAGATTTTAATTTTAATGTTGCGATCAATAGTAATTCAAAAAATTTTATTTGTGCAAGTTTTCTCACATAGTATGAAAGCTTCGAATCCCAGATGTTTTTTTTTTTTTAATTTAGGTATCATGTATATATTCAACCTATAATAAATATATAACTTTTAGAGATGAACTCTGTGGTTTAATAGACTTGTGTCTTTATAAACATTTACCTTGGTGTTTTTCTTTTCAGTATCCTAAATTTGGATTCTTATCATTTGTTGATTTTACTGTTGAATTGTTTCTCTAAGTATTAATATCAGGGGGAATGAAAGACTATAAACTTGTCTGGACTTAAAGTATGTGGTCAAAGTCTCAGTATGCTGTCATAAGTAAAAGAAGTCAAACTGATAGCTAATAATTGCCATGTGATCAGGAATGCTATAATTAAAAGTTCGGAGCTTCTATTCATTGATTTACACAATAAATATTTATTGGCCACTAGGAAATGGAGAGACCTGGCTCTTGTTGGTATGTAGCTTGGATTCTACCAAGGAAGACAGACAACAATTTTTTTTTTTTTTTTAATAAATAAGGCAACCACAGACAGCAATATGTGCATTGAAGAAAATAAAGTAAGGTGATGTGCTAGAGAGAGACTGGGATAAGCAGGTCTTAAGGGCCTTATTTAGACTGAGTGGTCAAGAGAAGCCTTCCTGTGTGGGTGATACGGTGCTGAGACAAATAATGAACAGGTACGATATGAAAAGATATGGGGCTAGATTATTCTAGATCAGTTAATCCCAGTTCCTGCTATGGAAAAAACAAGCATGATATTTCAAAATAACTAAAGTGATGAGAAGGCTGATCCAAGATGAGGTCAGGGAGACAGGCAAGCGCTGGGGCAAATGTGGCATTTAGACCATAATATGTTTGGATGATATCCAGTTGTATGCTACTTAACTTCTGGGAGCCTCAGTTGTTTTAACTTCAGTATAGGGATAGGTTCCATAAGAAAGATCAATAAGAAAGTACCTAACACAGTGTTTGGCAACTTGTAATGGCTCAATTAATGTGACATCTCTTCTTTACCATGTCTTTTGAATGTAACGTTTCAAAATTACTAAGCACAGAACTCCACGTTATCCCTACTGATATTTATTAATTCTCATTTATATATTAATTAAGCATTCCCATTGGCCAAGAGTAGTGAGAGCCCCATCAGAAGAATCTTTTTTTAAGAGGGCCAGGGAGAACTGGTTATAGGGGGGATAAAATATGAAATTAGTATCACTTATTTAAAATGTTGGACAACTATTTTATGATAATGATGGCAAAAATGAAAACAAGGTATTTTACTAATTTTCATAAAATATTCAGAATTTATAAAATTCAGAATTCAGTTAGACCATATATTTAAATTTTACCTGGTATTTTTATTTTTTTTAAATTGGAATATAGTTGATTTACAATGTTGTGTTAGTTTCAGGTGTACAGAAAGGTGAATCTTATACATGTACATATATCCACTTTTTTTTTAGATTCTTTCCCCATATAGGTCATTACAGAGTATTGAGTAGAGTTCCCTGTGCTATACAGTAGGTCCTTACTACTTATCTATTTTATGTATAGTAGGGAGTATATGTCAATCCCAATCTCCCAATTTATTCCCCTCCTCCCCCCCGGTAACTGTAGATTTGTTTTCTACATCTGTGACTCTATTTCTGTTTTGTATATAAGTTCATTTGTACCATTTTTTTTAGATTCCACATATAAGCAATATCATGATATTGTCTTTCTCTCTCTGATTTACTTCACTCAGTATGGCAACCTCTATTTACCTGGTATTTTTAAACAGGCTTTTTGTGTGTTTATTAACACGTTGTGTTAATTCTTCCTTATATAATTATCCTTTATTACATAATATAGGATTATCTGTGACTTAAAAAATTCAGGAATATTTGAGTGGGATTTTCAGAGGTGAATGTCACCAGCCTTGACACATGAAAGTGTGTCACTTCTGAGAAGATTCACAACCAATTCCAGCCAGTTATCAAATCAAGCCACAACTGGAGATTTGAACTCTAACAACAGTATCGAAGAGTTATTTGTTATATTATGATTAAGATGTTGGCATTTGATACATCCTACTATCTACAACAGCTCTACATATAACCAGGGTTCTAATTAAAATTGAAAAATAAGTTTATGGTTTGGGAACGCAATCAGACTGGGGAAAAAAAAATAAGTCTTGAGTAAAAGGACTCACTGCACTAAGTAAATTTTTTCTAGAATGAAAGACAACAGATACTCCATCATTTCTAACACTCTCTTCTCTTAGATATAGTATAGCATATTGTGGTACAGTATATTATCAAATCTGGTTACTTATTATTGTGTGGATATTGGAGTTAAGAAAGATTGAAGAGATCATCTTTCCAAATCCTCACTTATCACACACTTTTCTAGGAATATAATAAACATAACAAATAAAATCCCTACCCACATGAAGCTTGTCATTTGAATTAAAAAGATAAATCCAATAAAGGTGACTTTTCTAACCCTCTCCATTTCCCTCAGCTAAAAATGGAAAATTGGAACAAGAGTTCAAGTCTTCAAGCTTCTGATTTATTAATATTTCTAGTACTCCAGTCCTGGGAGTCAGAAGGATTATTCCAGTTTTCTATTCACTGACAAATACTTTAGAAATACTTTAGAAATGACCTTTGTATATGATGTATTCATTAGCTTACATCTAAAAAATAATTGTTCAGACCAGTAGTGTTTATCTTCTTTTTGTCTTTTAATGGGAATGCAGTTCTCAGATACTAACAACACCTTTTAATTTTTCATATGAAGAAGGCAAGAAACATAGACTTAAAAGAGAACTCACATGGTCTAATGATGTCCCACAGAACAATGAAACAAAGCTGTTATTCAGGTTAAGTTATATGCAGAGTAATCGAACTAAGTTGGTCTATGACAACTTTCCAAATAAAACTTCTAATTCAAATTTTAAAAAAAATGTTCTCATTACAGTAATACAAATTTCTCCAAGCTTTGAGAGCAAATGAGGTGGCATTAAAATTAGTATTCAAATTTAGTAAGTTATTTCTTCCTGTTACTTGATATTGTATATTCAGCCCCCTATAAAATACTTTCGTCTACAAAATATTTCCAAATGTTGCCAGTGTTTCTCTCACAGACTCTGCTCCAATTCTGCAACCACCAACTCTTGTTTAATCTGTTGAGCAGTATCTTGTCTGAAGTTCCTCCAGTCACGTCAGTTCTTGCTGTACTTGCCTCCACTGTATTGGGCATTGCAGTTATCACCAAGTCACCACCAACACAGCCATCTCTACAAGATCCTTGTTGTTTAATCTTCTCAACTGAGTACCACATTGATTCCTACTGTTCCTCTAGGAATGACAGCTCACATTTGGTGGTTTTACTGTTCTCTTTCAATGCCAAAAGTGATTTGGTACCAGTGGACAAATGGTATATTCTCTTAGGTGTTAATATTCTTTTAGGGGGTGTCCTTGAGTGGTACTGATTAGACTCCAATATTATAGAGCTACAACTCTTAATTTACTTACCAACACTCTACCATGTATATGATCATGTCTTAATGAGTTAATACTTATACTACAAAATTATTACTCCTTTTTGAACATCTAGGTAAATTAGGTCAGACTTATACTTAGTTCCTTATCAATGGACTCAAACGAAACTCAAATTAAGGTTTTAAAGAATCTTAGAAATGCAATGTGAATAAAGGATAATGTTTTTAAACAGAAAATGAAAGGCTAAGCATCATTGCCAACTCATTAAGATTTCTTTCTAAATACCAAGACAAAGAGCAAAGGTCAATACTCGGGTATCCATCTTATATTTCTTTATCCTGCGTGAGTAATTCTCTAGTGACTTCTAGATGGTCTACATATTGGTGGGATATTTAGCTACTGGAGGACATTGATTCTGCCAAAAGTTCAGGCTTTCTAATAACAAAGTTTGTGCTTACATGAATTACTTCTCTATCCCAAAATTGCAGGGAGAAGGAGCACTCATTTTATCTTTCCCCTTTTTGTCTTTAATGGATAATACCTGAATTTTTGTATTCTATTGACAGTGGAAAATATTTGAAGCCAAAATGTTATCTTACTGTTACTAATATAAAGGGGGAAAAAAACAACAAAAAGTGCAAACAATCAAAAAGAAGACTAACTTTATCATTGCTGTTGGCTGATGGCCTTGTCTGATCAAAATACAGTAAGAAGCCCTGATCTAAGAACTGACTAGGATTACACAAGAGTTTTATGGATGTGACTGGAGTGTGAGAATTCCACATTGCTTGTACATGTGTTTTAAAGGATTGATCTTCTACAAAAACAAAATAGAAATAAATTACCCTTATCCATACGAAACACATTATGAGCAAGATTGGTTTCCCAAAATCCATGTTAGATGGGATTGTGGTGTCTGAATGGAAGTCTTTACTTTATGAAAATTATAATTATTTTGATTTTTGTCCACAATCAGCTTGAAATGTTGCAAAACTCTGCAGGTGCTCGCTGTTATAACAAAACCATGGGAACAGATGGTGCAAGGTACCAGGCCAGCTCAAGGGATTAAATGTGAGGCTTTTGAAATTTAAAATTGAAGCTGGGTGATCTTGGAAAAGTGTGCCTGCCAAACATCGTTGCTTAAAAAAATAAAAATAAAAATAAATTATCCAAATTCTCTTGACAAGCTTATTTACATTCAAATGACTGGGAAATATTAAGTAGTTATAAAGTACTCCTGGCAGGGTATGGCCTAACTGACCACATTAAAATATGAAATGCTCACTTCCATTATGGTGCTAAGGCTTTGCCTGCAGTGACCCCCCTCTTAGGTTTAGTTCCTAATGGGAACCAATTTCTTTGGGCAAGGTGGTACATTTTAGGTGCTAAAATAAAGGTAACCTAAACGCTATCTCTTTTAACTAGACAGAGTGAAGTACCTTGGTTGAATCGTTGAGGATGATTTAAAGATTTACATGAATTGCTGTTGGTAGAATAAATGAGAAAAGCAAAGTTTCAAAAGTTAAAATGGTCATAGATTTACTTGTCTTAAGAACTAAACCCATGCTAAAAACATATTAATGAAAACTTTTAAAATATCAAAGTTGTTATTTTTGTGTCCGCACTTTATTTTTTATAATAAAATAATGCCTGATAATACATATTAGCACATCTGAGCAACTGCTGTGTAACATGAAATGTGTGTTATATTAACTTTAATGCTCCCAAGTTTTTTTTTTTTACAAGGTAGATACTATTATCTGTATTTGCAGATGTAGAAACATTCTACATTACTTGGCAATAAGTTTTGTAAAACTTGTTTATAAGACTAGGTGAGTTTGGCTTCAAACATCTTTTTTTTTCTTTTCAATTTGCCAAAAGTATTTGTATCATCTCATTTGATCCCATCAACAATACTTGAGGGACTTCCCTGGTGGTGCAGTGGTGAAGAATCCACCTGCCAATGCAGGGGACATGGGTTCAATCCCTGGTCCAGGAAGATCCCACATGTCGCGGAGCAGCTAAGCCCTTGCGCCACATCTGCTGAGCCCGTGCGCCTAGAACCCGTGCTCCGCAACAAGAGAAGCTACTGCAATGAGAAGCACGCACACCGCAAGAGTAGCCCCCGTTCGACGCAACTAGAGAAAGCCCATGTGCAGCAATGAAGACCCAGTGCAGCCAAAAAATAAATAAATAAAATAAATAAACTTATAAAGAAAAAAAAACCAATACTTGGAAGTGAATGCATAGGTGATAATACCCATTTTATAGATCAAAACAACAGAACTTTTGAGAGGGACTGAGAATTGCAGCATTTCACATGACCATGAAATGGCAGAGCCAGGCATAAAGTATGGGTTTCCTGTACCGTGTTCAGTATTATTCACATTGACTGATTGATTGGGTTTTATAACCCCGGAGTAGAATGAGACATTTGAGGATGTGGTGCATGTAGTTTAGTCTTTATTGTTTCCTCTGAAAAAAAGAAACAATCCATCTAGTGGCTTAGATCATCATGTTTCTTCTTTTTTGGGTTATGGCGTTATTCATGATCATGGGTTAGAATTCTTTTTATCTTCTCTAGGGGATTTGAGGCTTATAAGAAGTTAAATGAGTCAGACCTATTTGCAAGATATTGGTCTAGGCATTTGAGACATAGAGCCTGACATTAGAATAATCATAATCTAGTTAAATTGTATAATACATCAGGATTTTACATGTTTGATTTCATCTAATCGCTTTAAAAATATGTTGTTAGTATCGTTATTCCTATTTTAAATATGAAGAAATTGAGGCTCTGAAAGATTAGCTTATTTTCCTGAAGCCACAAAGCTGAAACATGGGAATGCTGGAATTCATGTACAGGTCCAGTTGACTAAACCCAGAAGGGGACTGAGAATATACACAATTGAGATGAACTGTAGAAACTGGGATAAAGAGTCAGAATTGGAATGTAAATGAGGTGACATGAAAACACTCTGATTGGAGGAAGTTCTCATTATAGGCGGAAACGTTTGGGTTGCGTTCTTGAAGGGGGATTTTGCATCATAGACTAGGGAATGAATGGAGTTTAAGCAAGGGTGGTGTCAATAAAGCCATGGAGTCATGAAAGTTCATTCTACATTGGGAGAAAAGTGGAATGTGATTTTGGAAATCCTCATAACAGAAAAATAATCAAAATGATAAATACAGAGCACATTTGAGGAGGGAGAGGTTCAAGGTCATCTATTTATTTTGGACTTGAGAGGCTATTATAAATGCTGAGGTAAGTGGAGCCACTGCAGAGCCGAACCATCTGTCTTTGCATACATTTCTCTCAAGTACCTAATGAAATGTTTCTAAAGCTAAGCCTTAGATTACACAGGAAGGCTTGGATATATTCAGAAAAAAACCTTTACATTGTTTATGAGAATGTGTTTTTCCTTCTTAAGGTTTACAAGATTTTTCTTTTCTACATCTTCTTGACTCATTCATTGTGAAAGCCACAGTGCTTTTTCATGAAGAACACAATCTTTATTCCAAGTTTTAAAGTCCTATACATTATACCTGTATCTCGATTGAACAGAGAATTGAATATAAATAAAATCCATTATGTTTTATAGATCTTTGACGAAGATTTATTCAGGGTAAGAGTGTGACTTTTATTCATCCACTATTAGTGGGTGAGTTTTTCTAGTGTCTGGAATATCAGTGACCATTTTGTACTGATTAATGGTGTTAAAATAGGAATACATGTAGTAGAGACTTGCTGTTCTCAGTAGACCTGGAAGTGGAACGCATGCCCAGCTTTATGTCTCTACTTTGCCTCTGTTTGCCTACAGGAATATTTCCAATATCCCTAAAAGTTGTGGCCATATTTGCAACTGCAAAACCAAGTATAGCTTTGCTAAATTTGTGGTTATTATCTATATAAATACAAGAATAGCTATAGAAGAAGCCATTACAAACAATTTATAAAATAAGATTAATTGCTGTGCAATCTGTTACTTTTAACCACCTTCCTAAAGAAATATTTTTGCCATTGACCAGGTCACTCATAAAATTTCCTAGTTATACATCAGCATTTTAGCAACTACGATTCCTTATAGACTTTAGAGGAAGAAAACCATCTACTTCTCCTTATTCACTGAGACACGAAAATGAGTCAGCTCACAAGCACTTAGAGAATAATAGACTCAAAGTAAAGTGAGGCAAAGACTGTGTTCAGATTGTGTTTCAAGAATTTCACTAGCATTCATTGTAACTATTATTTCATGGAGGAGCGTGGGGTGTACAGGCTTTCTGTATATTTAGAAAAAAATCAAAACTTACTACAACTTTTTTGAGAACATTTAAGCACAAGAAAGAAGGCATGTACTTTTCACTCAGACATGAACTTGATAAGCAGAGTTGTGCCAGGCTGAAGAGGCCGCAACAATACCTTCAATACCAAAGCATCTTACAAATCCAATATTACTGGCCAATCTTTGCTTGCACCTTTGTTAATGTGCTAGATAACCTATTCATTATAACTTTATTATTCGTATGAAAAAATATGCCTGGAAAACAATTTAATCATTTATTAAGGCACTTTATTTACTTTCATCACAGTCTTTCCCCCTAAGAGTTTATGTTCATTGACTAAATATGTTACAGTGGAAAGACTCTGGAAGCCACAGTAAGTTCATTGTACAGTTAAACCTTATGACCTTGGAAAAGGAGAACCAGCAGCTGACCTGATGGTATCAGATGTTAAAGGCCTGGGAGGACCTGACAGTGGCAGAAAAAAACAGGTTGATGAGGATTTGTGCCATTGACAGCAATTTGATAATAATAATTGACCGACTCTCTTTTCTTCCTCCTTTTATATACCTGAGCTAGCTTGTCTTAGTAAAAATTTTGAAGACTTTCATTAGGTATTATGGTTATAGAGATGGAATAAACAAAAGTCTGCCAGCATCAGACCAAACCTTTCTGCTTTGCACACCAGACACTTGATTAGGATGTTTTATTTGTCAGGTACAGGCTGACAGGCAGAACTGATTTAAATTAACTAGAAAAGGAAAAAAAATGTGGCAATCTAAATTTTAAAAGGGGGAATTTATAGCAAAGGCCTGTGTCTGTCTCATTGTGCTGTGTCATTGAGCACATATGGCTCTTTATATTAGCCTGCCCCATGACAAAGCCAGTGTTTATTCTGGCTGATGCTTAGAAAAAAGGTGAGCTTCAGAATAAAAGCATGAGGGACTGGGTCGAGACATTAATTATAAATGTACAGTTCTTAGAATGTTTTTCTTCAAAACTTTACTCTCTAGTAAGATTTTCCCCTTATATTAAAAAATAATATAACTTGTCATCCGAGGTCCTTTATTTTCTAAATAGAAAGACAATGGCTTCACTAAAATATATGTTGAGGCCAAAATTCCATTAACACTATAGCCAAGTAAAATATTATCCAGCTTGGGAATACTGCAGCACATCAGAATTATAGTTTCTAGCATTTTGATACATAGTAATGATTTTGGTGTGAAAGAATATATTATTCTAAGGAAGGGAAAATATATTACTTTGGTTGCATCCAAACTTTAAAGCATTTCTCATTTAAAATTATCCATCTTTTTTCAATTTAGAAAGAATTTGGTTCAGTTGAGTCCTATTTTTGCAATATCTTAGGATTTTAAAATATCACCCTGTTTTGAAATGTAAATTAGCACACATTGGTAGGAGAGGAATGGATTATGAGTTATATATGGGCCAAAACTCTAATATCCAAACCATATGGTTCTAATCCAAATTGGAGTATTTCTTTTTTAGTGGAAATAATTGGATTTATTCTGAATCACTGAGACATTATCCATTTAGTTTTCAGGGAACTTTGAAAGTATCTCAATCTAGATGAAGAAATAGACAGGTAAGTCATTTCCCTCCTGTCAAACTGCTAATGAAAGGCATAGCTATAACACAGGCTATCACAAAAGAGAAAAAATAATACCCTTTTTCATACCTCCTCCCCCACAAAGTGTATGGCATATATGCCTCAATTCCAGAGGTAATAAATAGAATTAATAGTTAAAGCAGAGTAAAAGTTGTGCATCAAAGATGAGCCATTTCCATTGCAAATAAGCCCAGAACAGACAAACATTGACCATTTCTTATCATGGGGTAGAAAGAGTCTTGCAGATTCTCTATAGAACACCAACCTAACAAATAATTCAGATTACTTTTACATTATTCAACTAAATATTTGCTATGAAATAAATTAGGGTTTAAAGGAACTAAAGGACATTTGCAAATGCCTATGTTTTAATGTGTATGATACATTACAGAATTTACAGTCTTCACAATATGTTGTTTCAATTTCTACTGAAGTAAAGTTGTCTTAAAATGATTTAAATTATATAATAATAATGAATATCTGCCAATATTTAGGGCCTAAGTATTATATTTTTCTGAAAATAAAACAAATTCCAACAGTGCATTTCAAAATCAAATAAAGGAGACTTCCTCTTTTAAGAGAGAAGAAAAATAAAATGCCCCTCTTTTCTTAGAAGTAACATCAAAACAACAAGGAGAACAAGAAGCAGAAACATATTCTTCCTTGACAAAACTAGGAGTCGACTATAACCTCAAACTACAGTTTGTGAAGAAGCACTGCTAAATAGAAGAAAAATCAAACAGTTATGTGGCGGTGCTGTCAGAAGAGGTCTCTGGTTGCAAATCTCAGAGTGACGGAGCAGGGTTCTCTCAAAAAAGAGAGAGGTTTACACCGAAGAGCAAATCAAACAAACTGCAGCTTGGAGTAATGGAATGATGGAATGGGTGTGTGCTGCAAGTGGTAGTCAGCACCTATGCTGGCATGAAAAGGAAGCACAGACATAAGGGATGAGTCTCACAGATAACTGTACTTTCAAAAGCACTGTGACAGTGAAGCAGAAAAACAGAAACACTGCATTGGAAAGAAGGTTATAACTGTCAGTATATGTGGCTAGAAAAAAGTAAAAGTAAAAAGCTTGTGTCATAAGGAAAATCCCTGCTATTCTGGAACATGGCCCCTTCTCTACATAGACTCCCTCCAAACAGCCTCTCCAGGAACCATTCATTCAAAAATGAATATAAAAAACAAATGAGCACAGACTGTAGAGTAATAATATTTATAAAATAATATTTATAAAATATTTATATCAAGACACTGCAAAGAAAAAAAACAGGAGAAAGAACAAAAGACAACGGCACATGGAAGACATATGCTGGGAAACCATTTTTATAGAGCAGACAAAAATAGCAACAAAAACATTGCTCTGAGTTACATAAATAAATGTAAACTTTTATGAAGTATTTACCTTTATAAACTAAGAGTCCAAAATAGATGTACAAAAGCTTAGGAAAGATGTAATTTAAAATTAAAACTAACCATGAGCTGGTAGTAATCAGGAGAGCAGAGAAAGATTGTAAAAAGTGTGATGTATAATTGAAGCCCATAGTGAAAGCAATTCAAAGGAGATTTTCATTTCTGAAAAAAAAGCCCCCCCCCCAAAAAACCACACAATAACAGCAAAGGCATAGTAGACAGGAGTTAAAAGAGTTTTGAAATAAAATGCAAATAAGCAAGGGTTTTAAAAGATTAGAAAAAATGTATATAGTCATAAAAAATGGCTAACTCATATTTGATATTCATGAAGATGACAAACAAAAACAGAAAAAAACATGCTTTAAAAAATTCCAGAAAATCTGACTCTATAAATTAAAATGGCATATCTTATTGTTAAAAAAAAAAAAAAATGATGCAAAACAATCAATACCCAGACACAGCCTAGGAAAAAATTAATTAGTGAAAACAACAACAATATCAACCCCTGGCATGCAACATAAAAATGAAAGACAATGACCATCTCTTAAATATCTCTTGGGACAATGAGAAAATCAAATCAATAATTTTAAAATATCTAGTAAATAATGACAATGTAAACTTACACATCTGAACTCTATGGTCAATTAAAGTGATGCTCAAAAAACTGTATGCCTTAAATATTTATATTAAAGTACAAGTAAGAATAAAAAGGAAAGTAAGGCTCAACTAAAGAATTTAGAAGAATGAAACCAAAGTAAACCTTAAGAGTCATGAGGAAGGAATCAATAAAGAAGAGAGCAGAGATTAACATTATAATATAGGAAAATAAATCAATAATGAATCTAATAGTTCTTTTCTTTCAAAAAGAACCAACAAAATATAAACATTTAGCCAACCTAATTAAAAATAAACTGACAAAACATAGATATACATGAAATGAGAGATGACATTCAAACAAAAGTGACAAAGGAAATTAATATAAATAAGTAATATTTAAATGTGAACTCTGAAAAAAAGCATATCTAAGTAGACAAATAACATATAAAATACAGAGATTGTGGCCAAAGAGCTATCCTCAGATGAGTACCAGGCTAAGTTAGTTTCACAGAGAAATTATACCAAACCTTAAAAAGTCAAAACTCAAATGAACCAGCTGTTCCAGGATATACAGAAAAAAATCCATATTCTCATAAGTGACATACATCTATATAACTGACATAAATAACACACAAAAGAGTGTACAAAACAATCATATAAGATGAATATTGGTATAAAAATCCCGAATAAAGTATTAGCAAATAGAATTTAATTGTACAGTTAGATTACTACCTCAAGATGGACCACATTCTATCAAACAAACAAAAGATCTATCTATAAAAGGACTATGAGAAGATATACTAGATTTTTAAAATAATCTCATAGCGGTAAAATCATTTCTATTTATGTAACAGAACTCAGAAGACAAAAATGAAAATATCGAAACTATAAATACATAAGCAATAGGAATATTCTGCATGGCAAGATTCATAATAAATAAAATCAAAGGAAAACATTGTAACTTAACACACAAAATTGTTAATTTCCATAATATGAAAATCAAGTCCAGACTATCAAAAAGGTCAACAGCACAATAAAATATTTTGTACCTAGTTAATAAAAAAAAAAAATTATCATGTAAAAAGTTGTTTCAAAATCACTTCCCATGAGAGAAATAAATATAAAATTGTGAGAACCATTCTTCATATACAGTTTGGCCAACTCAAAGTTCTGCTGTGAGAAGTTACAATTCTTTAAAGAGTACTGTATTTCAAATTTAAAATGGACACACCCTTTGACCAAGTAATTCTACTAGGAGGAACTTACCCTAATGTTATAGTTACACGTTTATAAAGCAATCTTCCACCTTTGAGATTCATGCAATGTTGTTTGTAGCTGCTCAGGAAAGATCCCTTGAAAGGAACTTTTTTCTCCTCTTTTTCATATTATTCTCAAAAACTGACTAGTAATGGTGGTTTGTGAAAGGAAAGTGTCATACTGAGTATCTGTAATCGAGTTGTCCAAGAAACAGACACTGAGACAGAAAGAGCAAGAAGTGTTCTTGGGGGTGAATATCAGGAAGGGAGTAAAGAAAACAGAATCAGGCAGAGGCAGGAATTGCAGTCTAGTCACAGAAATTACAGAGGCTTTACCTAATTGTACAGGAAGCTCTGGAACTAAGATGGCTCTTCAGATTTTCTCAACTCGACGCATAGGGGCTGGGCTGGGTCTGTATAGCTCTGGCCTCAACCAGTCATAAGATGCAGTCTGCCTTTGGGAGGTGTGACTTTGAGCTGGGTGGCTCTCTTTAGCTGAGGGCAAACCCATGAGAAAAACTCAGTGGAGAGAGCTTTCAGCTGCCAACATTCCCAGAAGCTTTGAGGATGAATGTCTTAGTTCCAGCAAAGGGAAGGCAGTGGAGGGTGAGATCCAACACATCACAACAACTACTACACTGGCAGATAGTAGGGAGAAGGAGATTTTCTTTTCATTCCAAGTCCTTCTGTATCTTTTCAATTTTGTGTTGGTATCACAGTATATATGTTCACATAATACTTATTCAAAAACAAACAAAAAACAATTGAAAACAGCAACCACAAGACAAATGCAATGAGTGAAAGGAATAATTGAAGCATAACTGTCAGCCAAAGAGATACAGCAAAAATCATCTGCAAAACACGATTTCCCCCAAGCTGTTCCACAATTCTCTCGTCTTTGCAAAATTATGGTGGGAAAGAATATGGGGTGTTATATTCAGTAACAAGCAGAACATCATCTGAACAAAGTCCTGTTTGAATGCTTGTCAGTCTGCTTACTTCATCAAGTCTTTGACAATTGCTAGGCTTCAGCCTACATGGGGCCTTAATCTCAAGGACAATAAATTCAACCATACCTCATATCCCTGTCATCTGTGGCCACTGCCCAAAGCTTCTGACCCTTCTAATCAGTAATAATCTTTCCCATACTTCTCTGCATGGCTTCTTCCTTACTTCTACCCACTGTCTACATTTCTCCCTACCCTTTCATCTGAAATCCTCTTGTCTCAGTCTATGTATATAAAAACTCCCTTTCATCCTCAGTCTTTTCAAGAAGCATTCCCTCCACATCCATAAACTTAATAGGAACCCTACTCTTTTTTAAGTACTGCACTTCCTCAGCAGCCTACCTATGCAGATGCAGCTCTTCTTGCATAGGTAACACCTGGAGGGAAAGTGCAATTGTACAACCGGGTAGGCATTTGACACAAAATATCTGTTTCATCTTCCTCATTGCTCCTTTTGTGGAGGGAGACATCTAGACCATTGCTTTGTCACGTGTGTAAAGCCCACCTTCTTCTTTTGAGCTTCAAGCCATCGAGCTGTACCATCTCTTTCCCCACTTGTACTCTTTCTCCCAACCTAGCTGACCTGGACTACATGTCCACTAACACAAAAACACCCATCTCCAGAGAAAGAGAGAAGGCAGCGAGAGCAATCTCCATTCCTGATTTTGTAGCTCTTGGGTTGAACTCCTTGAGAGGTCCAGTTATCTTGCCAGTGCATGGATTCCACGAGAAAATATTGTATTCCTTACAGGTAATTATTTTTAGTTCTTGTGGGAAAAGTACTTGCCATAGGGAAAAACACACTGGCTACTTGGGAGTCAAAATAACTGTTTGTCCTAATATTTGTACTTGAATCATATTATTCAAGTTTCCTTGTGTCCTCAGGTCTCAGTTTTTCATCAACAACCCCTTTAAAAGCAGTGTGGTGCAGTGGATAGAACCCTGAATTAACGGCCAGTAACCAAATTCTACTTCCTTGTTAATCTGTTTCATTTTAGGAAAGACAGTTAACCTCAGAGAGTCTTAATTTCCTCTCATTGGAGATGACCAAAGTAAGTCAAAGAAATTCAGTAATAAAAATAAATAAATGAAAATAATTGATAGACAGTCAGAATTTTGGCACATGGTTGTGGAAAATCATTTACCCTCGTTTGTCTTATGCGTTGAATAATTTGTGTTCACTCTTCTTTTATTCAGGGCAGGGAAGCCCTTTAAATGAAACCTGGCATAGGACCCCATTTCTAAAATTAATATTTATCATTATAGGATAGTGTTATAACTTATAAGTGTTATTAAATGATGCCAGAAATTATGTCAGCCTGTAGTATACATTAACAAACTGGCAATGCTACTAACTATTATTCCATAAGATGGTATAGTTT
Organism: Balaenoptera acutorostrata; assembly: GCF_949987535.1. Classification (NCBI taxonomy): domain Eukaryota; kingdom Metazoa; phylum Chordata; class Mammalia; order Artiodactyla; family Balaenopteridae; genus Balaenoptera; species Balaenoptera acutorostrata. The sequence continues at coordinate 18,022,326 of NC_080071.1, read as the reverse complement.
CAAATAGTACAATAATATGGTATTTCCAATTCTTTGAGCAGTAAACTCCATGAAGCATAAACTGAATTCTTCTCTGTAATAAAGTTCCAATATATTAATAAATTATGATTTAGTGAATTATGTTTCTTATGAAATGAAGTATGTTCACTCTTCTCTTAATCCACATATTCCATTCTTCTGACTCCCTTTAGAATCGTTGGGTTGAAGAAAATGAAAATACATGTGTATATATTTTCTAATCTCTGAAATGATATTAAATATTGTACATATATACAAATTTATATGTATATATTTGTCACTGATATAAACATGAAAAAAATTAGTTTCTGTCTATTTTCTGGAACCATGCATAATGTCTACCCATGTCCTTTCAAGCTTCATTCAAAAATATGTTGGTAATACAAGTACGTATTTAAAAATATTAGCAACCCCTTTATGTTGCTTGAACCTATTGCAATTATTAACGGATCCACCAAAGCGTCATTATTCACCAAACATAGAGTAGTTAACATCTAAGCCTTTTAACAGTGGTTTCCAAGTTGCTTGTAGATGTTTTATTCAATAATAAGGATTGTATTGTGTTTAATCCTATGAAACGATACTGTAATTAATTGGCAAATTGCTACGGCATTGGTAACTATTTTAAACCTTAATTACTTCTTCCTTTTGCATTCTGCTTCAGATCATCAGGTAGGAAAGTCTGGCACATACACTTAAAAAAAAAGTAAATGAGCATTTAGTTGAAGAACCAAAATGTTAATACTGAAGTTTCTTTATTTTACAGATATTCAAAATCTAAATTGTCTGGTTCTTTGTAAAGTTCTAAATTAACAGCTAGGACCAAAAGAGGCTTAATTTGTAGGAAAGAAATCTCAGATGCAAAGAACTTATTCTTTTAAGCTCCAGAGAAATGTAGTGCATTTAGCAGCTTTGAGTGGATATCATTGTGTTTATAACAGAGTGGAGGCACCATGCAATTTTGCTCTTGAAATTGGTTTATATAGATGACTGGCTGCTGTGAAGTGGGTGTCAGAGTTCCATGCGGCTGTTATGAAGCAGTACAATTGTCATCGCTTCTTACATGGTTGTTGAGAAGAGCTTGCGAGCCCAGCTCAGTCAGCTGTTGAATAGATAACCCAACACAGTTAACGTGGCATACATTGTAAAGAATTACATGCCTACTACAATGAGCTTTGGGCCTTTGGTCTAGATAATAATCCTGGTGGGTGTACCACGTGTAGTGGCTGTCTGATCACTCAGATATAACTGACGAAACATAAAGAAAAATGTCAGTCGACTGAAAGAAAAATGCTGCTGCAAGTTTGTTTAAGGTTCATGTAAACGATTATGTGGATTTTTTAACCCCAAGTCGGCTAAGAGCTTGACGGCAACGTTCGACGTCTCACACTGCAATGCAAGATCTGGAGATGATGACCTATTAAGGCTGCATTTAAATATGTTGGTGTGTATGAAAGCCCTGTCTCAGCGTTTTCGGTTACAGAGATGAGCATTTCTGTTTCATGGAAAAGAAAGCCTTTTTGAAAAACAACTTACATGTACAGTGTATAAAGCAATACTAGAAAAGATAATTATTGACAACTTTTGAGTAATGATGGCATTTCATTTTATTTTCCAAAAATAATCAGAATGGCAATTTAGGCATTTTGGGTGATTACTAATTATAATGAAATTAAAAAGTGGGAAGCAAACCATTATTTGCCATTTAAGCATAGACACAACAATTAGGATAATTAACGTTAAAATAATATTCATGAAGCCCAGTGGGGGTGAAAACAACTAAAGTTATAGGATTTCCAACTTAAAGCTTTTATTTATTTTTTGTTGTTGTTCCCTAACTTGTGTTTCTGGACTTGGTTGTCACAGCCCATACGGCATGTCACAAATATGGCTTGAACTAGGAATGCTTTGATTCCCATGCTGGCTGAGAGGATTTATGGATATAACATCTTAACTTGGAGATTTTTTTTCATATCTAGTAATTTATGCCTTCAAACTCACCATTTTGTCTACTTAGCTTCTGTAAATAATAACTGGTTTATCAGCAAATGACATAAATAAAAAATAAAATAAAGTCCTGGTTTTCTTTAAGTGGCCCACATAATAGGAAACTGAGTTTTCACAACCTGAGCTAATTTCAGATTCTAAGTAACTAGATTTTACTAATATGTATTTAGAGTTTATCTTCAAAAAACACTTAATCAGGAATATTTAAATGTTAGTAATATATTTTGAAAAAGAGAAAATTCTTTTAGCCATTTCCCCAAATCTCATATTCTTAAAGTCAAATGTCTTTTAGCTCAACCTCTTACAAGAAGCATGAATCACATTTAAATTTACGACTGATTCTTTCTATAGTAATAGTGATAGGTTCAACTATCTGAGAAATATTTTAAATAATATACCATCTACCATTTAAAATATGTTTGTTTTAACTCCTACTTTTATTACTTATATTTTCTGGGGATTGTCTTCTGATAAGCATGTTCGTTAAAATCACTGTTCCTCAAAATATAGTCCAGATACCAACTGCGTTAGTCCTCTGACACAAAGTTGCAAACATTTAAGCTTAATAAGCTACCTTGTTTCTCAAGGTCCCCCTTAAACACATGAAAATCATATCCCTTATATGATATTTTAAAATATTATGAACTTGTGAAAAATATTTATAGATCCAATAAAATCGAGTTTTCTGTGACGATCATTTTTGCAAAATTATATTTTGTCATTAAGGTCACCCCCAAATGATCAACTCACACCTAATTAAACACAAGCCAATTGCTGTCTTTATGAAGTTATGACCTTATGTTTTCTAAGTAATAAACAGTTCAAATACTATCTTTGCTTATTCTAGAAGGACTGTAAAGCACAAGAGTGGCTGGACAATATGCAAATGATATATTTTCTGTCCCCATTTTTAATGGTAGGAGTTTAAAATTTCCAAAATAAAAATATTTGAACATTCTGTATTAAGACAAATGGAAATGAGGAAGATTTAACATGGCCACAAATTATTTGTTATTCCTCCCTTCAGGAAATGAATTTATTTTTCAACCCCTTGAATCTAGACTGGTGGTTGAAATAGCTTTGATCGATGGTATGCGGCAGAAGTGACTTTATGTGACTTTTGAGCCCAAGTCTCAAAAAGCCTTGAATTTCCATGATTGTTCTCTTGGAACACTGTTGCCATTTTGTATGGAACCCGGGCTATCCTGCTAGAAAGGCTATATGGTGAAGATTCCAGGCATTACACCTGACTGACCAAGTTAACCACCAGACTCATGAGTGAGGCCATCTTGAAATATCCATCTCTGTTCAAATCTCCAGGTGACTGTTTCTGTATAAGTGACACCAAGCAAGGGAAGGAAAACTGCCCATCTGAGTGAGCCAGCCCAAAAGGCAGTCATGAATAAATAAATGATTATTATTTTAATCCATTAATGTTTGGTGTGGTTTGTTACAAAATAATAGATAACTGAAACAGATAGTGCTTATTCTGATAATTTCTTTGAGAAATATTTTTGTATAAATGGCACCATAATAATAATAATAATAGCAGTTTCTATCTCAAGATATTAACTTGTATTTCAACAACTCTCATTCTAAATGCAACAACCGAAGCACAGCATATACATATTTGTGGTTGAAGACATAGATTTCCAAATATCTGCCCCTTGTTATAAAATAAGTGATCTGAATAGTGAAAATTTTATTCCATTGACTGTATTGGAAAAAAATACTTGTTTTTGTCTTGTCTAAATGAAAATAAATTTGCTTTTTTCTTATATGAATTGACTAACTTTTTTAATACTTTGACTCTGTTTGGTTACTTGGAGAAAGAAAATTCATTCTTCTCTTAAAATAGGATCGTTCATTGTCTCACCTTGACGATAGTTCCTACCGAGTCCATATTTCTTGGATATGTTAGAACTAGTCAGAACCAGCCATTAAGGAAAAGATAGCATTTTAAAAATTTACTCTTATTTAAAAACTATTTGAGTGACATGGTTTGACTGACCCTGAAGCTAGTTAATGAATTATTTGCTAGAACATGCCATTTGGTGCTAAATATATAGATTTTGACAGTGATTTTTATAGATATATTTCATCTGTTCAAGCCTGGTTGCATTTCTGAGCAGTAGGAGTAGGTTATGGTCTAAAAATATAAGACATTTCTGTCTTTCTTTTGAGACAAATATATGGGACATTTATGAATTTGTTTCCTTCCTTCAGCCATCACTTCTTTTGAAGGCGGACAATAAATAGGGAGGTCCTCCTTTCAGAATCTAAGCTGGAGTCATTGCCAGAACTTTATTCCAGTGGGAAATGTTAGCAACGTTCTGCCCAAGAGCCCTACATTCTTGTGTGAGAAGCCAAGTTCATATTTTGGAACCCATATCTTGATGGGCAATACTTGATGTAAAGCCATTTCTCACAAAATAAATAAAAAGGCAAGTTTAGAAAACAAGCAGGTAAACAATACCAAAACACAACAATAAATTATCTTGAAAACTTGTGACTATCTTCCAACTGATTTTAACAAGTAAACAAAACAGATTTCTGGAAGAGCACTAATCATAGAGAGTTAGCCATTTTTCAATAGTTATTTTCTTTTATTTGGATTTTTTAGACTCCATCTTTATTTGGATTTTTTAGAGTCCATCTTTCATTTTAAAAATATTTATCTATCATTAGTGATATTTGCAACAGCCCAGATTTATCTAAAATTATAATTGCAGCATGCCTATTGTATCTGGATTTATTGATGTAATTGGAGAATTTGTAAGTCATGTATCTTTAATACTTAGTAAATAGTAAATACAAAACATGCCATAGGACTTTGCATGGTTAACATACAAAATACTATATCAATTTCTGAGGGAGAAAACTAGAAGTTCTTTGGTTGCTAGTATTACACAAATGCAGAAGTCATCTATGTTTCAGAGAGTATGTGTTAAAAAATTTAAAATTAGAGTAAATCACAAGTTAGATATAGAAGATTATTACCTGCCAGATCAATTTCCAAACACCTTTTAACTTCAAGGCATTTGTTCCTGTTGGTATGTGATTCTCAGCCTCCTTATGCTCAGAAGACGCTTGCTGTGTTACCAGCAGGAAGCTCAAGTTCAGTAGTACATTTAGGATCAAGCTTTTGAGCCTAGGAGCTGCTAAGAATTGTTCAAATATGAAACACGTATTCAGAAAAGGGCTTGTAATATATTTGTATGGTGTCTGAAATTTGACCTCTCAGAGAATATTATCATATATAAACTTGAGGGCTCTTCCCACACCCAGATTTGCTGAGACCTAAGTTGCTGCTCTAGACAATGAAAGAAAATAATATGAATGACATAATTATTTTAAGACATCTAAACAATTATTTATTTTCACTAAAATTTTATCCTCCTAGTATGGATACACTGGTAGTAGATCACATGATCAAATGTGTACAGACAGAATTTTTATATTCTGGCAGTGCTCCTTTGGTAACTTTTCCTTTGGTGCATTCTCCAGTGATCCTGAGAACACCTAGACTATAGTCTTTTTAAAAATTGAGCCTCGTGGTTGAATCCTAATACATGGGAAAGAAAATCTGACATGGTATGGAAAATATATATTTTTAAAAATTGTAATGTTTTCTTAGACACTTTTTGGTATTGTGGGATAAACATACCAAACTACTAAAAAGAAACTCTGAGAGTGAATTTTGGGGCTAAGATGAAGAAGAGGTGCTTTACGTTAAGCTCTTAAGAAGAATTTATCTCCTATGGAAGGAAGTCAATACATTTGGAGCCTTGTGTTGTTTTCAGGTAACTTTATTCTACTTCACAGTTTAAAGCTCTTGTCCTAACAAGAACTGATAGCAGTGATTGTTGAAAGAAAATATTTAAGCACTGAATATTTAAGCAGATTCCCCTGACTCTGGCCTCACCTACTTTAAATTGAAATTGTATTTCATCCAACAAAAGTTTGATGTTTTTAAAAATAAAAGTCTGGCCATGTTTCTCTCATGCTTAAACTTTTTTCATTATTATCTCATGGTTGAGTAATAATCCAAAATTCTGTGATTTCTCCTTTTCTATAAATCTAGAGCCCAGCTCCAACTAGCTCCTGCATAAAGAAACTATTTACCTGTCCATCAATAAGCCATGTGGTATTGTCATAGCTTTTTAGAGTATTTTCATATTTTATTAAAATTATTTTTTTATGTGATTCTTATTGTGTTCTTTAACATAAGGGCCATGTCTTATTCAGCTCTCTACTTTGTGACATACTTACTGATTCTTAATAGGTATTTATTGAATAATAAATCATAATTTAATGGAAATGAATATACATTAATGTATATCAAACATATGTTATATATTATAAATATATGGTTAATAAAAACATATACATATATCTCTTTTTAAAATATGTGAATGTTTTTCTAATTTGTTAAAATGTAATTTTACATTTTACAAAAAATTCTTCAATATCTGAAGAGTGAAAGAAAGCATTTTTATAAAGCAATTATTAACATAAGCATTAAGTGTATTGCATCATAGCAATTAAGTAACATATGGCAAAAGTTCATACGGCCTAAGGAGATGGATATAATTTTTTGTTTGTTTTAATAGAACACTACAGTTATAAATTTGTGTTCTCTAAGGTTAATACTACTGAAAAACATAATTTGTTTACATATTTTCATTGCGTTTTTATTAGTTGCAATCCTTTATTATAATTAATTAGTCTACACATGACACTGTGCTTTCAGTGACCATTAATTAGTTCATCATATGCATAAAAAGTGTAAGTCAATGTTAACATTCCCATTTTACAGAAATAAAATTTTATTTTTGATTATCAGAGTATATAGAACATAAACTATTCTTACCATTTTGACCCTCGCGATAAAAAAACAGTAGTGGGTAGTTGTATTCTAGAACATTTTCTCAGCTTTGTTTTATACAATAAGACACTTGGATGGTATAAATAATAGATATAAATTTCAACATTTCGTTTTAATTTAAAAGTGAATTAACAGAATAAAGTAAGTCACTGTTGAAGGAATTTAAGTTAATGTTGCATGTGGTTTGAGTTGTTAAAAGGGCACACACTATGAAAAAATATTAGAATACCTCAACTTTTTGCCCTGATTCCTTTTTGTCTCACTAGTCACCCCATTCCAGAAGCTTCCATAGATGAGTGTTTTTGTTTTCTCTTCAGAATTCGATAAATGGAAATACTTCAGAAATCTGTTCATAATTTCAAGCAAAGTCAGGGATTGCATTGGCTATGGAATTCAACAGGATTGCCTGATATTTCTTTAGATATATTTAGATCAATATCAGTTAATAAAGTGCCTTGACCACTTGTTCAAAGCCAGCCTTTAGAAGGGTGTGCACAATTAGGAACTCTCCATATTACTGTGGGAGTATGAATTGCTGCAAACTTTTAGAAAATTTTAGATCACATTTAGAAAATGTGACAGTATCTATCCTAGCTGCAAATGCCCATTTAAAAAAATCCCTTTATGACATCTCTCCTACAGAAAATAAAAGATTTTTTTTCTTGCAGGCCTAAGCTGGAATCATCTGGAATGTTTTTCAAAAAGGAATGTATTTGAATATACTTTGTTATAGCCATACAACTTAAATAAAACTATGTGCACTGATCTGGAGTAATGCCTATGACATATTAACTTTATAAAGCAAGTTGCAGAGTAAAAATATATCAAAGTATAATTTTTGTTAAAATATTTTAAATATGTATTTTTGTTTATACAGGTTTTATAACCATAGTTCTGTGTGTGAATAGATTTCATTGATCTCTTATCATTGTATACTTCAGGGAATGGGGATCACATAGTAATATCTAGTCATGGTCATTATTATTTACTTTCCTTTCTTAAACTTCTATGCTAGTTAACTTATTTCAGTGGTGTTAAATATCTTTTTACTTAAAAATAAGAATAATAAGTAATAAATTGGGGGGAAAGGAATAAAAATTATATCTTGGAGTGTCTTTTGTTAGAAGATCTCTTATAATGATTGACTAGAGTTGAAACTATAGAAGAATTCTGACATATAATAAAATGTTACAGTATAGTTTCCAATTTATTGGACTGACTTCTTTAAAAAATGGCAACTTGTAAAGGCTTACTAGTTGATTTCCTCATCTTCCTATTTCCCTAGTTTATTGCTGTTCTTTTTGTTGTATATTATATATACTGTTAAATGGATTTTTCCAAAGTTGTTATTTGGGGTCTTGTCCTTTAAATTCAAGCACTTCTGAGAAATAAATAGATTGTATACGAAAACTTCACTAGCAAACTAGTTGTTTTGAACCATTGTAATTTTTTCAAAGCTTGGATTGGATCCCAAGCTTGAACTACATTTATCCATTTGGTTCTATTTTCATGTGATCTTGGAGATACAGAGCTGATATAGTTCCTGGGACTTGAAAATGTTTATTTCAAGCCCAGAATTTTTCTAACCTAATGTTTTTCAATTCTGAACCCATCTAGTCTCTCTGCTCTCCCTGCAGTTTTCTAAACCCTACTGTCAGTGTCTAATGGTTGAAAGAGAAATACCTTAAGGTACATATCATAAAAAGACTAACCTGAGGTTGAGGTAAGAGATGTAGCTAAGACTAAGGGAAAGATAACAAATGAAAGAATTGAGACAGAATGTGGAGAGGTTGCTGAACCAGCAGGGGCAGGGCAGGGTTTTGCCATGGAATGTTTATGACTCTCATAAATTATATCAAATTAGGCCAATCAATATCACTACAGGATAAACCAATACTTTAATCCTGAAATATTTTAGAGTCCTGCCTAATTTCAAGTGGGTGTTGCTGCATGTGTATCTTCTTTTGCATATTTCAATATAATCACTGAAATCTACTTCACCTACTTGTAATAAGCGTGGAATGGAAAGACTAAAGTCAGCGTCAATAGATATTTTAGAGAGGCATCTTCTAGTTAAACTATAGTTAAATGATTTTGTGACAGACAATGCTCCATTCTTTCCTTGTCTTCTAAAGTTCCAGGCAAGAACTTCCTAATCAATGGAAAGCTTTTAGCAGCATCGACGTTATTGAAATTTGCCAAACATGAAAGATAAGATATAGGACCCAGACTAATGGAGAACAGGTAAATACTTGTGTCTAATTCTGCTGAATAATAGATCATCTTTTCTGCATCTTTGTAGAGCAGGTCTGTCTTGAGAATGTCCTCCAGAGTGTGAAATTACCCCCATCATGTTGCTGTGGAACAAGTCAAGAATATTTTATGGATATGGTCATCTATCCTGACTGTTCACTTGCTCTGATAAACTCTGCTCAGTTGAGAAAAATCATCACCATTATTTTATATGAGACTGTATTTAACCAAGTGGATTTAAAACTTACATGTCACTCTTCTTTTCATTTTAAGCAAAAATCTAAATGTGAAATTTTAAGTGGGACTGAGCACATATAAATTTAATTTTAGGAAGCAATTATGTTGCTTTTCACACAAACATTGTGCCAGAACTTTGATGTTAGGAGAAGACAAGGTACACTGCTTATATCCTTTGCATTTAAGAAACCCACAAGTCATATTTCTAAATTGTTCTTTTGTTTCAGTTTCTAAAATTCCAAACACTTGCATCATTGATTTAAGTGTCACCTGAAATGTGTAATTGCAAAAACATTCTGAAAATTAAAATGCTTATATTCTTTTACCCATCCATTACTACTGAGGTGTTAAAATAATTTATTCCATTATATTAACAATTGCTTGATGCATCAAAAGATAATTTGCCATGTAATTTTGTTAAACCTGAAACTGTAGCATATTTTCTTGATAATACCATTAATATATCAAGAGTAAATAAAATGTTTAGTGGTAGGCACATTAATTATCGCCTTCATCTATCGGTGTTTAAAACTTAGAAATAATTAAATGTGCTTTAATAAGATATGGTTTTGAGAAAGCAGGATCATTTATGAATTGCTAGAGGTGCATGGAGCTGCGTTTCCCTTGAGAGACGGAATTTATGCCTAACACCCCGCTGATTGTTCAGGAGGTAAAGAACCAATAGCAGCATGTACAGAGGTTTAATTTAAAGTGTGTTTCTCACTAGGCTGCTCACAACACTTAATTAAACTCCGCTGTTTTGGCAATGACAAATGCTGTAGTGCAAAAGGAGCCAGAGTTGCAGTGACTGAGAAGCTTTTGTAATTTCTTTCATGTGCGCTGGCAGCCAGATCCAGGTCACAAAAGAAAGTAAGAATAAAAGGAGACGGATTTAAAGTGTTTGGACAAAGTTGTCACTTTTAAGCATCTATTTTAGGTACCCACAAAAGTGCTGCGTTATTTAAAGGATTTAATCATGTTTGTGGAAAATATGGCATGTGACCAGAGACAACAATTTAAAGTTGTTGTGGCTTTGGGAAAAAGCTTCTTTTTCATTAGAGAGTATAAAGTCTGAAATAATAAGTGATTTGAATTTCGATAAATATGTAGTGGAAACATTTCTAGGCAATATTTTTATTGTACCTTTTATATGTACTTTGCATAAAATGCGTAAGTTCATTTCTGGATATATTTTCAAAATTAAGGAAGTCTATTATATGGAGCAAAGAAAAAAGCTGGAATTTTTATATTTATATAAAATTAATTACAAAGTGAAGCGTAGACAACTTTTAAAAATTCTTCCTGTAGAAATACTTAGTTTGAACAGTAGCCTAGAAGTCCCTTTATACGAATCATCATCTCTTATGCCCAGTCAGACTTATATAGCACAGTGTTTTTCATAGAGCCATGGCTCCATTTTTATATCATCCTTATTCCCAAATGAGATAAAAAGTAAAAAGAGTAAAAGATTGAAAAAGACACCAACAGTTAGCATTTATTGAATGATGTTTACTATGTGTCAGAAACCATTTAAATGCTTTTACATGTGCAAACTCACTTAGTTCCTATGATAATCTATGTATTCAGTACCAGCATAATCACCACTGTACAGATCAAAAGACTGAGGTGCAGAGAAATTAAGAAATTTACACAAGATTACACTTAGTAATCATTTAGAGAGAGAGAGCAAAAATTCAAACACAGGTAATCTGTTTCCATAACCCATATCATTAACTAACATACCATACTGACAAATAGAAATATTACAAATTATAAGCAAAGAAATCAAATCAAAGAGAAAGTGACATATACACATTAATTATTTCCTTGCTTATCATTAAAAAGCTACGCTCTCTCTGAGAATCATATTGTTGGAAGAAATTCAAATATCCTCCAACTCCTGTCTAGGTACAAAAAAAGAGGCCCAGAGAAGTTAAGGAAATGCACAATATTGAAGAATTAAGCAGTGGTAGAACTAAAAATAAAACTAAGCTTCCTACTGCCAGGCTTTTTGCTTTCCAGAATACCATGCTTCTTTGCTCCTGACTGCTGGCATACCTTATCTCAGAAAGAAATGCTTGTACCAGGTATTACAAATAAGTAATGGTCTATTATTGTTTTCTGTATTAATTAAAATATGACTATTATTAAAATAATTATATCAAATTTTTTACTTGATTGAATTTTGTAGATAATAACTTATACCGACATGGTACTCAAAGTGGTTCAAAAATATTTCTCTGAATGGTTCATTGTTTGTCTATTCAACTGGTATCATAATTTCAAATAGACTCATGTCATAGAACTATAGAAAGAACTACAGAGCATGGAGAATATAACTTTCATTCTCTAATAGATGAGCATTCCATCGTACCTGAAAGCATCCAGGGTATAAAATCTCAAATTTGCACGATAAATTTTCATTTTCACAAAACTCCAATAAACAATTTTCTAACTTATTTCAGCTCTTGGAACTTGCCGTTGGTATTGGTTTAGAAAGTTGCCAGAGCTCAATGTTGTGTAGTATCATGAAATCTGCTACAAATTTGAAACAACTAAAACTTGTTTGAAACCAAACAACATGAAAATATTATGGAAGGTGGGGAAAATTAGCTTAGCTCATTTCAGCTTTATATTTGGGGCAGTTTTAGAACATACTATGTTTAAAACTATAATAGAAGTATAATTAAATCATATCAAATATTAGGTTATTCATGTACACTGTAAACATTGTTGAGGTCTAGAATAATGAACTCAATAAGAATTTTATGTCTTTGGACCTTCACGATGGCGGAGGAGTAAGACGTGGAGATCACCTTCCTCCCCACAAATACATCAGAAATGCATCTACATGTGGAACAACTCCTACAGAACACCTACTGAACACTGGCAGAAGACCTCAGACTTCCCAAAAGGCAAGAAACTCCCCCATGTACCTGGGTAGGGCAAAAGAAAAAAGAAATAACAGAGACAAAAGAATAGGGATGGGACCTGCACCAGTGGGAGGGAGCTGTGAAGGAGGAAAGGTTTCACACACTAGGAAGCCCCTTCACGGGCAGAGACTGTGGGTGGCGGAGGGGGGAAGCTTCGGAGCCACGGAGGAGAGCGCAGCAACAGGAGTGCAGAGGGCAAAGCGGAGAGATTCCCGCTCAGAGGATGATGTCGGCCAGCACTCACCAGCCTGAGAGGCTTGTCTGCTCACCCGCTGGGCGGGCGGGGGCTGGGAGCTGAGGCTTAGGCTTCGAAGGTCAGATCCCAGGGAGAGGACTGGGGTTGGCGGCTTGAACACAGCCTGAAGGGGTTAGCGCACCACAGCTAGCCAGGAGGGAGTCCGGGTAAAAGTCTGGACCTGCCTAAGAGGCAAGAGACTGTTGTTTCAGGGTGCATGAGGAGAGGGGATTCAGAGCGCTGCCTAAATGAGCTCCAGAGATGGGTGCGAGCCACGGCTATCAGCGCGGACACCAGAGACCGGCATGAAATGCTAAGGCTGCGCTGCTGCAGCCACCAAGAAGCCTGTGTGCAAGCACAGGTCACTATCCACACCTGCCCTCCCAGAGCCTGTGCAGCCTGCCACTGCCAGGGTCCGCCTGAATAGACAATGAATCATCCAAAAACTGAGGCTGTGGACTTTGGGAGCAACTGTAGACTTGGGGTTTACTGTATGCGACTGACTAGTTTCTAATTTTTATATTTTACTTAGTATAGTTTTCATTGGTGAATTTGTTTATTGGTTTGGTTGCTTTCTTCTTTTTTTTTTATTACTTTTTTATTTTAATAATATATTTTTATTTTTTATTATAATAACTTTATTTTTTTTTGTTTCTTTTATTTCCTCCCTTTTCTTCTGAGCCCTGTGGCTGACAGGGTCTTGGTGCTCCGTCCAGGTGTCAGGCCTGAGCTTCTAAGGTAGGAGACCGGAGTTCAGGACATTGGACCAGCAGAGACCTCCGGGCCCCACATAATATCAATCAATGAGAGCTCTCTCAGAGATCTCCATCTCAATGCTAAGACCCAGCTCCACTCAACGACCAGCAAGCTCCAGTGCTGGACACCCCATGCCAAACAACTAGTAAGACAGGACCACAAACCCACCCATTAGCAAAGAGCCTGCCTAAAGTCATAGTAACCCTCACAGAAACCCTCAAAACACACCACTGGATGTGGTCCTGCCCACCAGAAAGACAAGATCCAGCCTCATCCACCAGAACACAGGCACCAGTCCCCTCTACCAGGAAGCCTACACAACCCACTGAACCAACCTTACCCACTTGGGGCAGACATCAAAAAAAACAGGAACTACAAATCTGCAGCCTGCAAAAAGGAGACCCCAAACACAGTAAGTTCAACAAAATGAGAAGACAGAGAAACACACAGCAGATGAAGGAGTAAGACAAAAACCCATCAGACAAAACAAATGAAGAGGAAATAGGCAGTCTACCTGAAAAAAGAGTTAGAATGATGATAGTAAAGATGATCCAAAATCTTGCAAATAGAATGGAGAAAACACAAAAAATGTTTAACAAGGACCTAGAAGAACTACAGAGCAAACAATGATGAACAACACAATAAATGAAATTAAAAATTCTCAAGAAGGAATCAATAGCAGAGTAACTGAGGCAGAAGAAAGGATAAGTGACCTGGAAGATAAAATAGTGGAAATAACTACGCAGAGCAGAATAAAGAAAAAAGAATGAAAAGAATTGAGGACAGTCTCAGAGACCTCTGGGACAACATTAAATGCACCAACATTTGAATTATAGGGGTCCCAGAAGAAGAAGAGAAAAAGAAAGGGTCTGAGAAAATATTTGAAGAGATTATAGTTGAAAATTTCCCTAATATGGGAAAGGAAATAGTTAATCAAGTCCAGGAAGCACAGAGGTCGCATACAGGATAAATCCAAGGAGACACACGCCAAGACACATATTAACCAAACTATCAAAAATTAAATACAAAGAAAAAATGCTAAAAGCAGCAAGGGAAAAACAACAAATAACATACAAGGGAATCCCCACAATGGTGACAGCTGATCCTTCAGCAGAAACTCTGCAAGCCAGAAGGGAGTGGCAGGACATATTTAAAGTGATGAAAGGGAAAAACCTACAACCAAGATTACTCTACCCAGCAAGGATTCTTTCAGATTTGATGGAGAAATTAAAAACTTTACAGACAAGCAAAAGCCAAGAGAATTCCACACCACCAAACCAGCTTTACAACAAATGCTAAAGGAACTTCTCTAGGCAGGAAACACAAGAGAAGGAAAAGACCTACAAAACAAACCCAAAACAATTAAGAAAATGGTAATAGGAACATACATATTGATAATTACCTTAAATGTAAATGGATTAAATGCTCCAACCAAAAGACATAGACAGGCTGAATGGATACAAAAACAAGACCCGTATATGTGCTGTCTACAAGAGACCCACTTCAGACCTAGGGACACATACAGGCTGAAAGTGAGGGGATGGAAAAAGATATTCCATGCAAATATAAGTCAAAAGAAAGCTGGAGTAGCTGTTCTCATATCAGACAAAATAGACTTTAAAATAAAGAGTATCACAAGAGACAAAGAAGGACACTGTATAATGATCAAGGGATCAATCCAAGAAGAAGATATAACAATTATAAATATGCACCCAACATAAAGCACCTCAATACATAAGGCAAATGCTAACAGCCACAAAAGGGGAAATTGACAGTAACACAATCATATTAGGGGACTTTAACACCCCACTTTCACCAATGGACAGATCATCCAAAATGAAAATAAATAAGGAAACACAAGTTTTAAATAACACATTAAACAAGATGGACTTGATTGATATTTATAGGACATTCCATCCAAAAACAACAGAATTCGCTTTCTTCTCAAGTGCTCATGGAACATTCTCCAGGATAGATCATATCTTGGGTCACAAATCAAGCCTTGGTAAATTTAAGAAAATTGAACTCGTATCAAGTATCTTTTCCAACCACAATGCTATGAGACGCGATATCAATTACAGGAAAAAAAACTGTAAAAATACAAGCACATGGAGGCTAAACAATACAGTACTAAATAACCAAGAGATCACTGAAGAAATCAAAGAGGAAATGAAAAAATACCTAGAAACAAATGAAAATGAAAACACGATGACCCAAAACCTATGGGTCAGCAGCAAAAACAGTTCTAAGAGGGAAGTTTATAGCAATACAATCTTACCTCAAGAAACAAGAAACATCTCAAATAAACAACCTAACCTTACACCTAAAGCAATTAGAGAGAGAAGAACAAAAAACCCCCAAATTTAGCAGCAGGAAAGAAATCATAAATATCAGATCAGAAATAAATGAAAATGAAATGAAGGAAACAAGACCAAAAATCAATAAAACTAAAAGCTGGTTCTTTGAGATGATAAACAAAATTGATAAACCATTAGCCAGACTCATCAAGAAAAAAAGGGAGAAGACTCAAATCAACAGAATTAGAAATGAAGAAGGGGAAGTAACAACTGACACTGCAGAAATAAAAATGATCATGAGAGATTACTACAAACAACTATATGCCAATAAAATGGACAACCTAAAAGAAATGGACAAATTCTTAGAAAAGCACAACCTTCCAAGACTGAATAAGGAAGAAATAGAAAATTTAAAAAGACCAATCACAAGCACTGAAATTGAAACTGTGATTAAAAATTTTACAACAAAAAAAGCCTAGGAGCAGATGGCTTCCCAGGCGAATTCTATCAAATATTTAGAGAAGAGTTAACACCTATCCTTCTCAAACTCTTCCAAAATATAGCAGAGGGAGGAACACTCCCAAACGCATTCTACGAGGCCACCATCACCCTGATACCAAAACCAGACAAAGATGTCACAAAAAAAGAAAACCACAGACCAATATCACTGATGAACATAGATGCAAAAATCCTCAACAAAATACTAGTAAATAGAATCCAACAGCACATTAAAAGGATCATACACCATGATCAAGGGGGGTTTATCCCAGGGATGCAAGGATTCTTCAATATACACAAATCAATCAATGCGATTCACCATATTAACAAATTGAAGGATAAAAACCATATGATCATCTCAATAGATGAAGAAAAAGCTTTTGACAAAATTCAACACCCATTTATGATAAAAACCCTCCAGAAAGTAAGCATAGAGGGAACTTACCTCAATATAATAAAGGCCATATATGACAAACCCACAGCCAACATCATTCTCAATGGTGAATAACTGAAACCATTTCCTCTAAGATCAGAAACAAGTCAAGGTTGCCCACTCTCACCACTATTATTCAACATAGTTTTGGAAGTTTTAACCACAGCAATCAGAGAAGAAAAAGAAATAAAAGGAATCCAAATCAGAAAAGAAGTAAAGCTGTCACTGTTTGCAGATGACATGATACTATACATAGAGAATCCTAAAGATGCTACCAGAAAACTACTAGAGTTAATCAATGAATTTGGTAAAGTAGCAGGATACAAAATTAATGCACAGAAATCTCTTGCATTCCTATACACTAATGATGAAAAATCTGATAGAGAAATTAAGGAAACACTCCCATTTACCACTGCAACAAAATGAATAAAATACCTAGGAATAAACCTACTTAAGGACACAAAAGACCTGTAGAAAACTATAAGACACTGATGAAAGAAATTGAAGATGATACAAACAGATGGAGAGATATACCTTGTGCTTGGATCAGAAGAATCAACATTGTGAAAATGACTATACTACCCAAAGCAATGTACAGATTCAATGCAATCCCTATGAAATTACTAATGGCATTTTTCACAGAACTAGAACAAAAAATTTCACAATTTGTATGGAAACACAAAAGACCCTGAATAAACAAAGCAATCTCGAGAAAGAAAAACAGAGCTGGAGGAATCAGGCTCCCAGGCTTCAGACAATACTACAAAGCTACAGTAATGAAGACAGTATGGTACTGGCACAAAAACAGACATATAGATCAATGGAACAGGATAGAAAGCCCAGAGATAAACCCACGCACATGTGGTCACCTTATTTTTGATAAAGGAGGCAAGAATATACAATGGAGAAAAGACAGCCTCTTCAATAAGTAGTGCTGGGAAAACTGGACAACTACATGTAAAAGAATGAAATTGGAACACTCCCTAACACCATACACAAAAATAAACTCAAAATGAATTAAAGACTTAACCATAAGGCCAGACACTATAAAAGTCTTAGAGGAAAACATAGGCAGAACACTCCATGACATAAATCAAAGCAAGATCCTTTTTTACCCACCTCCTAGAGAAATGGAAATGAAAACAAAAATAAACAAATGGGACCTAATGAAACTTAAAAGCTTTTGCACAGCAAAAGAAACCATAAGCAAGACGAAAAGACAACTCTCAGAATAGGACAAAATATTTGCAAACGAAGCAACTGACAAAGGATTAATCTCCAAACTATACAAGCAGCTCATGAAGCTCAATATCAAAAAAACAAACAACCAATCCCAAAAAGGGCAGAAGACCTAAATAGACATTTCTCCAAAGAAGATATACAGATTGCCAACAAACATATGAAAGAATGCTCAACATCACTAATCATTAGAGAAATGCAAATCAAAACTACAATGAGGTATCATCTCACACCAGTCAGAATGGCCATCATCAAAAAATCTACAAATACATGCTGGAAAGGTTTGGAGAAAAAGGAACCCTCTTGCACTGTTGGTGGGAATGTAAATTGATACAGCCACTATGAATAACAGTATGGAGGCTCCTTAAAATCTAAAAATAGAACTACCATACAACCCAGCAATCCCACTATTGGGCATATACCCTGAGAAAACCATAATTCAAAAACCGTCATGTACCACAATGTTCATTGCAGCACTATTTACAATAGACAGGACATGGAAGCAACCTAAGTGTCCATTGGCAGATTAATGGATAAAGAAGAAGTGGCACATATACAAAATGGAGTATTACTGAGGCATAAAAAGAAACGAAATTGAGTTATTTGTAGTGAGGTGGATGGACCTAGAGTCTGTCATACAGAGTGAAGTAAGTCAGAAAGAGAAAAACAAATGCCACATGCTAACACATATGTATGGAATCTAAAACAAAACAAAACAAAAAATGGTTCTGTTGAACCTAGGGGCAGGAGAGGAATAAAGATGCAGATGTAGAGAATGGATTTAGGACACAGGGAGGGGGAAGGGTAAGCTGGACTAAGTGAGAGAGTGGCATGGACTTATGTATACTACTAAATGTAAAATAGATAGCTAGTGGGAAACAGCCGCATAGCACAAGGAGATCAGCTCCGTGCTTTGTGACCACCTGGTGGGGTGGGATAGGGAGGGTGGGAGGGAGATGCAAGAGGGAGTGGATATGGGGATATATTTATACATATAGCTGATTCATTTTGTTATACAGCCGAAACTAACACAATATTGTAAAGCAATTATACTCCAATAAAGATGTTTAAAAAATAATAATAATTTTATATCTTTGATTTTTAACAGTGCAGGGACAAGTATCACACTCAACGAGGGAGGGAGTCATAATTCTCTTTCCTATTGGAATACATTGCATAATCAACTTGACAGTTTATAAGACACGATCCACCAGAAGCACCACATTTGAAAAGCTGTGCTGGGGCATGTGAAATGATACCTCCAGGAGGAAAGTAACATCTAAAGCTTTCAATCCAAACACAGATTTAATCCCATTCATTGGCAGTGAAGACTTAGTTTTTGGAGGGCTACCAACAGCCATGAATTTTGTTTTCCACTTCTTCACATTTAGGCAACTTTACATTTAACAGAATTCACACTTTCATTCTTATGGTCCTAGTTGATCATTTTGATCAAGTGATTTTAGCTTCCACAGTAGACTTCTCAAAGCTTTGTATCATATCTAGATTATTTTCAATTTTTGAAAATCATTTACAACTGCGTTGAAAATTCATTTTCTTAATTGTAAACAGTATGTTATTACACAATGAGGTATCATCTCACACCAGTCAGAATGGCCATCATCAAATATGAAAAATGAAATGAAGAAATAGAAAATATAAACAGATGATGAATATAAACAGACCAAATGAAATTGAAGAGAAAATAGAAAATATAAACAGACCAAATGAAATATCTTTCATTTTGGCTTAAATGCACCGTCTTATAAATGCATTCTTGGACTATCCTATCAAAATTATGCTCTTTACCTTTTTTATTCTTTATCACCAAGCTCAGTTGCCTTTAAAGCACTTGTCAGATTTTGAAATTTCTTAATGTACATACATGTCTATTTTTATTTCTATCGCCCCTTCTAAATAATAAACCTAGGGCAGGGACAAAAATATTATTCCTGTTTCAATCCTTAGAATCAATAAAATCCTTGTCATTTAAGCTGCTCAGTAAATTTTTACTGAAAGAATTAATTAATAATGAATGTACAAAAACAGTTGTTCAAATATCTATAGATTCATTATTGTTTCTTTCTATATATTCTTTCTTTATTGTTTGCTACCACTCTGTAAGGTCCTTTTCCTGACTCTTTACTTGGGACATTTGACCTGGTAGGCAAAAGTTCACTGTTCTACCCAGAAGAGAGAAAACAATTTGAAGGCTCCCATATTCTAAACTCTTGGATTACAAAGCACAGGTTTTCTGAAGCTTGATAGGTATTTATCTACAAGAAGCACATAGTCAAGGAGAGATAGGATTTCATAGATGTGAGTGGCTGGTGTGACTGAGTATCAATGTTCTTGTGTTCAGTTTGCTTTCTAACTAGCTGTGCAATATTGGGCATATCATTCCAGCCTCTCTGAAATCTGTATTATTACATGTAATATGTGGGGATAATTCTGTCATATTAGAGACAGAATTATCTGTCTCTAATATGACAGAATTATGGTGAAGAATCAATTGAGCTAACATATTTGAAAGAGCTATGACAAGTTAAATAATTACACAAATTAAAGTTACAGTAATAGTAATGACCAGTATGTTGAAAGTGTATGATATTCAATAGTTTTTTTTATATAACAAGACATCATTTCTTTGATTTCTGTTTTAGTTTTTTCTATCTTCAGTAGCAGTAATTTAAGTTTGCTCAAACATTCCAAGCAATTGTTCTATCTCTTCTAAAATGTATTCGAGCAAATGCAGGAAAACACTATAGTGAGGTGTAGTGATAGTTACAGTTTATTATTCCTATCATTTGTTAAAATAGACCTTTTCTCTTTGGCCTTCCTACATTTTCACTCCCTTCGATCTTCCTAAAAGCTGAATGGCTTCTGAGAAGTCAAAGCTGCTCCCTTTCCTGTATTCTCACGATGTCCTTTGCAATGTTTTAAATGGACTTAAGCTGTAAAGGGGCTTAGTAAATTTCACCTCTCTAGACACTCAACTCTCTTTGCTCACATCCCGTCACCTAACATGTAGTGGTTACAGATTGTACTTGAGTGGTTGAGGCTGAACTTCACGTCCCAACATTTCGAGAAGCAATTCAAAGCAGATAGTGAGCAATTCAGCCAGGGCCTATTTACCCTAGTCATTTATTTTAAAACCCTAACACTAAAACCAGACCATTTTAAATGGTAGATAAAAGGCAGTGAAATTGATGAATGCCTTTTGGCAAGTACAGTTGAGTTTCCAAGGGGTTTTATACATTATTGACACTGTCAGTGATTTCGGTGATTGTAGCTACAGCTGGGATGTTATTATTACCATGTTGCAATACTTCTGTTGGGAGGCTATTCCGTGGTCACAGCTGGAAGTGTTAGTGGCATTTGATGTTCATGACCTGCAGTAATTGTACTATTTTATAAGAGGAGTTCACAAAATCCACAGTCAAGAATTAAGCTGTGCCCGACCAAGTGACTTACGCTAGTAGGCAAAAGAATGAACAGGAGTGGCCTCAGTCAGAATTCAATAGTTGCCACGAGAGACTGAGCAGGTCGTTGTGAGGGTAATGTTACCTCACAATGGTACCAATCTACACAGAAGTCTGGGGGTTGCTGTGTTGGCACTGATACATTTCCTTCAAGGCTGTCTTTGGGGTAGGAATTTTTTATGCCTTTAAGGCCAAGTGAATTCTATTCCACAAATGTATTGTGTGATGAATAACCCTTTTACTTTCTCTAAATTTATTTTTTTCACATTATAAAAGTAATACATGATCATTATGGGTAATCTGAACAATACAGCAAAGGATAAAGAATAAATTTGAAATCGCATTTAATCTCACCACTCAGAGGCAATCACTTTTAATATTTCTTTGGACGTCTTTTCAAATATACATGCATATGTAAGTTTTAAAAATTGAATTAATGTTGTATACATAATTTTTTAAATTCTTCCTTTACACACTTAAGACTAGGATTTAAGTAATGAACTGATTCGTATAAAAACAGGAATCAGTGACATTCTTTTAAAATTCTGAAATAAAGAAGAATAAGTTAATTTATTACAAAAACATTCATCAGGCTTTTGACAAAAACAGTCTGTAAAATATGTTTCCTTTGGTGTGTTGCTTATAGGCAACCTTACAATGGCAAGGATCACACCTAGGTAGATCAAGCAGTTGCTTACCTTACATAGGACAACGGGGCATTGAGAGACAGCTCTAATATCCTTGCCTCCCCAATACTTTCCTTGTTGACCATTTCTAGTTATCTAAATTCAATCCTGAGGCATCAGTCTTTTAGAGCACAACAACAGTGTATGCAGAAATCCTTTGTTGAAAAGCAACCATTTTTAGTGGGGTAGGGCAAGTATTATATTATCAGTTACTGCCACTGGCTATTTGGCCAATGGCTTCTGAGATTTTGGAAAGCAGAGAGCAGAAAACTGAGGAAAAGGAACTCAGGCAGGCAGTTGGTGATGAGGGAAGTGAGGAATATGACTGGTGCATAGGCTGCAATTTATATGTGTGTATAGATGTGTTACCAAAGTCACAGGATTGTCCAGGTCATCAGCTAAGTGCTGGATTTCATGTCTACCTGTATATATATATACTCCTAGCACAACAAACACTCATTAGAGTGTTGTAGCCCAGCACAAGTCAGAGGGTAACACACGCCGACCTCCTTGTTCTGAATAATAGTTAGATTCTCAGAGTAATTTAAGCATTATCGTTGAATCTTCCCTCACTCTCACACCTACTATTTAAAATACATTGTCATGATTTGTTAATTTTACCTAAGTAATGATCCCTTACTAATTACTACGGCCTTATCATCTTTCACCTGGCCTGTTAGAATAGACCCCTCATTAGTATCCTTCCCTCTAATATTTCCTCTATCAAATATTTCTACACATAATAATGCATTAATATTCTCAACAAACTGTTTAATCTAGTCTGCTGATCAAAGCTGGCAGTAGCTCTTCATTGCTTATAATAATAATACCAAAGAGCTTAACTTAATAACTAAGATCCTGGACTTCCCTGGTGGCGCAGTAGTTAAGAATCTGCCTGCTAATGCAGGGGACACAGGTTCAAGCCCTGGTCCAGGAAGATCCCACATGCTGTGGAGCAACTAAGCATGCAAGCCACAGCTACTGAGCCTGCATGCCACAACTACTGAAGCTCATGTGCCTAGAGCCCATGCTTCTCAACGAGAGTAGCCACTGCAATGAGAAGCCTGCGAACTGCAACAAAAAGCAGCCCCCGCTCGCCGCCGCTAAAGCCTGAGCACAGCAGTGAAGACCAGCGCAGCAATAAATAAATAAATAAATTTATTAAGAAAGCTTTTAAAAAATAAATAAGATGCTCTACAATATAACTCAAATCTCTCTCCCCAGACTTAATCTCTAATTACTTTATGGCATCCTCTACTTCTGTTTACTTGGTCTAACTTCTGTATCTTGTACTTTCGCTCCTCTGTGACTTAGCACACATTGATCTTACTTTTTTTACTCCTCTCACCATTATTGTTTGTTAAAAGTATTTCTACATTAAAAGTGCAAATTAAATCATTTATTTTCTGAAGTAAGTCAAAAAGAGAAAGGCAAATACCATATGATATCACTTATATGTGGAATCTAAAATATGACACAAATTAACTTATATATGAAACAGAAACAAACTCCCAGAGACAGAGAACAGACTTTGTGGTTGGCAAGGGGGAGGGGGGCGTGGGGGAAGGATGGATTGTATGTTTGGGATTAGCAGATACAAACTAGTATATATAGAATGGATAAACACCAAGGTCCTACTGTACAGCACAAGGAACTATATTCAATATCCTGTAATACACCATAATGGAAAATAATATGAAAAAGAATATATATATATATACACACATATATGTATGTATAATTGAATCACTTTGCTGTACAGCATTTATTAACACAACATTGTAAATCTATTTGTAATTAGTTACTATTTGTAATCTAACATTGTAAAACTATACTTCAATAAAATACATTTTTAAAAAAGTGAAACCAAAAAAAAAGTTTTATATTTTAGCTCTTACATTGAGATCTTTGACACATTTTGAGTTAATTTTTGTATATGGTGTGAGATCTTTGTCTGACTTCATTCTTTCTTTTATGAATATCATAAAGAAAATATTATTCTTTCTCCATTGAATTATCTTGTTACCCTTGTTGAAAATAGATTAACCAGTATCGTGGGTTTCTTTCTGGACTCTCAATTCAGTTCCATTGATTTATAAATTGATCCTCATGCTAGTATTAATATAGCTTTGTATTCTAACCTGAATCATAAAAACAAAGCCATCATCCTTCTTCAATTCTCAGACTTCAGCCAGTTTACAGACCCAGAACTCTTTGGGTGAAGGGGAGGCCAGTTCCCCTTGATGAAGGACCCCAGTATAGTACTGAAAATTTATGCGGTAATCTTTCTCCCAGACTTTCCCAAAGGGAACGCCTACCTTATGCCAGGGTGACTGTACACTGCGGAAAGGAGATAATCAGAACTTTCAGAGACTATCAAACACTGCTCTGAAATGACACTAATTCCTGGAAAACCAAAACATCACTGTGAGCCTCCAGTTAGAGTTGGAGCTTACAGAGGTCAGGCAATCAGTGGAGTTTTAGCTATGTCCTTCTTTCTGGGCTGTGGCCAGTGGTTTGGTTATACAGTCAGGGACTTGGAAGGCACATGATTTGAAAATTGATGATACTTTCTTACTGTGATCCTGCCATTTTTCTAAAGCAAATGCACCTTGGGTTGTTGTAAGTCTGATTAATTTCCAGAGTTCTGCAAAAGCTGATTTCTGCCAGTGTTCTCCTTGCTCTTATGGGAGAGGATTTTCAGAGGTACTTATCATGGCATTCCTTCTGATGCCTTGAACCTACCATTTCTAAAACTGAAATTA
This sequence comes from Balaenoptera acutorostrata, assembly GCF_949987535.1. Lineage (NCBI taxonomy): Eukaryota > Metazoa > Chordata > Mammalia > Artiodactyla > Balaenopteridae > Balaenoptera > Balaenoptera acutorostrata. The sequence goes on along the minus strand of NC_080071.1, from coordinate 17,997,599 downwards.
TACATATGTTAATTAGATACAAATTAATTAATTTTTTAAGAATGGGGAACTAGAAGCAGAGAAAGACCATGGAAACTATAGGCAAAAGAGAAAAGTTGCAAAGTGTGTATGAAAGCATGAGCTCTTTATGAGTACATGTAATAAGGGAGTTGGGTAAATTAGAGTTTAGCCAACTTTTTAATACTATATTATATGAATGTAATTAATGGTTAACTCTTTCTGGCTGTGAAATATATCAATAGCCTTAGAGTTACACTTTATATTATGGGGTGAGCCTGTGTTCTATATTCTATTTAAAAAGTGGAGGGAGAGGTAAAAAGTCATTTGAAACTAAAATGTAAGCCTTTGTAAGTTATCCAGAAAACTGAGGTATGGGTGACTAGATATGAGTAAACTCTAGATAAAAGTTGCCTATTTAAGCACTCATCAGGAAGTGTTTGATATGAATGTGTAAAGTTTATAGTCAAAAATATTTGCATCATAGAATATTTCTGAGTAAAGCAATTGTCAGCATAGAATCCTGATAAGAATATTACAGAAGAATTTTAATTATTATGACAAAAAAATCCATAGTAATATAATTCATTAAAGTACAGAATCAATCAAATAAAGGAAGTATTCTAATTTTCATAGTTGGATATAAATTAAAGATTTTATGTAATAGAACTCAATTTCTTTTAAAAATTATTTTGGAGAAGTAATTTGAATTCTTTGGAAGGTTTGTGAGTGTACATATTCTTCTCTCTCTCTCTCACTCTCCCTTTCCTGCTACTAATATATTATATTTAGTACATAATTTGAATATAATGATATTGAACCTAGTAATTATATAAGGAATATGTATTTGAAAAAATGTGTTTTGTTCAATTCTGATGTTATTACTCTATTTGGGGTTTGTTCCCCATTTTACGTTTAGTGGTAATAATACAGGAAAACATCATTCAGATGGCCCGTTGGCTCTTCTAAGATTTTAGGAAGCAAATAATCCCACAAACAACTCTGTAGGAGATGTGTGAGGCAAACTTACTGCCTAATAAGGAGGTAGGCAGCTAGAGTGTTTTGAGTGCCTACTACATGAGAGCACGGCACTTTTCCTGTTTTCCAATATTAAAGTCATCAAGGAACTTTTTCTTGTGCTTTTCTATATAATCTCAGGTCTGAATTCTCCTCTTTTCACTTATTTCCTTTCACCTGTGTATTATTCAAAGAAATATGCTCTCTAACTACTTCAGCCAGCACTGTCAATCTGGTGCATTGCTTCAGCCAATAAATACAGACTATAGAGAACATAGTTATTTGAGACAAGTACAAAATTTACTTTGCTGATTATATTTTTTCCTCCTTTTCTACTCTTCCTTTAAGAGACTGATTTCTCTGTCTCTTTTTTCCTTGTCCTCTCTCTCTTTCTCTTTTGTCATTCTTCCCTTCTTCCTTTCTTTCCTTCTTTCCCTCCCTCCCTCTTTCCTTCCTTCCTCCCTTTCTTCCTTCCATCCGTGTTCAGTGTGTCTGTTGTGTGTTTCTGTGTTTGCATGTGTGTATATTAACATTCTCTTTAATTTTCACCTTTCTGTTTTCTTAGAGGACCCAGTAGGATATCTGAGATATTTTTTTTCTTTCTCTGCATTATTATCACAAAACGCTAAAATAGAGAGCAAACCAAGAAGGCCTCCAGAACTACGGAAGCTGATCTTTAGAGAATTTTTCTCGTGCAGCACTAGAGGTGAGTGAATGGAAGCAAATTACTTTCTTCCTCTTCTCTTTCCACTTTAATCTTGGTCAACCTTAAATACACACAGAGCTTAAGTTTAAAAGCCCAGCGTCTCCGTCCAATTAGTGTTTCTGTGAGAGAGATTTGCCGATGCCGCCAAGTCCCTTTATGATGATCTCAGGGTTATCTAAAAATCCAAAAGATTCTGATGTCGTGCTTTTTCAGGGAGTAATGAAAAGTATCTTGTGCTGATTGGAATGTGTGCACAGAAGGGAGAGAGGGTTAAGCACTTTGGGGCAGAGCAAAGGATGAGATTACCTGAACTCTGCTTCTCTCCGGTGGCTACAGGGGCAATTGTTTTCAACAGAGCTCACAAAACAGACTACAGAATAAGACTATACCTTTAAAAATTATTGCAAAGGTCCATCCAAATCCCACAATGAAGTGTGTGTCTGAGCCACTTCTACTTAGATTTTTAGCCCAGAAGATGCTGCTAATCTTTCAGTGAGAAATGAAATATTTTACTTATATTTAGATAACATGAATGCTTAAAATACATCAGGAATTATGGTCAACATTCACAACTGATTAATTTGCCATTACTGTTTTTTATTTAAAAAATTTTGAATTCATTTTATTTTAAACATTCTTCAAAATTTGGAGAAACAAAACATTTACCAAGACATTTATCCAGAGTAATAAAACCAATCTAGAATTTTGGTATACTTTCTTCCAAAATTATATCCTATATATTTATATTTAACTTTTTCTTTATTGGATTTATCCATAATGCAGAATTATACCTACTTGTTGTATAATAAATGAAATAATACAGGGCGAAGGTGTATAAAGACAAAATTAAACATGTTCTCCGACCTCCCCTGTGCTTCTCCAGTCTCACCACCAAGTAACCAATATAAAAAATGTCTCACATATTCTTCAACACATGTTTTTATACAAATATACCTTGTGCTTATTTTTACTGATGTAATCATACTACACCCATCAATCTGCAACTTTCTAATTTTACTTAAGGTAACATAATCCTCCAAGTCAGTACACACAATTCTAACTGTCATATTATACTCTTATATATATATGTGCACACGTAGATATATATTTAAACAAACAAGAAGAGGATATATCATGTGACTTTGTTTTTATGGACTTTTTTCTTTTGCTTCTCATTCTCCTTCTATCTCCTCTGCATTTCTACCATTTTTGCCTACCTCCCAGATATATAGAAGCAAAATGGTAATAACCCTTGAATGTGGTGGTATCATGATAACCCATGGTTGATTGAAACGTACAGCAGGTTTTAGGTGAGGCTTTGGCACTAATAGTCTGAATACCAAGAATGCTCTACTTTAATGATCCAGGAAGGTAAAGAGGATTAATGAACATGACAATTATCTTATACATATGCTGGGACAATAAGATCCTCCCATGAATTCTACAAGCATTTGAGTTGAATACATATTAAGACTCAAAACGAAGAAAACCACTGGCATTTTTGAGCCTGAATGAAAGATAGTCCCTAGAAACAACTAAACTTGCATATAAGACTTTGCGTAAGGATTAGGAATGGGACCAGGGCAGAGAAAAAGTAGAACTTTTCATTTTATGTGGTTGGTCCACAATCTTCCCACCAGTGTGACTCTATTGCTTCCTTCTGATCTAGAAATTTTCTTTACAGAGCTAAGGACATTGCCAACTTTAGCCTAAGGTACATAAACCAAGGTTACTCTGAAATAAAAGTAGAGCAGAGAGCGAGAATAAGAATATAAAAAATTCTTGTGTCTTCCACCTCAAATTAAGGCTAGGGAAAATTCAGTCCTCATTACCAGAGATTTCCATTTAATCCAGAAGAAATGAAATAACAAGCACTTATTTAAACAGTTTAGCCATAAGTTTCTAGGTCATAGAAGCACATACTGTATAACAATGGACACATTATCTCAGGTTCAGACGGTGTTAGGTTAAGATAGGGAAGAAGCAAAAAAACTTGTGGCACAAGAGTAGAAGAAATATTTGGATATAGGTAGAAGAACTATTTGAATCTATGTTAAAGATTTGCATGGATTTCTCCTTGGTCTTCACAGATGCAGAGAGACACTAATTAATCTAGGATTTTGTTGTTTTTGTTCTTTTTTATGATAGATTTACCTGGGTTTGGAGTATTGTTCTCACAATTATTTTTTTCCATTCTTGCAAGTTTAGGAGAGTAAATGCTGATATAATTGTTTATGTTCAATCTTCAATTTCTTTACTGAGGTGAAAAGAACTCAACAAATTCTTATGTCCTTAATATTTCCTATATCTTTTACTTTCTGTCCATACTCTTGGACAATTTCTTTTTCTTTATGAAAAATTTAGCAAATGTTTGAAGAAACGTGTTGTATTTTTCACTCCTTTACCTGTAGGTATTATGCTTGCTGAATAATTTAAAGGTAAAATCAAAACTTATAACCATCAATGATAAAATACAGTTGAATTGTGCTTAGTTTTACTTTGAACAAAGAAATGAATTATGGCTAAAAAAGGGGCAAAATTTAACTATGACAAATTAAACAAAATTCCACATTAGGCATGGCTAAGTAGATTAAGACAAGTGATTATGATTTTAGTATCTTTCTGATTAGAAATACTTGTGATATAACCTTCAGGAAATTAATTTACCAGAGCTTTACATTATTTGTGGGTTTTTTCCTCCTAAAACCAACCACCAAATGTGCTTTAAATATTATTAATGAAAGAACTTGTGTTAAGTCGTAGATAATAGCCTTTAATTTATCCTATTTTAGTCAATTCTTAATTTTCTCAACCATAAAGAGAAGTTATGTTTCTAGATTGTCTCATAGGTTCTTCCTAAAATCAAAGTATTACGTCTCATTTTTCATCTTTAGACAAATTCTGTTGCCTCTATTTCCATAACACCTTGACTCATTTCTATAACCCTGTGCATTTTCTTAAGTTTGGGACTCTTACCTGTATTTTTCAATAAATATTATTAAAACGTATTTCCCTGTCTCCAGTAAGCCCTCATTTTAATTGTACCATCTATTTCTAACACATTTTTGTTTTTAATACAAAAATTTGATAATATCACTGTTAATCATTTCTTTAAACATTAATAGTGAAGTTCACCAGTTTAATTTAATTTTATCATGTAGGAAAATGACTACAATTCATGCAACCCTTTTAGGATTCTATAATTTCTATAAGCAGAAATGGTAATGGTTAAAACATTCTTGGATAGAAAAAGTTGTAAACTTTCAATTATATAGTCTAGGTGTTGATAACCAATATTCCTTGTAAATTTGGATTTACTGGAACAAAATCAATACCTAATTTTGATTAATAACGCTGGCTAATATGAGGTTTCTGTTTTATGTCTTTCAGAGCTTAATGCAATAAATTTTCCCCTTTGATGTTCTTTGACATTTTGCAAATTAAATGGAGCCTTAAATATGATCTTCTTCAGTACAAAAGTGGACAGAATCCTTTGTGACTACTTTATTAACTTCTGTCAGAGCACTCAAATCATGATCCCACAAGACAACTGTTCATTTGACAGATGATTATTGTTATTATATTTAAGATCCATAGTGCTTTAAACTTTGTTTCATGGAATAGTGAATACGCACACATAAATGAAGCCTCAGTCAGAGATTTTAAATGGAGGAAGAATAAAGCTTATTATGATGCTATCCTTTTATTAAAATTGTGCAACCACTACTTTAAACCAGTTAGAATTGTACTTTCAAAGTGCAGATCATTCTATGATTCTGACACCACAAATAATAATAATAATGATGATAATATAATAATACTAACAATAATAACAAAATAGTCATAATGACACAGTGCTTACTAAGTGCTACATACTATTCTGAGTGATTTACATGCATTAACTAGTTTAAACCTTACCAAAACCCTAAGAATTAGGTACTATTATTAGTCCCTGTTGCAGCTGTGGGAAATGAGGGGCAACTTGATCAAGTAATATTTCCCCAAATCACAGAGCTAGTGAATGGTGGAACTACGTTTTGAAACCAATCTAGCTACAGAATCCATGATCTTGATCGGTATGACATACCTTCTTGTAACTCAACTTTTAAGAGCATACTGTATGAAAGGAGTTATGCAAGACAATTGGGGATTGTAAGAATCCTACAACATGCTCTCTTAGTTTTAAAAACTGAAATCTAGTTTACGAAACGCCAGAATATCTGGCCATATAAATGAGACTAAAAGGTAAAAAATAGTTCTCCAAGAGTGTTGTGCATTTTTGCAATCTTATGACTTTATTCATGCTACTCTACATTCTATATAGCAATCTGTATGTTCTCTATATTCTGTATTCTTTCTGTGCTATTTTCCTCTAAGAATCCTTCATGTATAATGACCAGTTTATGTAAAGTTTTTTCTGTTCCTCTAATAGCAGAATGCACTCTTTTTTTGTGATCCCATTGTACCTGGTATTTTTACTTCTATTTAGGACTTTGGTCCTACTATGTGCCAGACACCATTTCCACAAATGAAAGCTAGAAGTAACAATAGAGCAACACATTAGTAATAATCCTAGTAGAGAAGTTCATGAAAAGACATATTTGTTGGCCTGGCAGTTAATGGTGGCAAATTGAACACATTTATTAGCCTCCATTTCCTCCGATGTCCTTGGTAAAACAAGAGAAAGATGTTTCCCTAAAAAAAAAAGGGGGGGGGGCTGGTGATGGATAAATCCACAAAATTAAAATGAATATAAAAATCGAAAAAAAATTTTGAAACTTGAACACAGATAGATGAATGGTCACTGTCAGAAGATTCCAGAAAGATGAATCCAGTAGTCCCTTTGGTAAGAACCAAGAAGCCTATCAACACTTCCAAGGTTTACTAGCTGACCTTTGAATTCCCCTGCTCTTCTAGTAGCATAATAAATATAATAAATACATAAATAGTATAATAAATAATATAATAAAAATGTATTTTATTTCTATTTGTTCTAGAAATTCTGACTATTCCAATCACCTTAGCCTAATTTTCTGATTCTGAACTTAAATGGCAAATGGTTGAGAATTAAAGAAATAAAGTTTGTTAAAGCAAACTTCAAAATGTAGTAATAGGAAATTTAAGTAAACTATTCATATTTTTTGTGAATTCTCACCTTCTTTTTAAAAATTATTTCTGTTTCTTCAGATATTCTATTGCTATTTTTTCAAATAGATCATTAATATCTTTTAAACCTTGTAATGTAGTCATATTACATTGTTATTAGGCATAAGTGCATATTAACACCTAATAACAACAATAATAATATTGACAATAATAATAATAATAACAATATAGTTGTGAGTAACATATAATACTGCAGTTCTCAAATACATAAAGCAAAAAATTGGCAGAAATAAAGTAAAAAAAAAATAGAAAAAGCCACAATTATAGTGGGAGGCTTTAACTTTCATCAATAAGTAATTAATAGAACAAGTAGATAAGAAATCAATAAGAATAAAGAATTGAACAACACTATCAATTAAGTTGACCTTATGAATGTTTACACAAAAAGAGGTCAGTAACAGCAGAATATGAATTTTTTCTCAAATGTGAATAGAACACTGACTAATATTGACCATATGTTGGGCCAAAAACAATATTAAATATATTTCAAGTGATCAAAGTCATTCATACCGAGCATGTTCAAGGACCACAATTTGGTATTTAATTAAAAATCAATAATAATGAGATATTTGGAACTTAAAAACCATACTGCTTACTAAGTAACCCAAGGGTCAAAGAGAAAAATCACAAGGAACTTTAGAATATAAATAATTAAATGATACCCAAGACACAACCTATAAAAATTGAAACAGCTAGTGGGGACCTGCTGTATAGAGCAGGGAGCTCTGTGGTGACCTAGATGGGTGGGAATCGGGGGGTGGGAGGGAGGTCCAAGAGGAAGGGGATATATGTATACATATAGCTGATTCACTTCGTTGTACAGCCGAAGCTAACACAACATTGTAAAGCAACTATATCCCAATTTAAAAAAAAAAAAAAAAATTCATGGGCAGCAGCTTAAACAGTCCTTAGAGATAAACTTTGTGACAACATTCTCCAGGTCAACCAACACCTCTGAGAACTCCTTTTTATTCTACTCTGCTGGCACCTTCTTCTTCTCTATATTCTTCGTGTATCTTGGTATGTTTTAAGCCTCTATCCTAATCTCTTTTTCTTCTTATACTCTTCAATATCTAGGAGATCCAACACATCTCCAATTATTGAGGACTATCATTATTTTTCATTTACAACGCAACTTCTTGAGCTCTAAACCCCAAAACGATATTTTTGTGAGCAAATGCGATATCGTATTTATTGATGAATTAAAAATTAAAATATTTTGAATCATTTGAATATATGTTTAAAATAAAACATGACATTTTGGCCTACAGTCTTTTTTAAAATAATTTTTCTTCCAGTTTTACGGAGATGTAATTGACATACAGCACTGTATATGTTTAAGGTGTACAACATGATGATTTGACTTACATCATGAAATGATTACCCCAATAAGTTTAATGAACATGCATCATTTCACATAGATACAAAAGAAAAGAAAAAGAAAAAAACTTCTTTCCTTGTGATGAGAACTCTTAGGATTTACTCTCAGCAATTTTCATATGTAACAGAGTTAATCATATTATTCATGTTGTACATTACATTGTAATTTTACATGATAATTTACCTTACAACTGGAAGTTTGTACATTTTGACTGCCTTCATCCAATTCCCCTCACCCCCACCTCCTGCTTCTGGTAACCACAAATCTGGTCTTTTTTTCTATAAGTGTGCTTGTTTGTTTTTTAAACTATAATTGACCTTCAACACTATGTTAGTTCATGGTGCACAACATAGTAGTTAGATATTTCTATATCTCACAACAGCTTTTAATGTATCTTAACTAGGGGGGTTTGTAGCTCCCCAAAGTCAATTTATAATGAAACCTGATTTCACCATATTATTTACGTTTTTGTATTACCTTTATTCATTACTGTCCCTTTCATAAAACTGAGTCATCGTTAATTGTTTTTTCCCTGCATCTATTCATTCTCCTCATAATATAATCTCCAGATTAAAGGCAGGCTGATAATTATAAAAATGTAAATCTGATCACCATTCTCCCTTGTTTCAATTATCACTAAGAGTTTTTTAAAATTCTAAGATAAGTAAATATTTGAAATGTTTAAGCAGAAATAAATAGGCTTTGCAATGCTAAGTGGAAGAAGACAGCAAAGAAAAGTTTATTTTGGAGAGAAGTTATTTATGTGTGAATATTATAGAAATATTTATTTGAGCAGTAGCCTAGAAGATATATCCTATGTACTTAAAAAAAAAAGTTGACAATTTAATAGGTAAATTAATATTAATATTGAAAAATTAGAAGATCTTGCTATTAAAAAACAACTCTGAATAAGTATATAAAGGATTGAAAGGGCGAGTATACATATATTATATATATAATATATTATCAAAATATCATTTAGATACAAATAAGATGAAAATAAAAATGGGTATAAAATGTTTCAGAACAGCATTGTAAGCTGAGAAAAATAAAAATTGTGGTGCACACTAAGTTGTACCTCCCATGTCCCCATTGAGGATGGACTTGTAGCAGCTTCTGGCAGACAGATTCTAGTTGTCAGCTACTTCAGGATCTACCCTGGTGGCAGAGAGCAGCCTTTTGTAACAGCTCACACTTCCTAGGGCGATCCACATCCAACGACTGATAGAGACGATGCTATCAGGACAGCCATTCTGGAGAGAAACTAGGATGGGTCATATATGCTCCAGAGATCCACATGGAATTGCCTAAGGTATGTTAAGCTTATATCACAGTTCAGCCTCTCTCAATCCTGCGTTCCACCTTTTCTTCCACAGGTGTTGAGCCCTAAGAAATATCCTGCATGCTCAAGTCTGTATTAGTGACCAACTGCAAAAAGCCTAACTAACAAAAGAAGATTACTCATAATTATGAGGAAATGGGAGCCTTTTCACTTTTTATACACGACTGATGCATTTAGCAGTGAGCATATTTTTCCACTTTCCTTTTTACATGTAATCATATAAGAGGATTACATTAGTCACATTCTTTATCATTATGCAAAAGTTTGGAAATTATAAACACAACTTTAAGCAGCAAAGAAAAATCCAACCATTTAATTAAAATGATCAATTCTACCTGACACTTTGAACAGAAAGAAATCAGAATTGCAACTAAAAATTATTTTGAAAATAATTATAATGGGTGGCATGTTGTCTACAAAAAGTTATGCCAGTTCTTCCAAAAGTGCACCTCATAGCAAATTCACAGACAAAAATGATTTTATTTTTAAAGAACACAAGTTGAAAATAATCAACTAAGTATCCAACCCACAGAGTTAGGCAAAAAGTGTCTAAAAAATAGGAAGAAGAAATAAACTATAGAGAAATCAAACCATCAAATCAGAAAAAAGGAGAAAAATAACTATAAATATTTAAATAGACCCAAAATGTAGATATGATACATGGATAAATATCATCAGGAAAAAACAATAATAAACAGGCATGTGACTTAGGACTGTATATATGAAATGACTAAAAACAAATAATTAACTTACAACTACATGCTAATAAATGTAGCAAGCTCTAATGGGCTTGCTACAAATGGGCAAAGGGGAACTTCCCTTGTGACTCAGTGGTTAAGAATCTGCCTGCCAATGCAGGGGTCACAGGTTCGAGCCCTAGTCTGGGAAGATCACACATTCCGCAGAGCAACTAAGCCCGTGCACCACTACTACTGAGCCTGTGCTCTAGAGCCCGCAAGCCACAACTACTGAGCCCAGGTGCCACAACTACTGAAGCCTGTGTGCCTAGAACCCGTGCTCTGCAACAAGAGAAGCCACCACAATGAGAAGCCCGTGTGCTTCAACGAAGAGTAGCCCCTGCTCACTGCAACAAGAGAAAGCCCGTGCGCAGCAATGAAGACCCAACACAGCCAAAAATAAATAAATAAATAAGTTTATAAAAAAACAAGAAAGAAAAGACAAAATAGGGGAAACTAACATGTAATGTTACCAAGTCCAAGCTTGTACTGCTCACCACAAGACAGGCCAATAAATCAAGAGACGAGTTTGTTGGGGTAAGGAATAGTGACTTTATTCGAAAAGCCAGCAGACCCAGGAGACGGTGGATTAGTGTCCCAAAGAACCTCTTGCCTGGGTTTGGATGTTAGCTTCTTTTACAGAACAAAGAGGGGGAGGTGAGGTGTTAAAGTAAAAAGGTGATACGTTTTGCAAATATTTCCTGGTTCAGACAAACTGCAGAGGGGATGTGTTAATTTCTTCTTTCCTTCAGCCATTCACAGGTGGGCCTGGTCAGGATGTTTCCTGTGAGCTTAAACAAAGGTATTTTAGCTTAACACTCAGACATGGGAGCCAGGGTTCCAGGGGATGGGCCATTATGTATACTTTAAGCTATAGGCAACATCCCTTTAGTGATTAACTTGTAGCGAAAGCAATAGAATACAAAGATTAAAAGAAACAGATACAATATGGAGTCAGATTTGTGTTTTTCCCAATGACAGTCACACTTATGACTATACACTTATTGGGCATGCTGGCATCTATGCTAAGTAATTTACATGCATTATGCCACTTAATATGCTCAACCATCTGAAAGAGTAGGTTATTTCATTATCTCCATGTTACATAAAATACTAAGGCTTAGCTAGTTTGGACACTTGCCTAAGATTATAAGACTAAACTAAGAGTGAAATGGAATATAAATTCAGATTTTTCTGACTTTAAGGCTTAAACTATGAACTTTTGCATACTACTGACTCTAAATATCAAAAACATAATATAGTAAAATATCAAGTATCAAAAATATTGAGTATCAAAAATGATGAAATCACTGTGTGCTATTTTCTCAAAAGAATAATCCAACATTCAGGTAGCTATTTGTATAATTCTTCACATCAATATTTCAAAGGGAGAGAAATATTTACTCCGCTTAACACATGCTAGGAAGGTTATTGGAAATATTTGAAATGCTTTTCTAATTTATACAAAATGCTATTATTCTACAAAGCTATCAGTAATCTAATTTAAGTTCTAGATAACAGATTATTTTAACCATGGGTTTTCTAGCACTTGGCACAATAGTTCTTTATCATTTGCTCATATCGGATAATATTACCTGTAATGATAAAATATAAGTGAATTTCCTATTAAAATTTATATTTCTTATATTCCCATATTATTGTTTAATATCAGATATATCAAAAGAAAAGGAAACAGCTATAATATTAAGAAAGGAAAATAGTATTATGATTATTTACAGATGATACAATTCTTATCAGGGCAAACCAAAGTAAATTAACTGAACAATTATTAGACTGAGTAAGAGAGTTTAATAAGATGACTGGTAAGAAAATAAATGTTCAAATATTGAGTTTCTTAATGAAAGCAATAGCCATATAGAAATATAATGAAAATAATTTTTTCACAGTGAAAAGAAAATCTGAAAATTCAAAATAATTAATAATCAGTCATGTGGAGGCCCTAGAGAAATAAAACCATCAAGTTTTAATGAGGAATTTATAATAATAATGTATATCTTACACATATAAGATATATATTATATACATATATATAATAAAATATATCTTTACCCATAAATATTACTTTTAGTAATCTTAGATATATAGTTATTCAATTACACAACAGATTAGAGAAAAAGGTATAGAACTTCAGTTTGTGAGCTTGAGTAGGAACAGTTCTGTACTTCATGGTATACCCATCTTTATTAATATGTACATTGTATGTATATCTGTGTGTGTGTACACACAGACACAAACATATATGTATACAAATATACACACATGTATATATGCCTATGATGTGTCTTTTTGGATTAACAAATTTTATAATTCAATATTATCTTTCAGTAACAAAATAAACGCTGCTGAAACTAGAAATAGTGATTTAGAATAGCAACAAAAGAATTTACCAAGAACAAAAAGTAAACAAACATTAAAACCATTAGGAAGGTTTCTTTTGAAAATATTATAAATGCTCTTTTACAAATAGTATGAAATCTCTTGTCATGCTTGCTTATAACCCTCAATGGATCCCCATTTCACTAAAAGTAACTGCGAACCTCCTTATACTGGCCTTCAACTCACCTTATCTCTTCTTCAATTCACCTCTCCAACCTCACTGCTTTACTGGGTCTTCCTCACCCCTTCCTGTGCTTCAGGTACACTGGCCTTCTTACTTTTCTTCAACAAGCACTATTCTTTGCATTTGCTCTTCTCTCTGCCTAGAATTTTCTTCTGCCAGATAGCCACATATATCACTTCCTCATCTCTGGGAAGTCACCTTCCAGCAAGGCCTGCCCTGACCACCGTATTTAAATGTGCAACCTGTTCCAGTTCAAAGACCCTAAGGAGGACGTATACTTGACATCTTCTAGGAATAGCAAGGAGGCACTGTGGCTGCAGAAGAAAGGAAATGTCTAATCTGTTAACAATTGTTATTACTTCATGATAGGAATTGGCTATAGAGTAGTTATACCTTACATTTTCCTGTATTTTTGAAATTTTCCATAATAAGAATTATTACCTTAATATTTGGAAAAAATAAAATTACAATAAACAAATACAAGTTAAATTGATAACACAATTAGGTGACCCCAGAAATTAAGAGTCAAATATATGAATGGACTATATACAAGCATTGATGCAGTGTCCTTCTCACTGTGGATGAGTATTTCTAATGGTGAAATGTCATTAAGCCTTTTCTGCATCTGGGACCACTTCCCAAGCTTTATGCTGCATTTGCTCTGTAAGACTCCTTGTTTCTACCTCAGTGTACTCTGGGACAAAAGAAGTGGGAGATCACTCCAGGAATCTATGCATCACTAATACATTTCTGTTCATCATAAAAAAGAATCACCATATCATTCATGACTTTTTAATTTTATAATCATTTGATCTGTTGACATCATGCATAAGATAGAAAGTCACCAAGGTAGCATTAGGTCCTTACAATAGTTTATAGAATAAGCTCAAGAGCATTCTGAGGAGCGCATGTGCCAAAATATACAGCCATTTCCAAAACTGAATGTAATTATCATTGTGCAACATTTGGGAAAATAAAACTTTATTATCTGAATAAAATCTGATTTGTGTAAGAGATGAAATGCCAAATAATGAATGAAATATTGATACTGATTACTATAGACAGTGCATTAATGTGTGGGAAATGAGTTTATGAGAAGACATTGATAGGTAGATAGATGATAGATAGATAATTAGATAGATACATAGTAGGACTCAACAGATTTCACACACAAGTAAAAGAAATATATTATTGCCCTTATGGTCAAGGCCATTAAAAATTTTTTTTCTTCCTCAAGTTGGAAGCATAAATGAATATACTGAATATGACTTTTGCATTTGAAAATGACCCAGGCAGACATATAAGAAAAAAGGGAAACTTTGTATTTGTGGTATTTGCATTTGTTGACTAGAAGTAAAAAGACACCAGTGTTTTTCTTCTACTCTCATCACTGAAGCCTTTGCACATGTTAATTCTCCCAGAATAAACTATGAATTAGAAAGGCACTCCTCTCACAACGTAAATACTGCCTCTCATCATATAACTCATAGGATACTTGAAACTTGTTTTTGAGAAGATTCGACTGTACTAAGTGTGTTTTTTCAAAAGTAATCCAGAGGTAAGTTTCTTTAAAAAAAATAAAAAGGTAAATAATAATTACCATGAGAAAAAAATGACGCTTTTAATTAGGTTTTTATCTTTAGCTTAGAGCTTTATTTACACTCTATTTTTGTCTCTTTTAAACAAGATATTCATACAATATTGCTAAATTCAAATCATACTCTATGTAAGTCACTGTACTAAAAGCTGGGCAATATTCTTAATCTTTCGTCTTGGTTTCAAGAGGAAACACAGAAACTCACACATTCTCAGAGTTCAATAAGCATTTCTTAAGTGGATATATTTATAAGAAAATAAATTGTCAGATCGTGTTATGAAGAAAAATAAATGAAGATAAAGGGATTAGAGAGCGCTGCAGTAGAGGGCGGGGGTTTTATTTTATAGAGAATAATCAGGGAAGGACTCAGAGATCAATAACCTCTGAGCAGAAAAGGAGGGCTTGTTGAGCGTGAGCCAAGCATTTCTCGGGAAAAATCGTCATAGGCTCAGAGAAAAGCATACACAGAGGCCCTGAAGCAAGAATGCATTTGTGATTTCCAGGACAGAAAGCAGGGAAGATAGCCAGTAAGAGATTGAATGTGGGCTAAACAGGGATTAGTCATGTAGGACCTTGTGGGCCTTGGAAGACTTGTAGTTTTACTCTGAAAGTCATGAGAAGTCATCAATGGTTTTAAGCAAAAACAGTGACACAATCTCACTTAGGTTTTAAAAGGATCACTGGGTTTTGTATTATGAATCAACTATAGAGGAACAAGAGTACAGTTAGACCAGTCGGGAGGGTATTGAAATAATTCAGGCAAGAGTCCATGATGGTCTAGACCAGAATGTCAGTCATGGAGGTGATTAGAAATGTCTGGATGTATTTTGAAAGGCTAACAGTGTATTGTGCTTACCCAAACTGGCTTCTCATCGGACCTTGGTCTGCAAGTTCCTCCAGGGGCAGTGTCCTGACTACTTCTCATGTCTGATTTCTGTTACTCTCTCCATGAATGCTCTCTTGTGTGTCAAATCTATTCACAAATGTCATGTCCTCAGAGAAGTCTTCTCAGAATACCCTCTTAAATACACCTACATCATTTACTTTCTCCTTGCCCTGGTATTTGTCACTTCATAACACTTATTACTATCCATCATTATATTACTTATTTATTAATTCTCTGTCTCCCCTTTCAGAACATAAACATAAAAGAAAATATATTTTGAAATAGATTCAGAAAAATTCAAACAACTTGACATGAAAATTGCTGTTAGTCTATAGATGTCAATTGTTACATTGCTGAAAAAAATCTAAAATCTTAGAAATACTAATTGAATTCTAGCTTCATTACAATTTGTGCTCCATATCTTATTCATTATGCTGTTTTCCACTGATTAGATAATTACATTTTAATCATAAATGTAAGGAAAAATTACTAAGCCTACATGTATTTTCCTTCACATTTATGATTCCATCACACTTAAAAAATAAGTACAATTTCTGTAAAAAGCAAGGGTATGTAATCATGAGATTGTTTCACTACATTAATGATCTAATACTATAAATGTCTTAGCACTGATTATGTTGCTGCATTCCTAAATTAATTCAAAAAGTTTTCTGATGGCCAAATGTTCAAGGCTATGAAGTTAAATTAGACATTACCCTGCCCTTGAAAAGCTTATAGTCTAATAGAGAAAAGCACATTGCTGTCAATTTGGAGAGAAATGACATCTTGACAATATTGAACCATTTCATCCATAAACACAATTTATTTCCACTTATTTGGTATTCTTTAATTTCTTTAATGAGTGTTTTAGCATACAAATCTTGCACATATTTTATGAGATTTATATCTAAGCATTTCATTTTTTTGTGTGCTATCAATTTTATGGATCTTGTCAACAGCTAGATTTTGATTTGATTGTATTGTCTTGAATTTTTGTTTTCAATTTCATTGATATATAATAGTATTTTAATTATTTTCTTCCTTCTGCTTGCTTTGTGTTTAATATAATTTGTTTCTAGTTTCTTAAGGTGGAATCTTAGGTCACTGATTTATAATCTCCCTCTTTTATAATCCATATTATCATTTTTATTTATACTAATTATATAATTTTACATTTAGTATAAATTAATATGTATTATATTTCTATGCTATGTTATAGAATATATATGTGTATATAATTATAGTTATAACAGTTAATTTACTTAATTTTTCTACTAAGCACTGCTTCAACTGCCTCCCATAAATTTTGATACGTTTTGTTTTAATTTATATTCTATTCAAAATACTTTCTACTTTCCCTGTAACTTCATCTTTAATCCATGTTTTTATTTTAGAGAAGCCTGTCCTTTAATTTCCAAATATTTTAGGATTTTCTCCATATATTTCTGTTAATGATTTCTAGACTTGAGAAGAAGTTTCATCTGACTCTTTGCAGTGTTCATGCCCCATCTCTCCATGAAGGAAACTCTCTTTCTGTAGTTTTCAGAAAAGGTGGTTGCCTTGAGACTTCAGTTCTCTAATAGGTCCAACAAAAGTGATTTTGCAGATTAACTGGATTTTTCTTTTGATTAAGTTGAAAGATACACTCTTTCCATCTTTCCCTACTCTGGGTAGAAGCCAGAACTACTTTGGTTGTTTGAAATTTCATACTTCCTACTTTAACCAATATATTAATTTCTTTCTTCTTTATTGTTCTTTGCATTTACTTTTTTCTCCTAGTTTCAATTTCCTTCTGTCTGAAGTATATCTTAGTATTTTTATTTTTAATCTGTTTTATGTAACTGATAAAGTCTTTCAGTATTCATATGCATGATGTTGTCAATAAGCAGTTTAGGGATAGAGATCTAAGTTGAGAGTTATTTTCACAGCAAATTTTAATGATACTATTGCGTTCACCCTTGCTATTTGTTGCTGCAAGGAGACATTCATTGTCATCCAAATTATTGTTTATATTTTCTCCCTGATTGTTTTTGTAATTTTCTCTTTGCTTTTAGAATGAGAAATTCTATTACAATGAAACTGGGTTTTTGTTTTGTGTTTAAGTTGTCCATCTCAGTGCTCAGTGAGCTTTCTGAACCTGAAAACTCATCTTTTTTGCTGGTTTACAGTTTGGAAAATTCATAATCATTATTTCTTTCAATGTATCTTCTCAATTTTTCATCTTCTCTTTCTATAATTCATAAGAAATATAATAGTGGATTTTCTCATTCTACATTCCATGCTCTTACTCTCTCATATTTTCTTTCATTTTATCTGGATTCTGTTTTATTTCCTCAAATCAATTATACAATTTGCTATTTTCTTTCAATTTGTATCTATTTTAATCCATCCGTTGGATTTATTTTAATCCATCCCCTGGGTTCTTCATTTCAATGAGTATACTCTAGTGTTTCTTCTATGCATATTTTTCATATTCAACATCTCTGAAATTTTATTCCCAATGACATATTAAAATTATCCCTAGGTGTGTGTTATTATGAAGTTGCCATTGTCTCCACATGTATAATTAAAAGCATTAGTCTCAAAACTTGCAGAATATTTGTTAGTCCACTTATTAAAAAAATCTTCAAGGAGATTTTGGATTTAAAAATAGAAATAGATTGCCAGTAGCTAATGCCAAATAACTGGCCATGCCTCATATCTACCTCTTATTTTTCTTAGAGTTACACATGATACCTTCAAATGGTATTTGAAGGACTGAACAGATTATATTTTACTTTTGTTAAAATACTCAGGTTTTTAATATAAGCTAGAATAAAATAATATAATTTTCTATCAATTATCATTAAGCTGAAATTAACAAAAATCAACTAGTCTTTATCAAGAAGCTACTATGTATATGATATAAGGCACTATGTATACACGATAATAGTTAAGAATATGGCATTTGATTCAGACAGACTTGTCTTCAAATTTAGACTCTGCCATTTAACAGCTGCTTGACAAGGAAGTAGTAAGTCACTAAACCTCTATGTGTTAGAGAATACCAGATGACTCTTAAGTCTATTTTTCCAGTCTTCTTAATGATGCAAACCTGATGTTGAGTTTAACACATTGCTCCCAAGATTAAAGTCTGTATTACCCAGCGTATATTATAGTTATATGAGGCCATGTGGCTAGGTTCCTGCCTGTGTGATTTAAGGAGAAAAGCGGCATGGAATTTATTGAAAGCCTTCTTAAGAGAATGGGGCAAATCCTTTTTTTCCTTCCTCACTTTTCATACTGGTTGGAAGATAAATGTAGTAGCTGAAACTCTACCAGTGAGCTCTGATTATTTGGTCATCTGCTGAGTAAGGCAGAGCAGAAAGAGGGAATTCTGACTTCTGATGAAACTTCGAAGTTACCATGGCAGCTCTGGTCTTCTTTTATATGAGAAATATAAATGTGATGTTATGATATTGATATTTTTTTTTCTGTAATATGCTGATAAACTAATCTTAGCCAAGTCATTGTTTAAGCTTTCTTCTCATGTTTCACATTTGGATAATTATAGTAACTTTTTCATTAGGTTATTTGTTGCAAAGAACAAATAACATATGAAATTGTGAAGATCAGTGTCTGGAACATAGAAATTGCCTTAAAAACATTCGCTATTTTTATTCACTGTAAAATAATTGGTAGGTGGTTTCTTCCTTTGAGAACCTCCCACATAATGACCCCCACTTTTTATCTTCTACAATCCATGTACCTATAATAGTTGATTCGCAAATAATTTCAATATATAAAATTTATCAAACTAGCTAAGGAATATGTGCAAATCCCTTTAAAAGAATTTGATTAAATGTATTGCTTGAAAAAAGAAGTTATTTCTTGTATATGATGCATTTATCACCTATGATTATAGTAGAAATTGATCATTTCATGTATAAAGTCCACCCAGATATTTACAGAGGTAACTAAGAGAAATTTATTTGACCTTTTTTAAAGTGTGTGTGGTAAGATTCAGACAAAGAATTCAATATGTATTCTGAAATTTTAGAATAATGTACGGTTCTTTAATGCCTAATAAAAAATTGTTCCATTTACATGTGTTGTACTACTATTTTCTTGAAAACATTCCTGGGATATCAACCCCTCTTTAGATTGCGTGAAAAAGCTATAGACCTCAGAGATTTTGTTTTAGCCTACTTGAAAGCAATCATTGAAATTTCGCATCTCTGCCAGTTGTCCCAGGTTTACAGGGATCCAAGCTTACTGGCGACCCTGGAATTCCACTGCCTATGAGATCACATATTCTATTTGGACCAACAGGAGAGATCTGGATGTCAAGCATGAGTTGCACTGTTGTGATTAACTAAGTTTCCACAAGTATTGGAAGCAGGGTAAGGAGAATGGAGAATCCAGAAATCTTTTCTTTGAATCCATATAACAGATAAGGTGTCCTCTGAATTAGTCTAAATCTCAGTAGGTGCTGAATCACAGAAGCTTCTGCAGCAGTTACCTAAAGAGACCTAATTTTTTTGAGAACAGAATATACATGTTTTATTATGGAAGTTGTCTTATCACAGTACCTGCATATGTACGATGCAATTCTGCAATCCTAAGAAGTCCTACTCCTTATTTTATTAAAAAACATAGTGAGTAGCCACATAAAACCTATATAATTTGCTGGTTTGTGAATCAAAGCCTCGGGCAAACCATTTTTTCTTTTGTCTCCTATACTCACAGGGCAATCCCAGTGTTAAATTGCTGTACATTGAGAAGACATTTTTACACTCTGACCCCCTAAAATAATAACTGTCAAACATGTTTTATTTTTTTTTGTATTTTAGATTTTATCTTGATCCTATTTTTTTCTTTATTGTGTTATTAATGAATGAGGTGTATATGTAAATATTAAGATGTACGATTTGGTCAATAAAAGACATGCTTTTAAAACAACAAAAAAGTAAGATGGAAAATAATGTTTTACTAACTTGGAAAGTGAAAGAGAAAGTGTTAATTATTCTGTGTTGGAACAACACCTACCTTAATACTGATGTAGAGACAGATACCATATTTATCTTAAACTACCCCAGAGCAAAGAACCTGTGAAGAAGACACTTACCTTTGGAACCATATTTATCATGTAAATAGCTCAGAAAAGGATACTGCCAGTTACATCTTTAAAATACAAAAATGCATGCATTTCACTATTTTGTAAATGCCAGAGAGATGCAGCATCCGTTAGAGTTAACGGTGCGGCACTTTTGTGTTCAGTAGCATGAATCATTAATCATGAGACAGGCCATATTCTTGTACTGCTTCTGCTTTCATTACTTGGCCTAATTAAACAGTTCTCTGAACTGGAATCTCAGATTCCTCTGTTACAGATTATCATTAATTATGGTGAAAGTGCTCAGAGATGTTGGACTCAATTATATTCTACTCAACTCTGGCACCGTGTGATTCATTGCGCAGCCTGCTCTGCAGATGTACTCTTTTCTTATCTCGCACTCTCACTTTTGTAAATTGGGCTCTGGCAGCCAACAAACTAAGAGTTATGTGCTGCGTTTTCATTAAAAACATGTTGGAGAAGCACAGACCAATTAAGGATTCTGTATTTTATAAGGAGTGATGAGATGAACAGTGGATTCTGGGAGAATTAGCTCAGTGAAGAAGCGCTCTCAATCCCACTGTATTGCAAAATTCGGTGCCTATTTTCTGTTTGGGGTTCAACTGGTTAAGTCGCTGGCTCAAAACTTTTTTTTAAATAATTTAAAATAAATCAGTCTATTGCTAGTCAATAGGAAGAAACTCAAAATTTTGTTTGGTGCTTATGTGAGCTACTGGAAAACATTCCTAGCGACATATGCCAAGCACATTATAGCTCAAAAGATACTAATATCATCAATTTTGACAGTCATTTTCCACGCTATGTAATGAAATCTGTTCAATAGCACTAAGTCTAGGCAGACTGGACTAATAGATGGCATAGACAAAGCCAGAGTATCAGGATTTGCAGGCTTTTGGTAATGTGAAATGTGTGTGAGGAAAGAGTGTATAATTTGACATATAGCACGTGCAGATCATATTATCCCAAAGTACTTCTACTGCATTTAGAATTTATTTGTTTAAGGATTCTCTTTTCTTCCTTCATTTGTTTACTCCTTCCTCCCTCCCCTCCTTCCTTCCTTCCTTCTTTATCTCTGCCTTCTTTTCTTTTTTCCTTCCTTTCTTGTAGGAGAATCAAAAGATTTTCCTTTTGTTTTGAATATTATGGAGATTGTGTGCACTTCAAAATGTATTTTAACAATTAAAATAAAACAAAGCTTACAATAAAATCATTTCTTCAGTTTTCCCATTGGCTACAAAACCACACACAAAAAATAATGTCTAAAATCATGGGTATTTAAACATTTCATGGAAAGACAATGTATACCTAATTTAAATTAAAACTACACAAAAAAGAATGATATGAACTTTTCTTTGGAGATTGTCCATTAAGAAGTTGGAAGGACATTGAGACCTCATGGATCATAATTTCAGTGATAAGTGTGCAAACACATTTGGGAAGAGTCTAAGAAGGATATCTAATTTTCTCTTCCTTTCCTGTCATGAGTTTTAAATTATAATAGAAATTATCTGTTTATAGAACATCTGTTCTTAAAGTGAAATCCACTGTCATTTAATTTACTTCTGCTGTCATTTTTTTAAAATAACAAATTTTCAAGGTTTTTACCTGAAAATATTTATTTAATAAAAATGAGTATTGAGACTAATTTGTATAGTATGGAAAGTTTGTGTTATTGATAAGAAGAGATAATTATCTAGTTCAATAAGAAGTTATGTTGTTTTTTTGTGTTGTGCAAACAATTATTATTGAAGGATATGATTTCACAATATCATCTACAGGGACAAAAAAAAAAGCTTTCAGAGCTGTACTTACAAACCAATCATTTATTTAAATACAGCAAATGGCTTAAAGCCAATACTTGCTACCAGGTAAACATATTATTCTAATCAATATATGAGAAAAATATATAAACATTATTTGTTCAAAGTAAGTATGAGGTTAAGAGTTCTCTCTTCCCCTCATTCCACTTGAAAAGTATGGTGCCAAAGCAGGCAAAACTGGTGTGCTTGTTGCCCTTTGTTTCTCATTTGAGAGGTTAACAGAAATAACACACGGGAGTAACATATCACAAAGCTATGCTCAAGGGTGAAATATAAACAGCTCTGTACCATGTTTGCTACATGATGAGTAACATGTCTCATTATTGCTAGTTATCTACTTTTACAGACATCACCTTTGTTTATCTGACATTAAATTGTCCTCAACCTCATCTTAAAACCTCTTTTCTACAATGTAAGATATTAACTGTATATTCACCCACAAAAGCAGCTCCAAAAATAAAGGAAGGGCACATTCTTTCTCTAATTTCATATTTTCTAAAGTTTCTATTTTGATTTTTCCTAAATGAAATTTAATTTTTATGTATTTCCATTGACTATATGTCCATTTCTCCTGAATGCGGTCAGGAAGAGAATAGAATTAAAACAATGTGGAGGGAAAAAAAAGTTCTAGATGTAAGCCTTTTGGCTTAACAGTTTGTAGGTTTTCATATCCTGCAGTAGTTTCAGGTTTTAATATATATGAAAATCAGTGGTCTTGTATCCATGCATATGTGTCGTCTATAATATAATTTTGACAGATGGTGAGCTGGATAAATCTAGTCCCTGGCTTGTCTTGCACTCTACCAAAACTTGTTTAAAAAGGCATTCACATGTATTTATTTTTTAAATAAAGATTCATGTTTTTGGCCTGCTCTTATTTCTCATTGAGATGCTGGCATCCCGATCTTTGACGGTCCCATATACACATTTTACCTGAGCTGTTGTGATTTTTTTTTTACAGGGTTATTTCATGCATAATACTGATGCCTATATTATTCTACATCTTCTCCTTATTAAAAATAAATGTTACCTTGCCCCTGTTTGCACTATCTAAAATTCTGACAACAATATCTTACTTAAAAAAATAAAAACCTAGAAACCAGGAAGCAGTTTCTCCCACTAGCAGCCCCAGACAGACTGCTCATTGAAAATGTAATACACTGCTGCCATGTCACAGGTCATCTGGCAAATGGCAATCTGAATTTTAAAAGGAATATGAATAAAATTCTGTTTTATTTTGAAAATGAACTTTCTGCCCTCCATCATGAATCCAATATATGTCTTAATCTTCTATGTTCTTGAAGCCTGCGGCTCCTGGCTGAGTCCTTTGACTTCTGAACCTAATAAGGAAATAGGTTGTTTTCTCATCCTCGTCTCATTTTTAGAAGGGCTGAAACAAACAGTCCCCTATTTCAAATGTAATTGACAAAGCACAAAAACATGTATGTTATATAATTTTAGGTTTACAACCAAGCTCAGCACTGGGATGTTTTATTTTTAAATTTGATTAAGATGTTATACCTTTGGAAATGTGCTGTCAAGATTCAAAATCAAAATTTCCAAGTGTATGATTGCATGTTTACCTTAGAACCATACATGTGAAGCTGATAAAGGATAGAATGGATAATGGTACACTTCAATTGGGAACATTTTCATTTAACCTGGACATATTTATAGCCAAACAGAGAGCTGTATAGACAGAATTTAAAATATATATTTATGGCTATTGTTCCTGTTTAAAAATCAACTGGGCGTGTGCTGTGTCTGTATCTATGATTTTTTTTTTCCTAAATAGAAGTTAGCTCATAATTATGCTCATACTTTTCTAAATTGAATGTTTCCACATTCAGTTAAATTTATGACTTCTAATTAAAGAATAAAATGCTCTTATTTTCAGAAAAACAATATTTTAATTTTTCAGTGTGTTTGTTCTTTTTTATCTAAAATCCTAAGAATTATATATTGCTATGCCTTAATTATGCTTGTTATTTTTTAATGAAATAATTATGGGAATTACTTTTTAAGAAGAAAAATGGTAGAATGTGAAAACACTTAAAATAAATGCAGTTAGTGTGCTATGCTGCAACTGTGTCTCATAACCACATTTGTGCAGTATCATCACAACCTAACCGATCATTCTAAGGAAATAAATGCTGACATTTCAGTGAGTGTGTGTGTATGTTGTGTGTGAGATAGAGAGAGAGAGAATAAAAAAAAGACAGGTACACATACACACTTAAGCAAAGAGTTAATAGTTGGACTTTTTTAGCTTAAAACGTGTCCATGCTATTTTTCAGATATATTTTAAATTTCTTTGGGAATTATTTGGCCATTCTAAGCTTATAGCAATAAACATATTACCAGTGATGCTCTAGTTATTCAAGTTCACAAGGACAGAAAACTTTTTGAAACTTATTTAAATAGCTGGTTTTAGTCTGCACTCCTTTTCTGGATATTCTGATAATATATAGGCTTAAAGAAAACATGAACTAAAATAGAATCACTTGCAGTTGAATTACAGTTCAACAAATAATTATTGAATATCCAATGTGGTCTAAACATTGAATTCATAATTAATGTACACAGTGATGGTATAACAACAAGATAGATCTTTTAGTTGGGTAAACAGACAAATAATATGATAATTGTCATAAATTGTGACAAGTGAAGCAATAAAGGTGGGCAAAAAATAAGTCAGAAGCACAGAGGAGGGCAGACATGGCATGGGGAAAGAGGAGGCTGGGGAAAGCATTGTGGGAAAAGTGATACCTAAGAGTATTCTTTAAGGATGATGTGAAATATGTTAGATGAAGGGTAACAGATTATCTTCCTATAGATTGAGTTTACTGAAATGTGTAAATGAGGGAAGGGATTCATATATTTGTTGGGTAACTGAAAATATGGACTATAGAATCCATATTTTAAGTGGCTCCTGAAATATCCATTTTATTGCTTCCTCATTGTATATCAGCCATGTAGTCTGGAAGAAATTAGTGCCAGGTCCAGAGACACATGTTTCTTAGACTAAGCCTATTAAGATAGGTGCATTTCCCTAGAGAGTTATTGTTCCAGGAACTTAGGTTTACATAAAGCATCCTTAATAGTTCATAGACATTTTATCTTGGTTCACATGTGAGTACATGACCTGATTGGCACAATCATACTACAGGTTAGTTATTTAATTTCATGGCTATAGGAATGATAATCTTTATCTCCCACTTGTATGAAGGCAGCAAGGATGCTAGAGCTATAAATATCATGTCCACATTCCGAGTAGGAAGAAGAAAGACAAAAAGCAAAAGGTACGCAGGCCAGCTGGATCATCTCCAATGAAGAACCTCCCCAGAAACCATATGCAATAAATTGTGTTTACATCTCAGTGGCCAGAATTGTGTCAAATGTCTACTTCTAGCTGCAAAGGAGCAGGGCATGTATTCTTAGCTTGCACACATCCACTCCAAAATAAATTGGAATTCTGTTAATAAAGAAGAGGAGAGTGAATATTATGTAGTAGATGCTAACATTTTCTAATATACAGTCCCTGACCTCAAAGTGTTCATAGTCTGCTATGGGAAATAGAAACACAAAATACTTACAACCTATTTTAAATTCTACTTTAATAGATGTACCAACAAAGTATTGTTAAGGAGAGAATTATCTTTGCATGGTGGGCTTTTACTTGTAAGACATACATAGGTTACATTTTTCTGTTTAGAAATTTAAGGAAGTTTCTAGCTTCAAAGCCCAATAAACCCCAATATTGTAGAAAAGAAACAAAAAATAGGGATGAATTAGCCAGGTTATCAACGTTAATATCAAATGTGCTAAGCCATGTTAATAGTATATGGCATGATGTGATGTCATGAAAATGGTATTGTACCTTTGTGGTCTTCTCTCAAAAACCCATTACCTTAGTCTAATCATGAGAAAAACATCAGACAAATCCCAATTAAGAGACGTTCTACAAAATAACTGACCAGTACTTCTCAAAACTGTAAAGATCATCAATGTAAAGTAGTAACACGAGTGAGATCTTGGCACAGAAAAACATTAGGTAAAATGAAGGAAATATAAATAATGTATACATTTTAATTAATAATCATATATCAATATTGGTTCCTTAATTATGGCAAGTGTATCATACAAGATATAAGACAAAGTAGGTATGGAGTTTATGAGAATTCTGTGTATCATCTTTATATTTTTCCTTTAAATCAAAAAGTTCACATTCGATTGAAAAATTTGTTAAAATATTTTTTTAAGTGCATGGAAATAAACCTTATTATTAAGGTCAAAAGTGAAAGAAAATATAGAAAAACAAAACAAGAGGCTAACTATTGATATGTAAACTTGGACGAATCTCAAAGATGTTACTCTGAATAAGAGAAGCCAGTCTCAAAAAGTTACGTACAGTATGGTGTCACTATGTTCTCAAAAATACTTTAGTGATGTAGACTAGCTCAATGATGGCCATGGGTTAAGAGCTGGTGGAGGATTTGACTACAAAAAGATAGCAGCAGGAAATTTTGTGATGCCAGGGAACTATTTTATATCTCCATTCTTGTTATGGTTACACAAATCTATACACGTGCTGAAATTCAAATAACTGTACATAAAAAGATCATTTTATGTTGATTTTAAAAATAAAATAAATAAAAAAATAAAGATGTTACAGAAATATATGTATAGTATATTGCCTTTGAGGGGGAAAGAGAAAGAAAAAAAGGATATACAGTTTTATAGGTTTCTGTGTGCATAACACTTATCTGGAAAAATAAAGAGCCCACTAACCATGGTTACTTGTTGGGGTGAGCTGTATGGAGACTTATCATCTATGTCTAAAGTTTATACTAACCAATGATGTCAGATTTAACCTTAGGTATTTTACAGTCTTTGTTACTTTTCTAATATTATCTTTATATTAGTTATATTTTCTAATAATGTTTCACTGGCATAAACATGTAGTCATGATTTGGAATAACTTTTTGTATCTATTAATATTTCTATATATTTGCCTGGATTTTATAGGTAGGCAACTCCTTGTCTGAAAACATTACCTTTTTTTCTTCTTCAATTTCCAAATATTTTTCCTTTTATTTGTTTCACTGTTTAGAATATCTAATGCAATGTTGAATAGAACTATGATAGAAGACACACTTATTTCCTACATGGATTTAAAGGGAGCTATTTATTTGCTTTGAAGAATAATATTTTGTAAATTTATAGTATTAATAAATAACCTCTATCAACAAAAATGTATTTTTCTATTTCTAGAGTTTTAAAATGTTGTAAATTTTATTTAATGGCTTTTCCTTTATTTTCAGTGTTATAAAATGTAAATATTATCTAATAGTTTTTCCTTCATTTATTGAAATTGTACTTTTTTCCTTCTACCTTATCTTTTAATGTGATGGCTAAATGGATGTATGTTTACATTAAATCAACCTTGAACGTTCTGGTTTGGTGATTTTTTTTTAAATATATTTTTACCTATGTTCATAAATGAGGTTGGTTTTAATTACCTTTTCTCATATACTTTTGCACTGTTTGCTATAAAAATCTATACCACCTTTAGAAAATGATTTGGTAAGCACTGAAGTTTTTTCTTCTCTACATGAATTTTTATAATATTGGCTTTCATGGTGCTTAAATGTAAAATACAACATACCTATAAAATCATCTACAGAAGTGTCTACTTTTTGAGGAAAGGGCAAGGTGTAGGTTTGTAGATATTCATATGCAAAAGCGCTATTTTATCTTGAGTAGTTTTGGTAAGTTATCATTTTAAGGAACTCCCTATCTTTGTTTTTACTTTTTTTCTTATATAAATATGCAAAATTTTGGATTTTTCTGTCACTTAAGCAACTTTCCATACTTACCATTTAACATTTTCAATATTGTATAATCCTGAGTGTTTTCTAATTTTCATTATAATTTCTCATGTGACCACAGGTCATTTAGAAATATGTTATTTAAAAGGTTATGGGGGTTGACTCTGTTATTTATCTCTATCTTAGTTCCTTCAAGGTTAGAGAACCTGTTCTATGCAACGATTACTCCCCTGGACCTTTCTGTTGTTGTAAAGATTTCTTTTGTGGCCTAGTATGTGTTCAATTTTCATAAGTGTGTAATGTGTGCTTAAAAAAAATTCAAGTTCTCTACATGACAGGTATAGATATTATATATGTCCATACGAACATATATTTGCTCACTGAGTTGTTCAAGTAATATATATTCTAACTAATATTTTCCACTCAATCTATCAATTACTGAAATAAGTATATTAAAATCTATAAAGATAGACTTATTTATTTCTCCTGATAATTATGCCAATTAGTGTTTGTATATATTTGGAACTATGTTAAATGAAACAAAAAATCATAAGAGTTATATTTTTCTGGTATGTTCTTTCTATTTTATCTTTAAAGATCCATTTTAGATCTATATATTAGTTTTATAAGTATATTTTAATATTATTGGAAGTATACCAGTTTCATTTAGATTAAGGTAGGTTATTATTTTTAAAACTATGTATTTAAAAACTTTTAAATACAAAGTTCAGTCCATTTATACTTGTTATGCTTACAGACTTTATTTCCACCATATTATTTTTGTTTTCTATTTACCATCATTTGCTTTCCTTTTCCCCTTTTTTCCTGACTTTTATTTTCATGGATCGATCAAGTTTTCTCTATTCCATATTTTGTTTTACTACTATGGAAATTAATCATTTTGTTTCTCTCCTTTTGATATTTATCATCAAATTCTTAATATATATGTAGCAAAATCTAATGATACTAATAATAATGATTATTTCTCCCATTCTCACAAAAAACACAATTTTTGAATCCCCAAGTCCAAAAGATGCTTATATTTTACATGATATTCAGTATTCATTAGCCAATAAAAAGTCATCATTGTTACAACAAAAATTCTTTTGTATTGTCAGAGATTATTCAGATTTGCCCACATATTTATCAATTTTTATTGCTCATCTTTGCTTTATTTATCTCACTCCTTTCTTCTCTTAATTTCTTCTTTCTGATTTACATCATTCCCTTTTGGGAAAGGTGGGAGAGTGTTATTCTCCCTCTATCTCATTTTCTGAAAATGTCTCTTTTCCTCTCTCCAAATAATAAACTAGCAGTATATAGAATTGAGGCTTGACAAATATTTTTTCTCCACATTTTAAAGATATTTTCCCCCATCAGTTTTTTGTTGCTCTGGAAAAGTTACATATAACCCTAAGTGTCATTCTTTTACATGTAATCCTATTAATAATCTCTGGTTATGTTTAAGACTGTCTCTCCTCTTTTTAGTGAACTTCCCTACAATATTTTTAATTATCTTATTTAGGATTTTGTATATCCCACTTCTGAGAATTCATGGGTTAATAATGCTGGGAAATTTGCTTTTGGAACACTGTGTAGATATATAGAGGCTATTCATTACACTTAACCTTTTCCATTACCTCTCCTTCATGTTTTGTATTTCATTTCATTTATTCTCAAAGCTACATATAAAATAATTTATAAAATTTTTATCTTTCATTTTACTAATTCTCTGTTCAACTATGTCTAATCTGATGGCTAGCTTTTCCACTAAGTTTTTATTATTATTTTTTTCATATCTTGGCTTTATTTTATATTGTCATGCTCTATTTCTCTGTTTTCTATTCTGCTGCTTTTCACCTTAATCAGTTTAAACATATGAATGATATTTTCTGAAGTCTAATCCTGCTATTATTTTTATTTGTACAGACTCCTAATCATAGTGTCTTTTCTATACCCTCATGTCTCTTGTAATTTTTAATTGTGAGCTAGACTCTTTTAAATTATTTGCCATCTTGCATGGAACATATTTGCTTCTCAAAATATTAGTAGTGAAGAACCATTTTTTCTTTCAAATCCATCACAGATTTATACTTTTCTAAATAAAATTAAAATGAATTGCTAGAAAAATGAAATAAAGGGAGACATAAAAGTACTAGGTCTAAAAAATATTAGACCAAATTTTTATTACTTACTCCATTAAATTGCTATAACCATTTCTAACACTTTCAATTTCTGTACTTACCTTGTCACCACTGATGAGTAGAAAATAGTTCATCAATCAGCACCAATCCACAGATCACACTCTAAGTAACATTGCTCTAAAATATTTTTGTATTTGTTCTGTCTTGTACAGCATAATTGTCTCTGGTGTGAGAGAAAATTCTACCTCTCACTGTTGATTAAAAGACTGTCATATTAAAAAAAAAAAAAAAAAGACTGTCATATTATGTGGATAAGTAAATTTGAATTTTAAATTTACTTGCAGTATAGGCCAATGTTTACAAATTCTCAGGAGATGTTTGTTTGCTTGTTTGTTTGTTTCTCAACAATAGACCAGGTAGGGAAAGATAAGCTTCTTTTGCCATCTTTCATATTGAAGGATGGTTATTTTTCTCAATCATCCCTTTCTTCATGGTACAGTCTTTTGAAGTTTACTGTTTTTTGTGGAGCTCCCAATGATAACAGTCCACCTTGTATGGGCACAGACTCACAATCCTGGTCATACAACTACAGAATTAAGTGAAAAGCTTATTTCTTTAATATTGTTATCGTTTCTCACCTCTGCAATGAAAAGCAAGTTAGACATATTTTACCTTGCAGTTCTAATACCTTATGCAATAAGTTCTTTATATTAATTAGTCAAAAATAATCTAGAGGCTGACACATTCCTAGGAACCTAATCTTGGATTTGAAGAGCTTTCTTGGCTTGTTTGAGATTTACTCTTCAATGCTTATATTTTCTTTACAGTTTTTCTCTACTCAGAAAACTGGATGATCTCTTGTTTACAATCACCCAATTCATAACTGACACAAATATATAATTTTGGAAAATTACGAGATAGAAACATAAAGAAAACAATAATAAAGGACAGAAAATAACTAGCTAAAAACTTATGCGTTCTTCTAACTCCAAGAAAGGTTGGAAATATAGCCAACTATGTTCTATGTACAGGAGACATCTAAAACAAAACCATACCATGGTATGAAGTACAAAGGGAGAAAAATATATTATTTAAATTCTAAAAAAAGCAAGGGTTACAATATTAATAACCAATCAAATCTACTAAATGAAACAGAGAGAAAGACTACAATTCATTAAATTCAATTCTAGATATTGTACTAGGTATTTGGGTCACAAAAGTTATAATACATGGAGGATACATATTAGCAGAAAAAATAAACTATAATAAATGGATAAAATATTTTTGGAAGTGGTACGTCCTAAAAAACAGATAATAGATACCTATATTAAGGTTGAGGGCTCACAATGTGGAGGTACATTACATAATATGGTCAAGGAAGATTCTTCTCAAGTTATTTTTGAATTGTTATATAAGAACAGATAGGAGCCAGCATAGGAATATACAGAGCAATATACCTCTTTCCCAGTTGCACACTGGAGTTACTACAGGAGCTTTTATTCTGTAAGACACTTGAGATACACTCTACTTGAAGATCTAAGTGAATTATAGGAATTTTTAGTAAAATATACATAAACATTTAATAAACCAATAAACAAAGATATGAAAAATTATCAAAGGGCTCCCTATAAAAAATAAACAAGTTCTGGACTGTTTTGTTTGTAAAGTTTTTCAAATAAACAAGTTCAAATACTATTTAAACTTATCTAAAACATTACTTTCAGAGCAAAGTTTCTAAATATTTCTTAATCTATCACAACACTGCTAGCAAAACTTGACAAAGATAAAAAAGCCAGACAGCCAAAATAACCTTAGACATATCTCACTTATTAAAATGATACCAAATTCCAAAAGAAAATATTATCAAACTAAATTAAACTGTGTGTATAAAATGACATTCTGTGTACAGGTGGGTTTCATCCCAGACATGCAAAGGTCATTTCCTTTCAGAAAGCATACTAAAATAATACATTAATTAAGATGCAAGCAAAGATATTTAGAAAGATTGAGATGATGTCAACATAAAACAAATAAATATTTAGTCACTTGCTCCTCACTCACACTACACGAGTTCTATGGGTTGTTGTATGACTGAACTCTAAAGAGCTCTGCTAGGCTATGTTGAGCTGGGCTGGGCTGACTGTGTTCTCTAACGGGGCCCAGTCCAAAGGATTAACCCATCTGGAGTATTCCATTCTAATGGCATAGGACACAGAGGTAGGGTTGGGTGTAAAAAACACAAACCCAATTTAAAGCTTCTGCATCCATATATCATTGGTCAAAAGCAAATCACATGGTCCAGCCCAAAGTCAATAGAATGAGAAATGATGCAAAGTGTGAGGAGAAAAAGTCGCTGGGAACAAACCATACAATCTACCACCCAAAATAACATACATAAATTAACATATAAAAAATGTTAATAGCTTAGAAATAGATGCGTTATTTTTGATATAATAATATAGAGATAGAGCTAGAAAAACCCAAAAGCCAACATATATCTGCAGTTTAGCACTAAATACATTTTTATTTAAGTGTTAGAAACAGAACAGATGCTTACTTTATCAGTATTATTGAACAATATTCTGGAAAGTCTAGCCAGTGCAATTAAAGAAGAGAAAGAAATAAGTAACATACAAATTTGCAAAGAGAATAAAAATTTAACACTTTTTGCAGATGGTATGACTATATAAGCAAGAAAACTCAAGAGAATAAACTATAGTCAACAAGCAGTAAAATAATTCAGTCAAGTGGATGTTTGCCAATTAATATAGAAAGTAGCTGTTCTATATACAATGTCAAGTTAAAATATAGGCAAAGGAAAAATCTATTGTTTTATATTAACATCAATAGTAATAATAACAATGATAATAATAATTGAGTATACCTAACCAGATATGTAGTGAATCTATATAAAAAACATTATAAATCTATGATCTATTGTATGCCAGACATCATACAAATTATAGATCACAATAGTCTTGAATGAATAGTAAGAAAGACAATGTTCTTTGTTAAGAAGTATATTGTCCCTAAATTAAATTCATAAAGTCTACTCAATACCAATTAAAATTCCATCAGCCTTTTTACTTGGGGGGCATTTGACAAAATGACACTAGGGTTCATCTGGGGGAATAAATGTGTGACAATATCCAAGAAATTTCAGAATAAGATCAGTAATGAGAACCTTATCAGATATTAAAAAGGCCACTAATGAGGGACTGTTTAGATAAATTTTTGGTCTTTTATATAATAATTAATATGAAGCTATTAAAATAGATATGAATGTGTCATATGCAGAGTTCCATGATACATTATTTTAAATATATAAACATTTAAATTTAAGAACACACACACACCAGAGGATTATAACCAAATACAAACAACTATTAAGTGGTTACATATCCAGAGAGGCACTAATGGTTTTCTCCTAGGGGAAAAAATTTGCCTTTTTCATTGTCTGATTGCCTTTTTGCCATATGTGTGCATTATTTTAGGCTTTGTTCTTAATTTAATTGTCAAAAAAATTCCTAATGCTTATGGGCTTATGATGTGTCCAGGAATCTCAATGAAATTTATATCCATAGCAAACATTATAGTAAAACTTATTACAGAACAAAATGTGTTCAGATCATCTATGAAACTTTAATAATTTATTTCCTTAATGTGTTGTACTGTACTAACAATTTTAAGGTACACATTTGCCCTACCAAGTAGATTTCACATAGATTTCTCTGATTATAATTATAATATTAACCACTAAAATATGAAGGGCTCCCATTTCACAATAGCTGAAAATTATTTGAACTTTCCATTAATTTTGATGAGTTTCTACTCTTTTTACCTTGCCATTTGGATGTATTACTTTTCAAAGGAGACAGTCAAAAATATCTGTAATATTTTAATTTAGTAAAGAGCTCAATAACATCATTCCTTTGAGACACTATAAGATTACAAAACTCTGAGTGAAAAGTGTCATAATTGGGTGTACAATAAATCTCCCCTCTTTGCTTAGGGGCCTGATAACTGCAGATTCTACCATTAAAAAAAAAAAAAAATCCAAGTATTATTTAAACCTCATTCTTCACTGGTGTTTCAAGACTCTTAACTAAAAGGATCCAAGCCATTGTGACTTTCAAATACAAGTTTTTCAAGTATCTGAAATGGATAAATGCCTGAAATAACTCCCCAAAAGAGATGGAAAAAGTTAGCAAAGACTTAATGCAAAGGAGATATACCACATTACGTTAGTTGTAGCTGCATCACTAAAACAACTTTGCCCAGGAATCTGGCCCTATGGAAACATATTTGATGTTGAAACAAGGTCTCTTTGCTAGTTATTTCATTGCATGTCCATCTGCTATGTTGAGATTTTGCCAGCTCACAAACTGGTCTGCTATTTTCAGTAAGCATGTGCCAAAGCAGCACATGGTTTAGACTGGCAGATTACATAAGGCTGTGAGTATCCACTATAATAAAAATGTGGTCTTTTGCCCAGTGTGTTTGATCCTCAAATTGCTCACTGTACATTCATTAACTCTCAAAAATTCCCTTGAAAGAGGTGACATATCATTAGTTTACTTTTAGTTAGGGAACCTTGACAGGAGATGAAGTGACTTAACCAGATCCACAGGTGAATACTCAGTAGAATGTCTGGGTTTGTTTACCTGGAACTACATCTCACCTGTTTTTTGATACTTACATTGAGGGGAAAAAAAGTCATGTAATTCACTATGGTATAGACTGTGCTCAGCATGGTATGATACTCTTGAAAAAATACAAAAACACGTATTACTACAATAAATTCTGATGTATTTATATGTCTAGAAACCCTTACTTTCAAACAAATAATTGACCTAATATTATATTTTCCTCTTACAAGTCTACTGTGGTGCTTACTTAGGCTTTATTGGACTGGTAGTCTCTGTGCCAGAAAGGCCATTTAAGAAGCTTTAGAAATATTACCTAGTCCAGGACTTCCCTGGTGGCGCAGTAGTTAAGAATCTGGCTGCCAACGCAGGGGACACGGGTTCGAGCCCTGGTCCGGGAAGATCCCACATGCCGCGGAATAACTAAGCCTGTGAGCGACAACTACTGAGCCTGCACTCTAGAGCCCGCAAGCCACAACTACTGAGCCTGCGTATTGCAACTATTAAAGCCCGCGTGCCTAGAGCCCGTGCTCCGCAACGAGAGAAGCCACCACGATGAGAAGCCCGCGCACCACAACGAAGAGTAGGTCCCTTGTCTCCTCAACTAAAGAAAAGCTCGGGCACAGCAACGAAGACCCCAACACAGCCCCCAAAATAAATAAATAATAAATAAATAAATAAACCCATTCTTCATTAAAAAAAATATATTATCTAGTCCAATAGAATTCTTCAGAAACCTTTGACCATATCAATAACTTCTTTGGAAACATGTCAAATAATGTTTCAAATTTTGTCAGCTTTTACAATCTTTTTAAAGATTAAAATTATACAAGAAAATAAATATTTATGAAAATGCATAAACCTATATTTCTAAATGTAAAAATATGGTATTATAACAAAATTTCAGTATCACCATAGTTAAATACAGGAGTTTTGATATTTTGTGGTCTTTTAGATTAATTGAAGTTTATCTTCTTGATCAAAACAAATTTCTAGGTTTGTTAATAAAAATCAAATTTAAAAATTTTCTGTAATATTTTATTAAGGACTTTGATGACCACTCAGTGTACCAATCACATCTGTGAAGGACATAAGTCTGAACAAGATATAGAAAATATTCACTTGTTATCAATAATTTAAAAATTTTATGGGCAAAAAATAGACAAACCAATATAGTTATAATGGGGTACTGATTAATTTAATGTCACCTTGCTCCAGAGTCTAAAAAAATCCAAGTTTACAAAGACAGAATACAGAAGGCTTGCCTCAGAAAAACCTGTATAAAAATCACAGAGAAGTTTTAGTTTAGCTTCATAATCAGTGTGGGGTGACCAGAGCATCATACTCAGCTTGGGACACCACATTTTGAGGGGAATTTTAATAAACAAGAATAGAGAACACAAAGCATGATGGTGAAAGGCCCAATGCTTAGTTTAAGAAGTGAGGTTATTTAACTTAGAGAATTTAGGCAAGACACAAATATTTAAAAATTTTTGGAAGTCTGCATGTGAACATTTATTTAGCCATGATTTGTATGATTCCAGAGGCAAGAATAAAATCCAACAATTGAATATTACTGAGGGACAGATTTCAATTCAAGTTAAGGAAGAACTTTCTTTAAATAGAACTACCTAAAAACTGAATGGGTTTTCTAAGAGAAAAATGGTTGAAGGTCTTTTTGCAGAGACTAGAAGACTATTTGTAAGTAGCATACAAAAGGTGATTCAATTATCTATCAGGAGAGGGGAAGTAAGGGATTTGGAGCATATTACCATCCATTTAAAATTCATACATGATTTAAATGAAAATTTTCTAGAAGCTAAGGTCAATTGGTTGTGCTGAGCTGATACGTAATATATATTATATATACATATATGATATATATATTACACTTATTAACGTTTGGATAAAACCATCTCTGGTGAATTTGAATTGCAAGGTTTTTATGGTGTAAGAAGTTGTCTTAGTAAATATATATTACTTCTTTTAAATGAAACAAAATTTGTATTCTCTTCTTTTGAATCTCAAGCACTTTGCCTTTGATATCATTTGACTTCCTGCTTAACTGTTATAATGATTCTAACCATTGACCAGAGATAAAAGTGACAGCTAGGACTGCGTGTACAAGGACAAAAAGGGGAGACAGATGTTGGTTCCTTGAAGATGACAAGGGGAAGGCTGGATTTGCTGTAGGAGGCAAGAGGCCACGAGTAAACAGATTCAGAAGGGAATGGTTTGGTCTGAGCAACAAGAAACGGGGAAATGTTAAGCTCTCAAAAGCTTTCCAAAATAAAAAGGACATGGAGAATACAAGATTTGATATGTCCTAACCCTGCTATCTAACTGAGAAACACACAAAAGAAACGGGCCAGATAGCACTGGCATTTATCAGGAATGGAGCAGATACACCCTTTAACCTGATGACTCCATGGGCAGACTACAAGGAAGAGGCTTACTTGTTCTGGGAGGCGAGTTCAACATCGACATGGAGGGATAAGACCTGAACAAAGAAACGCAGAAGTAAGTCTAAGGACCTGAGGCGGAATCCTAATGGGATTGGGCAGCAATTCCCATTTCCTAGAGCAAAAATGACTTTTTCAGTAAGCCTTAGCAAGAGACTGCATTTTCCATGTCCCTGGGCTACCTCGTGGTGAGTCATGACGCAGCTAGATATAGAACACGCCGGGGATTTGCAGATTTCTAGTAGGGGCTACAAGTCATGCCTTTTTCTGTAGGGACAGATATTATTTTGAAACAAAAAAAGAGAGAGATTCTATTATATATGCATTTTTGCACACCAACCGGGTAAGCGATTTTGAAGGGCTTCAGCTCTTCTATTTTTTTCCCACATATGTAATAGAATGATATTCACTTGAAGGAGTTCTTTGTTTAAAATGTTAATATTATTGAGATCTCTCTCTCTTTATATATGTATAAATATATATAACATATATATATACACAACACTAATAAATGAGTTTTATCAGACAAGTGTGTATTCAGGAAATAAAGTGTGCTATTACTCATCACTATTATTCAAAATATTGCTAGTAAATAGTTGACTAAGTTAACAGCCTTGATTCTATTAAGGTAACATTTCGTATTCTAAATGCTCTTTATTGAATGCATAAAAAAGCTGAGGTTCATTTGCAGGAGCCAAAGGTGATTTCAACAAACCTCACCCCAGAGGGGCTAGCTCCATGAAAGAAAGTAGTTCTTTGACCATCCTCCAGTTACCAGTTCTCAGTGTTCACTGTTTATGAAACCTTGCTTTCAGGAAAGAAAGAGCGAGAGCGAGAGAGGAGAGAGAGAGAGAAAAAGAGAGAATTCCGGTTGTGTGTTCACCTTCTAGAGTAGGATAGCCAGAGACAATTACATAAGAACACTGGGGAAGGGGTGGGCTATAAAAAAAAGGGCATCAAGCTAATGATACAATGTAAGTAAGTGAATATAGACAATGTTCAAGTCCTAAAGTTACCCTGAAGAAGAGAGCAAGAGAAGATCTCCAGGTTGGAGAGTGATTTGTAGATTGATTCTGGGTCTCATAAAAATTGTTTGATTGAGAGGAAAGTTGAGTAAACCTAAAAACAAACAAACAAACAAAAAACCACCTGAGATAACCCCACTACAAAGTAATGCTATTAAGGCCTTTTTAATCCCTTCACTCTTTACTTCTCCCTCTATAACCTCCATAAACCAACATAAGATAGTGACTGTATAGTAGTCTATGGCAAGTGGGTGGCAGGTGCCTCGCTCTCAACATGGGATTGTATAAATGAAAATGCCCTGATGGAAAGTGAGGGAGAATCCCATGAAACACCTGGGTGCCTAGGTGGGCAGATAATTCCGCAGACCCACAATTTAGAGAATGTCAAATCAATTTTCCAAGCACTAGAAAATTCCGAAAATCCACCTGTTGGATGATGAACCACACCTTCTGCATGTTTTATGTGAACATACTGGAAAAAAATTCATATTTTTTTCTAACTATAGGCTCCATGCTTTATTTTTCCTTTTAAAGATTAGCCTAGATTTAAATTTTAAAATACATAGTTTACAGCATAAGTATTAATTGATTAATAAGACATCCACAGAGATAGGAGAAACACACATAAAATAAATTCTCATTGCTTCTTTATCATCATTTCTTTTATTTAATCACATTATCTATGGTTATACTTACAATCTTTAATTTTTAAAACATTCCTATGCCTTAATATCAAGTCAACTGAATCATCAGGCTTATCTTATTCTTAAAATACAACCATGTGGTCAAATCTAGTTTGAGATAAATTTTTTAGTGAGTCTGTAATAAAAATTTTGAATAAAGGATCATTTATAAATGTATGTGTTAAACATTCTTTGACATTCATTTCTATTCATCTTGACAGTAAAAAAGTTTCGAACATGAAAATGGACAGAAAAGTACAGTGAGCAAGTCTAACTTAAATAATCACTTAAACTTAAGTCATGCAAGGAACGTTTATTATAACAGAAGTACTTGAAATTACATGGGGAAAAGCTATGACAATTGGCAGATTATGGTTCAAGTACCTGTAAATTTTTATGACACTGTAATGTTTTAAAAAACCTAAGAGTAGGGAAGCCATATGCTATTCAGTTTTGGATAAATTAATAAAATTCTGCATATTATTATCTACTTAACTGATATTTTGTGGTGTCTTCAGTTAAATTCAAACTACTGTAAGTCAATTCAGTCATATTTACTGAAATAATGAGAAAGAAGATAAAACCTTGAATAAATGTACCAAGAAAAAAACATTACAGTCTTGGCATGTTTATAGTTCAACAGGACATTAAGTTAGCAATTCAGCAAAAAATGAGCCTTCCAAAATATTTTAAAGTACTGATTTATTCTTTCATACAATCAGCCTAGTGATTTCTTTAAAAATCTCATCCATATGTGGACATTTATTTCTTGCTGAAGCCATTGATAGTTAACTACACTTTAACTAGGTAACTCAAGACCTATCTTTTTTAAGCCAGGACAACTATAGTTTTTCTCAAGATCAAGCATATGGTTTTGGCGGGTTTGCCATATGAAATAAAGCAAGGCTACTTTTCCAGAGTCTGCTATTTATCTCTTTAAAAAAAGCCCACTAAAGTTTGACTGACACTAATTTCCTGAACAAGATACCCTAGAAACTCCAGTTTATCTCATAACATCATAACAGACAGGGTTTGTGATGTCCCCTCTGCAAGATTCTTTATTCTGTCAGTTTATAGCATTTGAAATGACGGAAAGAGATGCGTTCCTTTCATATGCCATCCAGGAGAACAGAACCTGTCACCAACAGTGTAATGTGCTGTGTATTATCACTCTGAGTGATCCAGAGGCCCAGAGACTGTCATCTTTTTAGACTGTACAAGTCAACACAAATAAAACTGAGGAGGCAAATGATAATGTCTGAGATAGAGCCAGGCTCATTCGGGCCATTACTTTTTATTCAAACCTTAGAGATGACATGATGTGAAAAATGAGCCTGTGTCTAGTTCAGTGCCCATTAGTGTGTGAGCACATTATCTTCCACTTTTCACATTGAATCTCTCTGCACTCCCTCTGCCAGTTAGAGCTTGGCAGCCTGTCAGCTTAAGGGAGTTGGACTCCTCTTTTTTTTTTTTTTTATTAATTTTAGGTTATTATAAATAAACAGTAATACTACCTCTCTGATGATAAGTTGCAACCATTTGAGCTACTCATTCAAAACATTATTCACAGTATTTCCTAGAGCTTATTCTTCTTAGAGATTATTCTTCTGTACCTAAATAATTAGAGATGGCATCTGGCCTGTTATTTCGAAGCAAAATACTCATTGAGGATAATTTTTTAAAAAAACTTAATAGAAATTCCATTTAAATAAATAAGCTGAGTATTTTAATCTGTATTGAAAGAGCATTTTGAGATAGAATTGCCCTGTCATTTCCTATCTATGATAGAGTCCATAGTTTTCTATACCTAAATACCTCAGATATTTCCTATCAAAAATGGAATGAATACCATACTTTTGTGCTGTGTAAAAGACTCAGGAATAATTTTTTTCTGTAGAAACTTAGTGCTGAAGAAAAGCCTGATGAATATTTTTACAATCCTGTCAGTTGCCAGAACTTCACATTGCGTTCCATAGACATAAAAGAAACATCTTTGTGCCTGGTGATGTGAAGAAATCAATTAATTTATCATATCACTCTTTACGTGTCACATTATTTTGGCCAATGGTAGCAAATTGAACTATGAAAATGTACTTTTCAACAACTCTATTGCATTGAAAACCTGACAGCCCTCAAAGTGTAGATTTGCCATCTTCAAAACTAGCTGAAAGCACATAAGCGCACACACATACACACACACACTTTGAATATAAATCCATTCCCTGAAGGGTTTCTAACATTGTTCACTAGCATAATCAATAGTTCGTTGAAATTCCTAATTTTCTATTTGTAATCTTCAATTATCCCCAGTATCCTCAAAATAATCTTCAGTTACCTTGTAGATAGAACTAGGCACATTTAAAAAGTTTTCTGAAGGATATAAACACTAAAGATGAGATTTCTATTGTTCACTGATTTAAATTACAATGTACTTCATTGAAATAGAATAAAAAGTTAGTATTGCATATGACTTGAAAGATGTGACTTGTGATTATTTTAATAGTTACTGAATATTTAGTTTTCTATCACACCATCACTTGCTATTGCCTTCATGTTGAATTATATTCCATCTTGTAGCCATAGAAATCTGAGAATTTTAGAAAAAGAAGCTGAATTTCTTGTTAACAAAGTTTCACATGTTTCCTGTAACAGGAGGTAATGGCATGCTTTATGATGAGCTTTGTTTTATGTTAGAGTCGTCAGCCTTTCCCTTTTAGACTGAAGCATTGTTTGGATACCATAATTTCTTACAACAGAAAATGGTTTACAATGTTTTCAGTTCTCTTCTGAAATGTCAACGATAAGCATTATTGTCTGTGCAGAAGTTAAATGTTACAGCATTGGAACAATGGTAGATGAAGAGTATTTATTTTAACTTTGTCTTCCATTTTCTTCTGCATGGATTATCATCGTTGGGTTATTTATGGAGAAAATGATAGGGTGAATGTACAAAATTGTGTGTACTGCCTGAGTGAGATATTAGAACAACCATGATGACTTTCTATGGTGAATATTTTGTTCAGATATCACAACAATGTTGGTGGCATTAGTTGAGGTTTTTTTTAAAATTTCAATTCAAGTAATAAATAGCTTTGCCTTCAAATGAATGACCACCTTTGAGGGAAACCAAAACCTCATGTTATGGAAAGGTGTGAGATACTGATATATAGTGCATGATAAAATAAAATATTTTACCTCTTTTGCTTATTCAATATTTCAAAGAGTTTTATGTCAACTATGTAACTATTTCATTTTATTTTGTCTAAAAGCCAAACCATCCCACATGGACTCAAATTAAATTGGAGTATTTTATTAGGTTTTGAATTGTTCTCTAATGTCACATTTTTTTAAGAAACAGAGAGATCGAAATAGTAGCAGTTT
This sequence comes from Balaenoptera acutorostrata, assembly GCF_949987535.1. Classification (NCBI taxonomy): domain Eukaryota; kingdom Metazoa; phylum Chordata; class Mammalia; order Artiodactyla; family Balaenopteridae; genus Balaenoptera; species Balaenoptera acutorostrata. The sequence goes on along the minus strand of NC_080071.1, from coordinate 17,955,081 downwards.
CTTCAAATGTTAAAATTGTATTTCCTAAAAAGAAATAGCTTTTTAAAATTTGAGGATGCACTTAAACCCCAATTGAGCGATTAGAAGTGATTTTTTTTTCCACTCTTTATGATGAATCCTAATGCTTTTTACTTTCTCACTGTGATGCTGTCCTTGGTACGTATATTTTTTAGAGTAGCTACTGATACTAAATTAGAGTGATATATTGGTTACCAACGGAAAGATGGCATTAAACTTATTCAATTCATTGGCAAGATCAATTTGTTACCAGAAGGCATCCAAATAACAAATAATCACTAGTAATTTAAATTTTACTCCCAATCTCTTTTTTATTCAGAATGTGCTTAATATGTGTGGATTATTGTCATATTTGGTTTTCATATAACACTCATTGAATTAAACACTGCATTTCTGTACTTTCAACCTCTGTGAAAATGGTTTGTCTGCCTCTTAAGATATTTCTAATTTATATATATTTTTGTCATGGCTTGGTCTTACTTTTTTCTTTTTCTTTCATTCTTTCTATTTTCCTTGTTCAGAAAAATGTCAAGTACTTAATCCATTTGTTATACTTACATTTTTGAAGGAAATATCCAACTGGTGACATTCCAACCTTGAATAAGCCTAATTTTTTTTTAAGTGGAGGTCCAATATTCTTCTAGGTTTTTATATTCTCTTTGTTCTTTATTTAGTTATTAGAAATTTTGCAAATTTAATTTTACCAAAGAACATATTTAAAACATTGATTGATATTCTATAGAAGTGAAATCAATTGCAACAGACTTCATGTGTTTATACTTTTTATAAGATTTTGATATACTCAGAGGAAGAGATTAACTGTTCAAAATGCTGGAATTAAAGGAGAACAGGAATGGGAGAAGGGATCACCTGTTCTAAGGGCTAAATTGTAGCAGAAATTCTTCATATTAGGAGCACTTATGACAGTTAAAGAGACCGTCCCTTGGGGATACGGTTTTTTAAAAATGTTACTAACTCTTACTCTAAGGTTTTTATTTCATTAACACTGGTTTCATAGATCCCTCAATTTCAAATAGGTCTTTAGCTTGAATAACTTTATGCTACTAAAGTAAGTCATCTTGCCAAAGGTTAACGGATATTAGAAGGGAAGGGCCAGTTTTGTGCATCTCAAGACTATTGTATTATTCAAGGCAGAGAATATCTGAACGAATCTTAAGTAGGTTTATGCAAATAGTCCAAAATCAACTGGAAATGTTTATAATAAATTAAACTTTTATTTTTCTACCAGTGTCCACGTGGGAAAGAGTGTTGAGTGGTATCTCCCTTTTCAAAGATGAAATGTAGGGGAAAAATGATAAAATTAAATAACCAACGGATGCAAATTTTCAATGCAAGTGTTGTCTTAACGTAGTCTCTTGCTGATTATCACAATAATAGTGGAAGTTCTTTACTACACAAAGGTAGAGAACCCATCAAAAAGATATTCATTAGAAGCATATATTTATAACTCTGGGGAATTCTGAGTCAGGACAAGATGATTTCAATGGTATTTTTAAAATCTACACAAATCCACTAATAAAATAGACAGAAAAATAACTAATAATAGGGGGAAAAAGGAACAAAATGATAAGGTATACCTAGAAAATATAAAATATGAGTTGATAGGGTCCAATCACCATCAAATCAGAACCCACACAAGTTTTGCTTCTGAAGAGTTAATAGAATAAAGTAAATGGGAATTGAGGAGTCTAAGAACCTGAGAACACAGATATACCCAATACACAGCCACCTCTAAAAGGAGAATGGAATCCTCTCAGTATGGAATCCTCAGAAAATTGATCTGAGTAAAAGAACAGTAAAATTAGAAAATATTCCACAAGCTCTAATTTGCATGGAAGTGCAGAAAAGACTAAAAGGACTCACGACACTATGGAACTGTGAGGCTATCAGAGTAGATTTGACATCAAGTCGATTATGGTACTACCCTAGCATTGGAGAAGAATGGACATTAAGTTTTGGGTGACCAACATTCTCAATTTGCCCTTGACTAAGGGGTTTCCATGGATGTAGGACTTTCAGTGTTAAAATAGTCCCAAGAAAACCAAGATAGTTTGTTACACTACATTAAAGACATTAGAAATATTCCAAAAATTCTTCTGCAGAAGGACAGAGACCTAAGACTACAGGAGAAAAAAATTCTGAAATTTGACAAAAAGGGCAAAACAGGAACACTGGGTGTACAGAAGAGAAAATGTTCAGACATAAGAGTTACAGAGAGAGTTTTATGAGAACAGATCTCAGATGTATGAAAGTGTCTATGAGAGGACTCTAAAAATATTCATATTAATAACAGAAGATGTAGTTCTTAATCAGTGAAACTAGAAAATCTACCACTTTCTTTCTTCATTCAGGAAATTTCCCTTAAAATTTTGATGAAATGCATCTCATATAAACAAGGACAAATAAAAAGATTATTGTCAAGATGAATGGATAAAGATGTGGTATATATATACAGTGGAATATTACTCAGCCATAAAAAAGAATATTGCCATTTGCAGCAACATGGATGGACCTAGAGAATATTATACAAAGTGAAATATGTCAGCCAGAGAAAGACAAATACTATTATTATATCACTTATAAGTGAATCTAAAAAATAATACAGATAAATCTATTTACAAAACAGAAACAGACTCACAGACATAGAAAAAAGGTTGGGGGATAAATTAGGAGTATGAGGTTAACAGATACACAGTACAATATATAAAATAGAGAGGGAACAAGGATTTATTGTATAACATAGAAAACAATGTTCAATATCTTGTAGTAAACTATAATGGAAAATAATCTGAAAAATTATATATGTATAACTGAATCACTTTGCTATACACCAGAAACTAACACAATATTGTAAATCAACTATACATTTAAAAAAAGATTATTGTCATACTCTCTAAAATATATATAGTTGAAAAGATAATAAACTGGATAATGTAGTGCTAGATAATGAAAGATGAATAGAAAAAAATTATGCCAGAAAAGTAGATGAGATTATTGCCTATAATTTTTAAATGAATTTAAATGTGTAAGAAGACCAATAGAACCCCCAAACAAAACAAAAATAAAATAAAGAGGTTTAAAGATGAAATAACCAAATAGCAACAATATAAGAAAAGAAAGATGATAGTGTTCAGAAAAAAAAAAAGAAAAATTTTAGAAATCAAGTCTAAACTACAAAATATAGTAATGAAAATCGAAAGTATAAAGAAGGTAAAAAAAAAAAAACGCCAAGTATATAAAGAGATAAATATATGAGAAATAAGTACAGAGAAAAAAATTAAGGAAAATTTTAGAAATCAAGACTAAATTAAGAGCAACCTGTGTGAATGAATTTGAGGAACAGCAAGGTGAGCAAGCAGGAGAAATTGCTGAAGGATCAGGAAACTCGGGTTCTAATCCTAACCTCTGTGAAAAATTACTGCATAGTATTTGGCAAGTAATGCGATCCTTTTCATTCCTCAGTTACCCCACTTACTAAATAGGAGTAATAATATTTTGTGCCTATTTTGGATGGTTTTCATAGCACCATATAAGATAGTAAGGGGTACAAAGCAAATATAACACAAGAGTTTTTTGTTTGTTTGTTTATTTTTTGTTTATTTTGCTTTTGAAACCCTTTGAACTTAGAATACTGAGCAAAGGAATAAATGAATTATATAAACCTAAAAAAAAAAAAAGGCTAAATTACAATAAGTAAAAGAGTAAACATACTACTGCAATGGAAATAGAAAGTGAAAAGTAGTATAAAAACAGGGAAATAAAGGGTAATAAAAAGAAAAATGTTTGAGAAAAAATATAGATTACGAGGAAAATGAAGGAAGAGAGAAGACATGAAAAAAATCCCCTGTGTATAATTGAGGTCCTTGAAGAAAAAAAGTCAAACAATTGAATAGAGCATATTCTCAAAATTATAATGCAACAAAACTTTCTGAAAAAAAAATTGAATGTGCAAGTGGAAAGGACTTGCCATGTACTACAGAAAGGACACTCAAAGCAATCAATGCCAAGACCTATTTTAGTGAATTTATTGGACTTTAAAGATAGAGAAAAATAGTTTTTTAAGCAACCAGACAAAAAGATCAGGCCACTTATAAGTTCAAGCCAATGTTATGTACATTTATGAATTTAGGTAGCACTGTTCTGACAAGCATTTCCTGGAGAATCTTCAAGAGGATAACTATCAGACAAAAATTTCACAGAAGCAGTCTTGGCATAAGTTTTGGTGTTGGAATTGAATATAATTAATAAATGCATAACATTAAATGATGTAGGTAAAAATGATGGAGTACTATGCAAATGCCAAGCATGAAAAATTTATATAATTCAACAAACAAAAAGATAAGGATAGAAGGTATGGGTACGTAAATGTAAAATAACCTTTATGAGAGTTATTCATAGATATTAACTGGAAGTAAATTAGATAACTGGCAAGGAAAGAAAGGGAAAGAAGACGTTGTTTGTAAAATAAAATATAAAATATTTTATAGAGAGGATAATAATAATATAATATTATTATTATTATTATAATAATATAATATTGTGTATATGATGTGATAATCATTGTAAAAATGAACTTTTATTATTCTCTCAGGGACTACCTGAAAGATAGCACTGAATTAGTAGAAAATATATTTTAATAAATAGGAACTATGAGTATTATATAAAGGTATCGCTAGAAAGAGATGAAAATCTTCTGAAATATTGAAATATATACTAAAAAATAAACATGGAGAAAGCATGTTTATAGTATATTAATTGCATATTACATTATATATTTAAAAGTTTCACCTATTTTCTATACATGAATATAAGCAAACAAAAATGAATTGAGTCATTTTAGTAATTAAGTGATCTATCTCCATAATTAAAAGAAAATCATGTTCAGATTTGCTAAAAAAAAAGCAAAACCTAACTTGGCTGAATATAAAAGATGCATGTAAAGAAAAGGAGATTCAGAATGATTAAAAATGAAAGATGGGCAAAAATATACTAGGGAAACACAAATGAAAACAAAGAATCCCAATCTTGATTTTGTAAAAAGTGTAGAACATAGGCTTTAAAAAGGAAGGCAGGAAAGAAAAGAGGATAAAAGGAAGAAAGAGGGAGGGAGATGTGGAGAAAGAAAGATGGGGGGAAAAAAGAAGGAAGAAAAAAAGAAGGAAGGAAGGAATTATTTTGGCTAAGAATTTTCCTTTGAGTACTACTTTAGCAGTATCTCATAGATTTTAGTATTTATTTCCTATTTTTTTCTAAAAACCATTTATGATTTTAGAAAACATTAAAACTTTGACAGAAGAGTCATTTTATAAATGGCTTTGTAATGATCAGATGGAAAAAACTTGCTTAGGATTTGTTATTAATTTCTTGTTTACTTGTAGTGTTATTTATCATAGTGCCAGTATTTTTGCATTCAACAAAATAAAATGAGACTTTGTATATGACCAAATATATCTTCAATGTTTGTATATTTTCCATGGGTTCATGAAAAGAAGACATGCTCTCTATTATGAAGGTGTACAATCATATTGGTTAATTATATAGGTATTATTTTATGGGTATTGTCAACCAACTCAGACTGATAGTGATAAATTAAAGTCTACTATTAACAATACTAGTCTCTGTTTGGGTCCCATCTAACTTTCCCTATATCAAAGTAGCTTCTAGGTTTTGTATGTATAAAATATATATTCATAATTGTTATGCCTTCTTTGTAAATTGTTACCTTTAACTTCATGTGCACTTATTTCCTGAATTCATCTTAATTGATAACAAGTTCACAATATATTTCTTCTTTCTGTTTGCATTTGCCTAGAACATGTTACCCATAATTTTATTTTTAATGTTTCTAAATCATTTTTCTTTAGTTATGGTTCTTGTAAATAGCAAAGATTTCAATTTTATGAATCAGTTTGAACAATTTTTCTTTAATAGGTGAACTAAAGCTTATTTCCATTATTGTCATGACAAATATGTTTGGTCTTAGTTCTGTTGTATTTATATGTACATATATATGTGTATGCATAAAAATACATACGTATATATGCATATATAACTATGTATATAAGTATATATATACACCCCAAAATTTATATGATCTATCACTTCACTACTTTAGTTCTCATTGTTTTTTATTTGAAGTTTTCTTCTAGTTGATTACCTTCATACTTGTATATCATTTGTAAACATACTTTTACTTATAACAGTTCATTTGTCATCTTTATCCTTTGACAAATCTGTAAGTGTATTCTAGTGCTAACATCCTCCCCTTTCCTCTCAACATATAGACTAATTATAAAAATCCAAGGTTAGTCTCTTTCAGAGTTTCTTCTCTTGGTCTCAAATGTGGTTTAAAGCAACATGTAAGATAAAGAGAAATGGGGACAGTTCATCTAGCACTGCCTGACACCTACACGTTAAAGCTATATGTTCAATAGGGTTCTTAATGAACATAACACAAAACTGTTTTTCCATTTAAAGTCCCTGGTCTCTCTGCCAGCAAATACGGCAAAAAAAAAAAAAGAAAAAAAAAACCACTCTAACGTCTAAAAAGCATGCATATCAACTTTCTTTTTTTGTATGTTTGACTCAGCAGTTTCTAATTGCTAAGGACTCAGAAAGCCAGTCTCGCGTTTGCTAAGGCTGTCACGTTCTAACATCCATGTGCTAAGATTGTAATTCAAGCACTCATGAGTCCTAAGGTCCATGCCTACAGCTTTAACTTAAAATAAAAATACTGTGTAGAGAGCCGTCAGAAGCTCCAGGTGTCCTGACAAGGTCTAAATCTCATGCAACAATCCTTTAAACCAAATTCTGAATTTTAAAGTTCCTGTTAATATGGTTCAATTCCAGGTATTTTGCTTCCCAAATGGCTCTCTGTGTCAATTTATTGTAATTCCTAGTCTTTGCACTGGAAGTTGATAATATTTCCTTTGTAAATAACCAATTTGAAACCAATTAAGAGATAAAAGTCAAGCAGATAGGGACTAATCTGGAGTCAGGTAGTTTAGTACATTATATAGTACTAGTGATGTTAAATGGACAACATAGCTTATTGTGTCAGCTAGTCTTCTTAGCTCTCTCCCAAATTGCATTTCCCCTCTAGTCAGAGACAGTGCAGGGAAACTACAAACTTCTCTCACAGATGCCTACATTGCTTATATCTTGGATAACAGAACTGGCTACGACTATTTTGCAGGCAAGAAGAGTCCCAAAGGAAAGAAAGAAGCTGAACCAAACACAGTTTATCAATATTTGAAAAACTCACCTATCTTGTAGCTCATGCTCTCACCAACTTCTGGAATTGAGAGAATGGGGCAAAGGGCCAAGAACATGGTAGACGTCTGTCAGCATGGAAACGTAAAGCATGAGCAAGAGACATCCTTTCATAATATTTGCCAGTTCCCCTCTTCTGCCATGCTTCCTGTTTCCCATTTCTTCCTTCTTGATTCATTTCTTCATGAAAAATATCCTTAAGTCCATTTAATGCAGTTTTATGAGGGGCACTCTCAGCATTTTTTTGTCTGAAAATGTCTTTATTTTTCCCTCACTCTTGAAAAACAGTTTATAAGCATATAGAATCTATAATATAATTATTATTTTCTCACCACTTTATATATTACTGAAGAATCTTAAGGTATCAGCTGTGTAAAGACACTTGTTAGTATGATTGTTATTCTGTAAAGGTAATTTAAAATTTTTTCCTGGTTTTTTTTTTAACATCTTTATTGGAGTATAATTGCTTTACATTGTTGTGTTAGTTTCTGCTGTATAACAAAGTGAATCAGCTATACGTATACATATATCCCCTCCCTCTTGCGTCTTCCTCCCACCCTCCCTATAACACACCTCTAGGTGGTCACAAAGCACCGAACTGGTCTCCCTGTGCTATGTGCTTTCTTCCCACTAGCTATTATACATTTGGTAGCGTACATATGTCAATGCCACTCTCTCACTTCGTCTCAGCTTACCCTTCCCCCTCCCTGTATCCTCAAGTCCATTCTCTACGTCTGCATCTTTATTCCTGTCCTGCCCCTAGGTTCTTCAGAACCACTTTTTGTTTTTTAGATTCCATATATATGTGTTAGCATACGGTATTTGTTTTTCTCTTTCTGACTTCACTCTGTATGACAGACTCTAGGTCCATCCACCTCACTACAAATAACTCAATTTCATTTCTTTTTATGGCTGAGTAATATTCCATTGTATATATGTGCCACATCTTTATCCATTCATCTGTCAATGGAATTTTTAAAGATCTTTCTTTTTATGCTTAATGTTCTGCAGTTTTAATGCAATGTATGTATCTACCTGTGAATTTCTAAATTAATCATGAGCAAGATGTATATTTTCCAAATCTGAAGATTCATGATTTTATTAATACTAAATCATTATCTCTATCTTCTCATTATATTTTAAATATTCTTTACATTATCCTAAATGCCCTTAGATCTAAATTAGACCTGTTTTTCCTATGTCTTTTTCACATTTATATTTTTTTCATCTCTTTTACCTCTCAACCTTAAACTGAAGATTTCCCCTACTTTGCCTACCATATTGTTAATTTCATGTTTTACTGTCCAATATGTAATTTTTTTATATCAATTGACTTTTTTTTTTTAAATGGTAGGTTTCTGCTTTTTTTTAAAGATTTATTTATTTATTTTTATTGATTGATTGGTTGCTATGTTGGGTCTTCGTTTCTGTGCTAGGGCTTTCTCTAGTTGCGGCAAGCGAGGGCCACTCTTCATCACAGTGCACGGGCCTCTCACTATCGTGGCCTCTCTTGTTGCAGAGCACAGGCTCCAGACGCACAGGCTCAGTAGTTGTGGCTCACGGGCCTAGTTGCTCCGTGGCATGTGGGATCTTCCCAGACCAGGGCTCGAACCCGTGTCCCCTGCATTAGCAGGCAGATTCTCAACCACTGCATCACCAGGGAAGCCCTCAATTGACTTTTTAAATTCCATTTTAAGACTCTTCCATGTATAAAATTTCTATCATTTTTTAAAACTAGGCCTTTTCTTTTTTCACAGTACCTTACTTTTTACTATGGTTTCTATTTTATATCAATTAAAATTTAAATATATTATTATATGGTCTTTGCATTTTTCTATCTGGAGTCCTTGGATGCAGTAATTTACAATATGGCCTGTGTTGATGTTATACTATCATGTTAACTGGTTTACAATTTTTTGTATATGAACTTATTTTCAGCAAGGTTGTTTTATTTTCCATCGGTAGACCAATGCATTCTGGGCTGTTGAAGTATCAGTTCTGCCAAGTTTCTCACCAGTTCAGATTTTGAGTGGTAAGCTAGTGATGTGAAGAAGCAAAGACCACAAAAGCCCATTTTGGGGGCAGGTAGTGGCAGATACATTCAGTTTCCAGACAGCCATTCCAATTCCAATGGCAGCCATTCCAGATGTAAGATCAGAGTCCAATCTAGAGAGTGGTAGGGGTACAGAGTAGGGAAATTAGTATGTCTGTCCAGGAGCAGTGCCAGTGGTATTAAACCTATCCTGATTTTGATTGTTGGTCCTGTTTGAATATTTCTCAAACCAGAATCTCTTGTTCCCTGCTCTTGCTTAAATTTCCCAGAGTCTATTGTTTTTTACAAGAAAATAGGTTTATTAATTAGAGTGGATTTGTATTATTCTCACATTTAACTAGTGTAATTTCAACTATAGCATTAATTATTAATAATTCACACTATTAATGATTCTGACTGCATGATATTAAATTTTGAAATACATCAAAACTTGTTGAACCTACTCCCAAGTAGAAGGCAATAAGGTAATCTCCAATCTTTTCCTATTAGAAACAACAAATTACAGCCTAGTATAAAAATATGTCAAGTAAAGTTATGAAAATTCTTATAATTGGATAATATGCAGTCATTTAAAATTATGTTTATAAATAATTTTTGTAACATGCAAAAGGAGCATATTATAAAATTATACACACAGTTTAAATTAGATTGTGTGAAGAAAAAATCCTGAAGAAAAGAAAATTTTTAAAATAACTGGTTGTCTGCTGGAGTAATTTTTCAATGTTTTTCATGATTTTCTGCCCCATTATATTTATTCTGATATTTTGCAATTATTGTGAGATTATTTGAACAAATTTGCTAAAGTTAAATTTTGAACAATCCTTATATTTTTGCATGGAAATGTCTGCATTTTACTGTGAACTGATTTATAGAAATAGAATTACTGTACTAAAGCCACAAATCTTTAAAAATTTCATATTCAGTCAAATTTGTTTATTTCAGTGTTTAGAATATAAAATTTGAATTAAGTATATTTCTAGAGTTAACATATCAATTTTACAAGAGTGTAATGATCCATTTATAAAATAGAAATGTAAAAAAGTCTACTGTATAAAAGCTACTTATTGGAGACAGTTTTTTAACAAAGAAAAAGTAGTGGGCTACATCAGAGATGAAGACCGGGTCTAGAGAAGATTATTTTGGTGTCTTCTTTCTGCTCTTTTGTTTTTCAGTTTCTTTAGCTAAATAAATTGCTCATGTTAGAAAGATGTCACTCTACAAGGCATGATAGGATATTATAAAAAAGGAAAAACAGTTAAGAAAATAACTGAAGAAATTATTAGAAAAATTATTAGAAAATTCTAGAGATCACAAATTCAAAAATTATTTATATATATCGGGGCTCTAGCTGCTTGCAATTATTACATTTAATAGGTTAACTTTTTTCTATTAAGATTGGCCCCTTTAAAAAGATAATTTTAGGTCATTCACTACTTTTAATTTTTTAAATCAGCTCCATATTTTAACTGTCATCTTGTTGGATGATGAACTTCTTAAATGCAATAAACATTATTCATTAATATATCTATACACCAGTGTCTCCATTAATATGAGTATACTTTAACAATCTGTTGTGGGTGTGCAATATCCTATGAAAGACTAATAAAAATTGCAATTGAAGAATTTATATTTTTCATGTTTGGTTTTACACAGCAAATTCAGTACCTTATTTCATTTGAAACCATGGAAACACAAAAGGCAACTTGCAAAAGATTTTGCACATCTGTTAAAATGCAACTGGTCTGTGCTGTCCACCATAGTGAACTGCAAAGGATTCCACCCCAGAACATTTTTCCAGATTGTTAATTCCCTTCCCAGATGGTAGTGCAGACAGCTTCATGGACTCTATGACTTTTTTTAGCCAATTCAAGAATTCTATTCTGAGAAGACAAGCTCTATTCTAAGTAGTGACATGAAATATAAAGGTCTTAGACTAGACTCCTGCTCATCACTCCATGACCCAATCTAGCTCTATTCATCAATAGCATATTCTTTCTTATAGAAATAAAGGTGAGAGAAGTCCCTTATATTCATTAGCGATATGGCATTCATGAAACATAAAGTATATTTGTCAACTATTCAATTTTCTAATCCATTTTATTTATTTCTCCATCATTTTATTCTCTTTCTAAATGTATGAAACATAACAAGAATGTCATATGGATACTAACATGCAAATACAATATATACCTGTCCATATAAGTTCTAAATATTTTGTATATTGATTTCTGTTATAGAGAAAAAATTTTATTCATTTTTAACTGGGGGGGGTGGGGATCCAGAAGATTATAAAAGGAGAAACCTTGACATTTTGTAAGTTCTAAAAGAAATACCAATTATACATATTAATACTTACTATTTTCCATTGTGTGGAGGCTTAGCTTGGAAGTTAGTTCTTTGCCAGTCTCAACAGAAAATTAGTAAATATTACTAGAATATTTATTCTTTAAAAAGTAAGTTTGGTTCAACATTAAAAATAATATACTAGGGCTTCCCTGGTGGCGCAGTGGTTGAGAGTCTGCCTGCCAATGCAGGGCACACGGGTTCGAGCCCTGGTCTGGGAAGTTCCCACATGCCGCGGAGCAACTGGGCCCGTGAGCCACAACTACTGAGCCTGCGCGTCTGGAGCTTGTGCTCCGCAACAAGAGAGGCCGCGATAGTGAGAGGCCTGCGCACCGCGATGAAGAGTGGCCCCTGCTCGCCGCAACTAGAGGAGGCCCTCGCACAGAAACGAAGACCCAACACAGCCAAAAATAAATAAATAAATAAAAATTTAAAATATATATATATACTAAAAAATGTAAATGTGCATTTGTAGGTTTTAGATTAAAATACCCTAAGAAATGTTGAACTACAAAGTTGCCTTTATCTCCATAATCTCAGACCAAAGGCAGAGATGCAAGCAGCCTAGGGAAGAAACTAGGAAATACATACCTTAACCATTTGCCCAGTATTTTTCTGGTGTCATCCATTGGTCAAGAACAAGGAAGCTAAGAAAGCAAGGAAGTCCACTTTGCAGGTCAGCATACCTGAAGAAGATGAGATGAGAAGGAAAAATAATAAATCAGAAGGGGCACAGAAAGAGTGAAAATGTGGAAAACATTTTTTGATGTTGTTGGCAATGAAAATCCATGAATGCTTCTAGTTGTTCTAGGTTTGTTTTCTAGATTTTTGTTCAAAGTAAAAACCAGTTTCATATGAGTCAGCACTTTATCAACTGTTGGGATCATCTGACTTAGGTGTCAGCTCTAGAATCTTAAAAAATAGAAGGAAAATAAAGAGGTATACAATTTGATGAAGAGAACATTCTTGAATGTAAAGGTAGCTTGTCTGATCTGAAGGGAAGGGATTTATACGGAACACAGCATTATCCTCTAAATCAAGGGTCAGCAAACTTTTATTTTTGGTAAAGAGTCAGTAAATACTTAAGGTTTTGTGAGCTATAAAGTCTCTGTCACAACTATTCATTTTTGCCATTATAGCCACAAAACAGCCATAGATGTTAAGTAAGCAAATGAATGTTACTCTAGGCCAATAAACTTTTATTTATGGATACTGGAATTTACATTTCATATAATTTTCATATGTCACAAAATCGTATTTTTCTTTTGATTTTTTCCAACCATTTTAAAGTATAAAAAGCATTGTTAATTCATGAAATGTACAAAAATCAAATGGCAGGCCAGATTTGGCATTCAGTCTATGGTTTGCTGATGCTTGCTGTGTATTAATCGTCTTCAAAGTCAGGTATGAACATTGTTGGGGTGAGAAGGGGAGTGGTGACAATCCACTGGAGAGCAAACAGTCGTACATAATTCTTCCACACCTTTCCAAATTTCATTTTTGTATATTTTATAATATAAATACGTGTTTAATATAAAAATGGATAATAAATATGTTTATTAAGTGTACTCAAAATTTGTTTTAACTGATAGAGAACACAATCCAAAAATTTGCTGACAACATCACTAATATAGAGTCACCTATTGGTATAAGTAACACTTGGACCCAGAAATATGTATTCTAGATGAGATACAACTTTTCATAATATTACCAACAAGTGCTGGTCTCTCAGTCTCCAGGAAAATTGCAAGGGTGACACATGATCTTGAGTCCTCCTTGTATAGTTCACATTCTCCATCTCTGTTTCAGGTTTTAGTTTATCATTCAGTGTTTTGCTCATTATGCAATACTAGAAGTGTCTTAATATGTCTCTTCCTATCCACCCCTTTTCTAGAAATTGTCCACCGTGCTTCTCCCTTATCCATTCTCCAATTCCAGGCTGATTGGAAGAAGGCACAGTTCTAACACATGCAAAATTTTTAAGAAATCCTGGAAATGCCTACTTACTTGCAATAAATGGCTTAGGAAGGTAAGTTAATGAGTTTTCTCTTTTAGTATTTGCTTCAGTTTTATCACCCAAATACATGGTCTGAAAACAGAGATAAGGAAGGAGGTGTTGGAGGTTTGAATAGAGAGAAAACCTGTTATAGGACATAGAAATCCCTCACAGTACCTTTCTTAAATCTGAGTAATTCACCATGGAGCTTCAACAGGACAATCCAGGGTGGTTCCTTTCATAATTTTGCAACTGGTTCAATGTGAAAATATCTCCTTATTCTTCTATTTATATATAATCAGCAATGCTGTTTAAACTTAGTTTACCTGGACCCATTCAAATTTCACTGAATGAAGCATAATACAAAAAAATATTTTATCCCTTTCAGCAAGTAGATTTTAACTATGCATATGTGTTGTGAATCACATTTTTAAAAAATTTCAGTAGAAGAAAGACTCATGTTCTTCATTAGATATTCAGATTTCATCTCTCTTCTTTCCTTGTGTAGATCTTCTATGGTTATCAGAAAATCACCTCCCCCCAATAATTCAACCCTTTTACTCCCACCTCATAATTTTTTCTATTCAAGTGTATCATTCCCATCAGGCTGAAAAAAAGGTTGTTCACACACACACACACACATCAGGTACATTTATTTCTGCAAATTAAAATTGCTTTTTGCCACTCATTGTTTTGAAAGGGAAACTAAATTTGTAAGATAACAAATTTACCAAATTATTTTGTTTCAGTATTGACTATAGTATATTTGCTAAAATTATAAAATTATTTAGCATAAATCATGATTAAAAGTCCGATACCATGAAGGCTACTCCTTGATTTTATTTTTATGATAAATCCTATATTGTTGCTTTTATTGTATTATATTAAAAAAGATAAAGACCTTATTTTTATTTTGCTGTTCTATGAATTGATTCTAACTGTGCAATGAATGAAATTCACAATGTTTTCCCTTCTCTTGGTCTATATTAGCATAGTTTAAATCATCCAGTACAAAATTTCTCCTAAGAATATTCTTTATATTTGGGAAATAAAAGGGAAGGGTCAAAAGAAGGAAGGAAGGAAGGAAGGAAGGGGACTAAAGTTGAAGCTACTTTACCCAACGATTTATAAGCAGTTACCTTTTTTTCCAGGCCTGAGATCTCACCAAGCCCATACACCATGACTATTCATCACTGCTGTTTAAACTCATGAAAGTTGAGAGCAATGACTTGGTAATTCTGAATGCACCTGCTGAGCTCATCTAGTCATTATTTGGAACTTTGCAATCTCCCACATTACACATGCATACTCTGCACCGTCATTTACAGATGCAATGAGAGAAAACCTGATAAGATGAGTCTCTGGGAGAAGAAAAGGCATATAACAAATACAAAAATTAAAACACTCGGGAATAAGGTAAATACTGAGAGTAAGAACTGGGAATGAGACAAATATTGGATTAAGACAAATACTGCTGCAGATTCCAATGTCAATTCTAACAGTGCTAGTAAAGATTGGGTTGTGTTGACTGTTGAAGATGAGCAGCTAAAACAGAAAGCAAGAAAAAATCTTCTAGGCTAGAATCTTATGTCACTGAAAGTTTTTGACTCAGGTGACTTAAATTATTAGATTATTAAAATAAACTTAAGCTCAGGTGGCTGTATCTTTAAAGGTTATCAAGCCTAATAAATTAATATATCAAAATAAATTTAAATTGACAGTTTATAATAAGTGAAAGTCCCCGAGCCTCTAAAGTGTTTTTATTTATTTATTTTATTATAGAGAGCTAAACTAGCCTCAAATATTTCACACTTATACAGAACTTTAATTATAAAATACAAGGTATTACCACAAAGAACATTTCTGTTCATATAATATCAGCACTGAACCTATAAGCTCACATTATTCATTTTATTATCCTAATGTATTTTAATATATTCAGGTATAATACCATGATTATTGCTGTTCATTTAAGAATATTTCTATTGGAAGAAATTAGGCAGATTAGTGTAACAGTGAAGGTCTAGACTCTGAGACCAGACCGTCGGAGTTTAAATGCAGATCCTGCCCCCTCTTAGGTGTGGATCCTTGGAAAACTTGAGTCAATTCAAAAGAAGGAGTACCTGGTCTTTTTTTCATTCTTGTTTTTTTTTTAACCTGATCTTTCTTATCACAGATGCAGGGCAGAAGGGGAGAGGTGGTGTGGGGCTTGAAAGTCGTCAGCCATCTAACATAAAAAATGGAGTCAGACTCTTTATTACCTTGTGCTATTTTGAGAATTAATTGAGTGGATTTTTCTAATGCTCACGACAATGCCTGACACTCAGAAAATACTCAGTGGATCTTAGCTCCTATATTTTACCAAAGATGTGGAATTGGAATGTGTCTAACTGTATGGCAGTGAGGGAAAAATGAGACATAGTCATGAGCTCAGAGGTTAAGTGTGCTTGACAAGAATGATGGGTGTGAGCACGAAATACTGAAGGGTACAACTGAAAGGCATAAGATGGAACTGAGAGGGAGAACACATGCATACCTCTATTGCTCATACCATAGTTTCTTAGGAAATAAATTAATTCCAGCATGTATACTTCCTCTGTGTTGCAATCAAGTTAACGTGGTCACAGTTCAGAAATAACCTTTTAAGTGAATTATGCTCCTTTCAGTATAGAAATGTGGACAGTTCTTCACAAGGAGAATTGTTAAAGATGGAAAATCAAAAGAGAAAAATTCCAAACCAAAAATAGATAAGTACATATCCTTCTTTGAAATCAAGACAAATATAGCTAAATTATATGTTGTGCCCTCATACTGTCACGTAGGAACAAGTTGAAGACAGTGTCCCTTGGTCTCTATTTAGTAGATTTGAAATACAAAACCATTTATGGTCTTTGTAAGCCATTAAAGCATGTATTTACTCTGTTATCTAGGAAGTATGATAGACTTGAAATGGTCTTTGTCTAAAAGACCCCAGATATCTTTGTCACTTCTAAGCCTTTCTAGACATTGGAATCTTCCTGTGTCCTGGAATTCTCTAGACCAAAGAAGCTGTGAAATCAAGTTGATATTAAACTAGCGTTTCCAACATATGTTACCTCAAGAATCCGCTACACTCAAAGCCTTGCAGTGTAGACAAGCTCTGTGCACCACAGTCAATTCTTAACTCCCAGATTCTGCCTCAGGTCGCATAGACGCACCAAGAATATATTTACAAGGAATAGGCTTGCAAAAATCTATCTTTAACTTAAATGCACTAAATATTGGGTCAGTGTTCTAGGAATTTAAATGGGATGTAAATGTTTTTACTTCACTATAAAATAAATACATGTTATATTATATAGATACAGGTGACATTGAGAGGGATTTCCTAGTGATCCAACAAGAAGCAGTAGCTGTATTAATCATCACAGAGAGTAGAGATTTTTTTATTTATTAAAGACTAGAAGCATCTGTGTTAATATTTAGCACTCTATCATATCCATGTTTCCATTAATAGCATCAGTACTCTCCCATCAACCAAGCTTAAAATTTTGTATACACTTTTGTTTGATCCAAAACATTATTCACCATAGAAGTCTAGGTCGAAATTTAGAGATTAAATTTAGCATTGGTTACTCCCACTCTATAGGAATTCTCTAAACTAATGTGAGTTTTGTATTTGCTATTGCTTCTTTAGCTGCTTTAGCTCTCTGACGTATATAAAACACTTAAACACCCTTTTTCTTTCCTTTATTTGTTTCTGGAACCATTTACTACTTGTGCTCTTTTTTGGTACCTTAACCACTATTGTTATGTGGCCCATATTTTATTCTTAAACTTCCAAATTGTGGTGTTATTCTCAGGCCGCATCTTTGTTCTTTACCTATTTTCTTTGATGAATTCATCCACTTTTATAGTTTGAACAAAGATACTATTTCCAACCTCATATTCTCCCTGGAAACTCAGTTATATGTCATTCAGTGACCAACTGGTTAACTATTGGAACTTCAAAGTCAACATGTGCAGTTATAGATAACTTAGCTACATATTGACTCCTCTCTGGATTTCCTTATTTCATTTAATGGAACTCTCCTTCTCCACTCAACCAACTTGAAATAGTATTTTTGATTCTCTCTCTACCTGGGAAACATGTCTGTTTACACTTTCAGTTGTGTGCTTTTTGTAGCTGGAATATCTTTTGCATCTATTCCTTTTTACAATTTCTATTACTACCACCCTAGTTCAGTTACCAATAGCTTTTCAACAAGATCCCTCAAATAGCCTCTTCACTAATTCCACCCACCTAGAATCTCTTTTCTTTATTAACACGACACATTATGTCAAGTCAAATATTTCTAAAGAACAATCACCCTGCTGGAAAAAATATTCACTATCAAATCCTGTTCTTCCTGAACTTCAAAGCCCCAGCTTGCTTTTCAACCTGTGTCCAACTCATTTACATACACTAAATGTTGCCACCAAACAACACCACACACAGTTCCCTATACATTACTTGTGTTTTCCGGCTCCACAGCTTGTGCCTTCTTTTCCTTTCTTTGTAATTTCCCATCAGTTATAACATCCTAGGCTGTCAAAATTTTAACAGTCTCTGGAGGTCCAGATCAAATACTATTTTCCCAATAATGCACTCTTTTATGTTCCCTTCTAAATTGAAGTTAATCTCTTAATACCCATTGTACTTTGTTTGCAAAATTTTAAGTAGAAATCGCAGGATTTTTCATTTTAGTTATTTGTCTTCATAATGTTCTCTCTTACCAAAATGTTAGCTCCTCAAAACAAAGGTTGTGACTTAGTTATTCATGGCATTTCTCTCATGGCCAATCATGATGCCTTTCATGAAACAGGCACCCTTTATAGGTTTTTGTGAGTGTGTAAATACCTTAAAGTTGTATTGTAATTTAAGAAATGAAAAGACTATTGTGTAATGGTGATAAAGTAACTGAATAAGGTCATACAGCTTGTCACTGGTAGAGCTGAGCCAGAATCCCAACACACAGAAGAAAAAATAAGTACAGAGAATAGATGGCTTCTAGTCCCTATTTCCAGTGCCATATTAGTTAGGATTTTGTTCAGTTATAAGTGAATGAAAATACAACTGCATGATAAAGCAGACAATAACAATATGCAAATATTTAGCAAGTAAGTATAGATTAGAGATACTGATCAAATATTTAAGCCTGTCTTATTGGTACTTTTATGCTTGAAAACAAAATTTGAACAGATATAAATAAAGTATTTTCATTTTTCTGGAAATCTCAATTGCATTGCTGCTGCAGAGAATCACCAATTATCCAGGGACCAATTAGCCTGTTTGTGGATTATTTACACCCTGTGGATTCTTCCTCTTCGCTTTTCTCCTCTTCCCTGCCTTTTGACCACTTCACAGTTGTTAGACAGAAGATATTAAAGAAGCACTGAAAAGTAAAAAAGCAGAAAAAGTAAAATTAAGACTCTGTTACTATACATTAAACAGAATCGTGTTACTATTAGCTGGCTAAATCTTTTGAATGAAATGCCAGACAATTGAGCCAAAGAGTAATTAATTTATTACAAAAAAGTTTCAAATTTATTTTATTTTTTTATATCTTTATTGGAGTATAATTGCTTTACAATGTTGTGTTAGTTTCTGTTGTACAACAAAGTGAATCAGCTATAAGTATACATATATCCCCATATGCCCTCCTTCTAGAGCCTCCCTCCCATCGTCCCTATCCCATCCCTCTAGGTCATCACAAAGCATCATATTTGCAAATGAAGCAACTGACAAAGGATTAATCTCCAAAATATACAAGCAGCTCATGCAGCTCAATGCCAAAAAAAACAAACAACCCTATCCAAAAATGGGTGGAAGACCTAAATAGACATTTCTCCAAAGAAGATATACAGATTGCCTACAAACACATGAAAAGATGCTCAACATCACTAATCATTAGAGAAATGCAAATCAAAACCACAATGAGGTATCACCTCACACCAGTCAGAATGGCCATCATCAAAAAATCTACAAACTATAAATGCTGGAGAGGGTGTGGAGAAAAGGGAACCCTCCTGCACTGTTGATGGGAATGTAAATTGATACAGCCACTGTGGAGAACAGTATGGCAGTTCCTTAAAAAACTAAAAATAGAACTACCATATGACCCAGCAATCCCACTACTGGGCATATACCCTGAGAAAACCATAATTCAAAAAATACATCTACCACAATATTCATTGCTGCACTATTTACAATAGCCAGGACATGGAAGCAACCTAAGTGTCCATCAACAGATGAATGGATAAAGAAGATGTGGCACATATGTACAATGGAATATTACTCAGCCACAAAAAGGAGCGAAATTGAATTATTTGTAATGAGGTGGATAGACCTAGAGTCTGTCATACAGAGTGAAGTAAGTCAGAAAGAGAAAAACAAATACCTTATGCTAACACACATACATGGAACCTAAAAAACAGTACTGATGAACCTAGTGGCAGGGCAGGAATAAAGACGCAGACATAAATTTATTTTAAATACTCAATTGTCGGGCTTCCCTGGTGGCGCAGTGGTTGAGAATCTGCCTGCTAATGCAGGAGACACGGGTTCGAGCCCTGGTCTGGGAAGATCCCACATGCCACGGAGCGGCTGGGCCCGTGAGCCACAGCTGCTGAGCCTGCGCGTCTGGAGCCTGTGCCCCGCAACGGGAGGGGCCGCGATAGTGAAAGGCCCGCGCACCGCGATGAAGAGCGGTCCCCGCACCGCGATGAAGAGTGGCCCCCACTTGCCGCAACTAGAGAAAGCCCTCGCACGAACCGAAGACCCAGCACAGCCAAAAATAAAATAAATAAATTAATTAAATAAATAAATTAAAAAAAAAAAAAACTCAATTGTCTCATTTTAAAAGCTCAAGCTAGCTGAATATGCTGATTTAGCAATAATAATACAAATCAAATCGGGGGATTATTCAATATTTTATTTTATGCTATCCTGCATATTCAGTTTGTTAAGAGCTTGTCAAATGAACTTTACTAAGGTTCACTATGACTTTTTATTGTCAATCTAGAATATTCCTGTGCAGTTTATACCCTGACAGTTCCCAGTGATGTGCTACTATTCATAGGGAAGTTCCCAATACAATTGGAAAAATCCATCTTCAACTACTAACATGCACTTTTCTATTTATGTACAATTGGAAGGGGTCCTAAAAATCAATTTATAGAGTTGCCCATTGGGGAATTAATTCTTCATACTTGAATTTCATTTTGGCAGAGAGGAATTTACCTGAGCACATTTTAAACATTTTTTTATGCACATGCCGTGTCCTCTGTCATTTTGGGCCAACTCTATACTGGCAATCTCTGTGGAGTTTTCTCTTTTCCCTGGAGACCTCTGCTGTGTTTCATGAACACAATGCAGAATTTCCCCTCTCAATTGTCCTGGAACTATTCTTTTGTCTCTAAAAATAAAATTCTATTCCTGACATGTAATGATTTTCTCTATACTTGACTGTGTAGACCCAACTTTTGATAGTTTCTCCTTTTGTAACTCTTCTATCACATACGTTGTTTTCATGAAATAACCCAAAATCATGACGTATATGATTATTAAAACTGTTGCTTTATCCCATACTATTTTAAAACTTTAGCTCATCCATTTTTACTTTCTTAGTAATTTTTTTAACCTAGTGCCTTTGGACATTTGTGCCCAAATTTTAAAAAAAGGGGAATCCTTGAATTAAATTGCAAATGTATTCTAATGTATTCTGTGCACTCGATTGTATCTCAAAATCATCCAAGGAAAGGAAAACATTAGATTTCCATGCTGAATCAGGAAACAAGAGAGTGTTTCGATCTGGGAACCATGAAATTTTGATAGTAGATATGATTGCACTTTCTTTTGCAGTGTTTTATCAACTGGGTAAAATTGTGATTACTCTCTTTTGCTTATCCAATTAAAAAAAGCATTGATGAAATACTATTACATATTTCCCTTACTCTTAGAAAGTTTATCAACCCGATTTTTAAAATTTTTTGTTTTTAATCTGTAGAATTCTGTAAAGAGTGAAATAACAAAAGATCAAATGAAAGCTGTACTCTGATGCCAATCTTCCTGCATGTTGGATTTCTTTATTCTTCATTCTTCAGGCTTCAGTTTAGTATATACATCACTCCTCTAGAAATAAAAGTAAAATAATGATTCCTTATATGGATACAGTAGTTCACAGCTTACATTACCAAATTTACTATATCACCTCCAAACTTGCAACAGTCCTGTAGGAAACTTAGTGTGGTTTATTCCCCATTTTATTGATTGAGTAACTGAGGCAGAAAAGAGGTAACTTGTTAGAGAAGCAAAGTTGAGAGGCCACTTTTGTACTTGATTCTTACATGTTTCTCTAAGTTAAGCTGCCTTTTGAAAATAAATAAAACAATAAAAACTTTATTTGCCTAGTGTTTTAAAATTTGTATAGGACTTTCATATGTATTCCCCTTTTATTTTGGCAGAGTGTAGAGGAGAGAAAAATTGCTTCCTACTACAGAAAAAAATTATGTCAATCTTTGATTAGAGACTGATCATATGAAATAAGAAAGAACATGGAATAAGGTAAATGTTCTCAGAAGAGAAATATGTTTAAGAGAATGATTGGATATTTTTTCTATAATATTTTAATTTTTCCTTTCAAAGTAATGTTAAAATGTATAAAGAACGAAAAAATCACTGAGAATTTTTTTGCTTCTTGTTTAACGTGTTGATTTTCGATTGCTACTACATGTAATAAATGCTTTCATGTGTTTGGAAAATATAAAATATAAAGTGGAAGTATTTTACATTTTCACAAGGTTGTCAATGGATAACTGTTTTTTAAGAGAGAAGGAGAGATTGAGACACATGTGTGTAAAATTATAAAAGACTTGGAAAACAATAAGAAAGTCTGCTTTTTGCAATATGGTTTTAAAGTGTGCATGAGGAAACATCAGTCAAAAAAAAACATTTCATGCGGGATTTTTAAAAAAATCAAATTTAAAATATATTACTTTGTTTATTAGATGGAAATCATCTTAATAATGTACTCAAAGATAAATGGAAATGTATTTTTCAGGATGAGGTTTAACAGTATGCTGCATCTGACAGAGTGATTATTGACGGTAATGGTAAAGTTCAAAACATCAAGAAGTTAAAATACTCTGCCAAAATACCGAAAATGGTGGAGAGGAAGTGGAAAATTATGTGAAATGTTAGGGATGTTTCATTCTAGTACCTTGACCTCATTATATTATCAGCTAAATATAAAATACATAGACCAGATAAATGTCTCATTAAGTATTTCACAGTTCTTTCTTGGAAATTGGTAGTGGTCTTGAAAATGAAAAAAAGAAGATTTTTTACATAAAAATATGGTACAAAAAAGTATTTCACTGAAAGTTTTTATTAACTCACCAATGCATGGTGGTGGTTATTGTATTAATTGCTTTTACTTAAAGAAGACAAAGATCTATGCTACATACAATTTTTAATACAAAATATCTGTCCCATTTTAGATTTAGGTATATTTTCAAGTTTTCAGATGTGGTCCAAATTAGAAGCTCCCCACCTCCAATTCTGAGAAGGCTCTCCTCAGATAATACCATTTTTTACCTTAATTTGACATTTATTCCTACCTACATATACTCACATATTAATGCATGGAATACAGAAATGGATTTCATACTGATATTTACTTATTTCTATTTTTTATCTAAAAAAATTAATGTGAACACAACACAAGAAGGTATGGATAAGGAAAATGGAATTACTTTTCAGGATAAAAATAAACTTTCTTTGACAATTAATTAATACATGTAATATTAATTATTTCATGTAATTAATATATCCAGTCTCTTCCTATAAAAAATTGGAAAAATTCCATACAATGAATTATTGCTGTATTTCTAATTCTGGTGAAGTTCCCATTGCTTTGAGATATACTTAAATATGACAAGGTGAATATGACGACACCACTTTTCTTTCAAAGACGTAGTCATGCTGAAAATATCTACCTAGAGGACAAGTCACAAAGCATAGAAAACATCATAAAGTATGCTTGTTAACAATAGAAAAAAATGAATGGAGAAGAGAGAGAAGGGTGTCAGATGAGAAGTGCTCATAATACCTGCAATATATAAACACCAGGCTTCAGTTTCCAAGACAAGTGAGTCTCAGATTGACAGATGGTGGATGATTGCTTCTGGTGGAGCGAATGATAGTTAGTTTGCAAGTAAAAGCAGATAAAGGAGCACATGAATAACAGTGAAATCTTTGGTATGTGGGTAAGGCTTAAATTATAAATGGCTTAAATTATAAATGGTTCATGATTGACTGGCCACAAGCAACTTATTAAGAATGCACATATGGTGAAGAAACTGCAGTAGTGTGCAAACAGATGAATGCAGCTGATCATAAAAAATTCTATATTAAATGGAAAGGAGTACTTGGAAAACAGTAAGTATGACAGAGACCTAACGGTAGAAGAAATCCAAATTAAGAAGGCACCTGCGAGTCAAAGAGCAACAAAAAACGTTTGGAATTTGGACATGTTAAACTATGGCTGATCCAAGGACTAAGCTTCTAAATGCAATTGGTAAAATTCAATGATAAAATAATATAAAAGTGCTAAATTAGACAAATGAAACAACTACCTCAGGCCTTTGCATGTGATATTAGACCCAAGTACTCTCCACAGAAAACATGGCTGTCATCCACAATGAGATCAAACTCAAAGAATTAGGGAAATATCACCCATGGAATAAGGAAATGTTCCTTTTCAGAATTACCTGATCAAGTGTGTCTCTAAGAGATGTTTACAAGTTTATTCTATTACCTCTTGAAGGGACTATGCATATAAAATCTTGTACCATCTTAAATACAACCCAGGGAATTGGTTCTTAATCTATTTCTTATTTTTAAACCAATGTGTGTATGTATGTGTTTTATTATTCTTATTATTCAGGTAGCATTGACAAGGCTATAAGAATAATTTGAATGATTTATGTCATAAAATTTTCACTCGGAAATTACTTCTAGAAGTCATTTGCTCTAAATTCCCTGTCATTCTTCAGATTAAGAAAGTGGCTATCATCGAAAAGACAAGAAATAACAATTGTTGGAGAAGAGGTGTTGAAAAAGGAACCTTCTTCATACACTGTTGGTGGAACAGTAAATTAGAGCAGCCACCATGGAAAACAGTATGGTGATTACCCAAAAACTTAAGAAAAGAACTACCATATGACCCAGCTGTTCCACTTTTGGGTATTTACCCAAAGAATATGAAAACACTAATTCAAAAAGATATATGTAACCCTTATGTTCATTGCAGAGGTATTTACAATAACCAAGGTATGGAAACAACCTAAGTGTTCATCGATAGATGAATGGATAAAGAATATGTAAGATAGGTATATATGTGTGTGTGTGTGTGTGTGTGTATATATATATATATATATAATGGAATATCACTGAGCCATAAAAAATAATTGAAATTCTGCCATTTACAACAATATGGAAGGACCTTGAAGGTATTAGGCTAAGCAAAATAAGTCAAACATGTAAGAAAGACAAACATAGTATGATTTCATTCATATGTGGAATCTAAAAAACCAAAACAAATGAACAAAAAAATAAAACAAAAACAAACTCATAGTTACAGAGACCAGGTTAGCAGTTACCAGAGGGGAAGGGGGGTGGGGGGTGGAGCGGGGGACAAATGTATGCTGATGGATGGTAACTAGACTTGTGCTGACCACTTTGTAGTATATACTGATGTCAAATTATAAGTGCTGTCCACCTGAAACTTATGTAATAATTTTTTTACTTTAAAAAAGTGAGGTTCAAACTGTGTAGCTGAATTCCTCAAGGCACAGCTAATTAATTATCTCCTTAGCTAAGACTAGAAATCAGGAATCTTGATTCCCCAGCAGTGTCAAAGATTACTAATAACTACTTGACCAATGACAGTTTTTCAAGGAAAAGTTTTTTCCCCCTTTCTAAAAGGAATAATGTCATTCTAAGAAAACTAAGATCTTTAAATGTAGGAAAATCACATTCAACTTTGAATAAAAGTTTCATCTCCAGTTTTGTTCTCCCCTCTAACCATTTAATATGGATTATGAATTGGAGGAAACTCTGGTCTTCCTTTAATTTCTAAATTCCACACAAACCACTTTTAAATATCTAAGCTTATCATTTAATTTAAATGCTGACAGACCTTACTGTATATGATTACACATTGGAATAACACTTTGAATGTGTATGACATATTTTAACATCTAATTTAGTTTACAGATTCTCTCTCATTATCTCTCTATGCTAGCAAAGCACGCATGGATAATTAATCTTAATCTGATTCCTATCAAGAAACAGAGAGGTTAAGTGAATGGCTCCAGGTCACACAGCAAGTCAGTAGCAATTTTTTAAATGTCTTATTTGAATACAAAAACATTTAGATAATAGAATCATTATTTAGGGTCATCAATAGTGGTAACACTTGTCATGTTGAGATAAGAAAAACATATTCTAATTCTCACAGGACATTTTTTAATGGTAAAAACTGGCACAGTGAAGTCTTCCCTAAACTTAATTTTTGTATCATTTAACCTTGCATATGATAAAAAAGGAGAAATTCAATTCCAGTTAGTGAAAATGTTGAATGCTCAATATTATTATAATTTTTATGGCAACATGTATATTCATTCAGATAAAATAAGTTCAATTATTTTCCTTTTTAACTTTTATTAAACAATAAAGTCAAAATAGCAAACCATGTTATTAACATTAAAATGGCATTGTTTAGATAGTGTATAATATAAATGAGCAATATTCCAAAACTCTCTGTTTTGGTGATGAAAAACACAGAAAATGTGTTAAATATTTTTGTTTGTTTTGATTATAAAATCCAGCAGCATATGGACCAAAAGAAATTACTTTTTCCTTAATTTTCTAAACCACACCTAGAGTTTATTACAGAAAGAAGAGCTTCAACATTGCACTTGCTTGAAAGATTAAGGATTAGACTTTAAGAAAGTTTTATTATGAAACATCCTCTATAAGAAAGAGATTTTTACCAGTGAAAGTATATATTACATTTTTCTTTTGAGTTGCATAGAAAGCAATATACCTTACAAATATGTACCGTTAACATATTAAACTATGCTATTCTTTATATTTTTCAAATGCTTCTACCATTTTAAAAAACATTCTGAACTATATAAAAATGCATTTCAAAACAAATAATTCCTTGAAAATTCAGACACATTTTTCTCCCTGTAACTGATTGTGATATTAACTAAATAAGTTATTCCAATGATATTAATACAACTTCATTTGTTCCCTGATATTTAAACATTGAATAATTATCATATTTCCCTCACCTAGAGGGATGACCTTAGCATATATTCCATCAGGGTGAGCTTTATACTTTCTAATATGCTTCATGAAAATTACCTATTTTGGTTATGCTCAGCGATGATGCTTCCTAAGAATTACAATAAAATTAAAAGATGCATTTTCAAACATGACAGGGCATATAATCCATGTTTCAGTTCTTGTACCAATGTGGAATATAGGCCCTGAACTTCACAGGAAGAGAAGATCTTTATCAGTAAGAGATCTTCACAGTTTATTGGGAACTACTTGAATACCCATTATTCTCTTACCTTCCATATTAGGAAAATAGAAAATTAGAGTTGAATACAGCCTAAGTCATTTTTAAAGCAAAATCAACCAACAAAGACACAATTTCATTGTATTAGGAGAATTTTACTCAAATGGTTTGTGTGCATGGATAATTAAATATATCCTTAAACTACAGAATAATGGAGATGGACCAGTTGGCCACTAAGAAAGCCATCAATATAGATAGGAAATGATTCATTTTACCAACATGCAACCAATGTATATAAGAAGCTGTTAATATTCATTGCACAGAGGAATAGAAGGAATTATTATTAAGAAATTATTTTCTATTTGAAAGGAAAAGAGAGTCCAGCCTCGCCGCCCCAGCCTGCCACGTGCCGGCGCTCAGCCACCACACCAGAGGCAAGCGCTGTGCTCCGGGAAGTGCAATCCCGAGGACACAGCCTCTATGACACCTCCGGCTTGGGGGAATCAGTGGCATCTGTGGCGGGAGCGGCCGTGTCCGCCTCGGCTCCTCACTTGGGTCCTTCCCCTCGCCTCACTGAGAGCCTGTCCCAGCCACGGGGACACCTCTTTCGTCCTCCCTCCGAGGCTCTTGGGACCAATGGATGGCCTCGGCGATCGAGGGCCGGACTGCGGACAGCGGCAAGAGACCTTCAAGATGGCAGAGGAGTAAGACATGGAGATCACCTTCCTCCCCACAGATAC
The DNA here is from genome assembly GCF_949987535.1 of Balaenoptera acutorostrata. Taxonomy (NCBI): domain Eukaryota; kingdom Metazoa; phylum Chordata; class Mammalia; order Artiodactyla; family Balaenopteridae; genus Balaenoptera; species Balaenoptera acutorostrata. The sequence continues at coordinate 17,927,022 of NC_080071.1, read as the reverse complement.
ATCAGAAATACATCTACATGTGGAACAACTCCTACAGAACACCTACTGAATGCTGGCAGAAGACCTCAGACTTCCCAAAAGATATGTGTATTTTTTTCCTTTTTCTCTTTTTGTGAGTGTGTATGTGTATGCTTCTTGGTGTGATTTTGTCTGTATAGATTTGCTTTTACCATTTGTCCTAGGGTTCTGTTTGTCCATTTGTTTTGTTTTTATTTTAGTACAGTTTTTAGTGCTTCTTGTCAATGGTGAATTTGTTTTTTGGTTTGGTTGCTCTCTTCTTTCTTTTTTTTATTATTTTTATTCTTTTAAATAATTTGTAATTTCTTATTTTAATAACTTTATTTTATTATATTTTATTATTATTATTTTCTTTCTTTGTTTCTTTTCTCCTCCCTTTCCTTCTGAGCTGTGTGGCTGACAGGGTCTCGGTGCTCTGGCTGGGTGTCAGGCCTGAGCCTCTGAGGTGGAGAGCCGAGTTCAGGACATTGGTCCCCCAGAGACCTCCTGGCTCCACGTAATATCAAACAGTGAAAGCTCTCCCAGAGATCTCCATCTCAACGCTAAGATCCAGCTCCACTCAATGACCAGCAAGCTACAGTGCTGGACACCCTATGCCAAACAACTAGCAAGACAGGAACACAACCCCATACATTAGCAGAGACGCTGCCTAAAATCATAATAAGGTCACAGACCCCCTAAAACACACCACTGGATGCTGTCCTGCCCACCAGAAAGACAAGATCCAGCCTTATCCACCAGAACAAAGGCACCAGTCCCCTCCACCAGGAAGCCTACACAACCCACTGAACAAACCTTACCCACTGGGGGCAGACACCAAAAACAATGGGAACTATGAACCTGCAGCTTGTGAAAAGGAGACCCCAAACACAGTAAGTTAAGCAAAATGAGAAGACAAAGAAACACACAGCAGATGAAGGAGCAAGGTAAAATCCCACCAGACCAAACAAATGAAGAGGAAATAGGCAGTCTACCTGAAAAATAATTCAGAGTAATGATGGTAAAGATGATCCAAAATCTTGGAAATAGAATGGAGAAAATACAAGAAACATTTAACAAGGAACTAGAAGAACTAAAGAGCAAACAAACAATGATGAACAACACAATAAATGAAATTTAAAATTCTCTAGAAGGAATCAAAGGTAGAATAACTGAGCCAGAAGAGTGGACAAGTGACCTGAAAAATAAAATAGTGGAAATAACTACTGCAGAGCAGAATAAAGAGAAAAGAATGAAAAGAATTGAGGACAGTCTCAGAGACCTCTGGGACAACATTAAACACACCAACGTTCAAATTATAGGGGTCCCAGAAGATGAAAAGAAAAAGAAAGGGACTGAGAAAATATTTGAAGAGATTGTAGTTGAAAACTTCCCTAATATGGGAAAGGAAATAGTCAATCAAGTCCAGGAAGTGCAGAGAGTCCCATCAAGACTCACCAAGAAAAAAAGGGAGAAGACTCAAATGAACAGAATTAAAAATGGAAAAGAAGAAGTAGCAACTGACACTGCAGGAATACAAAAGATCATGAAAGATTACTACAAGCAACTATATGCAAATAAAATGGACAACCTGGAAGAAATGCACAAATTCTTAGAAAAGCACAACCTTCCGAGACTGAACCAGGAAGAAATAGAAAATATAAACAGACCAATCACAAGCACTGAAATTGAAACTGTGATTAAAAATCTTCCAACAAACAAAAGCCCAGGACCAGATGGCTTCACAGGTGAATTCTATCAAATATTTATAACACTGAACTAAAATCCAATAATAATACCTGCCATCCAAAGTTCTCTTTGTGTCACAAAAATCATAAGTGCACAGTAAAGACTCAACCAAACAAAAAGGTTTGAGATTGCTTAAATGGTTTGTAAAACATTTATAAATGTGTTGAAGAAGTCAGTTTGATAGCTGGAATGTAATATTATTTCAAAGCCCACAGTAAATGCAATGATCTTCATCTTACAAAAGCAAATTTGACTCAATCTAATGTAAAAAAGAAAGTGGTTTTCAAACTGTCATGTTTAAAAATGGGCAGAAGACCTAAATAGACATTTCTCCAGAGAAGTTGTACAGATTGCCAACACACACATGAAAGGATGCTCAACATCACTAATCATTAGAGAAATGCAAATCAAAACTACAATGAGGTATCACCTCACACCAGTCAGAATGGCCATCATCAAAAAATCTAGAAACAATAAATGCTGGAGAGGGTGTGGAGAAAAGGGAACCCTCTTGCACTGTTGGTGGGAATGTAAATTAATACAGCCGCTATGGAGAACAGTATGGAGGTTCCTTAAAAAACTAAAAACAGAACTACCATAAGACCCAGCAATCCCACTACTGGGCATTACCCTGAGAAAACCATAATTCAAAAACCGTCATGTACCACAATGTTCATTGCAGCTCTATTTACAATAACCAGGACATGGAAGCAACCTAAGTGTCCATTGACAGATGAATAAATAAAGAAGATGTGGCACATATATACAATGGAATATTACTCAGCCATATAAAGAAATGAAACTGAGTTATTTGTAGTGAGGTGGATGGACCTAGAGTCTGTCATACAGAGTGAAGTAAGTCAGAAAGAGAAAAACAAATACCGTATGCTAACACATATATATGGAATCTAAAAAAAAAAAAAAATGGTTCTGAAGAACCTAGGGGCAGGACAGGAATAAAGATGCAGACATAGAGAATGGACTTGAGGACACGGGGAGGGGGAAGGGTAAGCTGGGACGAAGTGAGAGAGTGGCATTGACATATGTACACTACCAAATGTAAAACAGATAGCTAGTGGGAAGCAGCCGCATAGCACAGGGAGATCAGCTCGGTGCTTTGTGACCACCTAGAGGGGCGGGATAGTGTGGGTTGTAGGGAGACGCAAGAGGAGGAGATATGGGGATATATGTATATGTATAGCTGATTCACTTTGTTATAAAGCAGAAACTAACACACCATTGTAAAGCAATTATACTCTAAGAAAGATGTTAAAATAAATAAATAAATAAAATGTATATGGAGAAAAAAAATAAGGAAATGGGTTTGTTATTTTAAATTTGGTAAATGGATAAAAGTCAAAACAGGAAAAAAATGACTCATAATATCACAACCCACGTACATTCACTGTCAACATTTTTTACCATTCACTTCTAGTTTTAAATGTGTTAAATTTATATAGTAAAATCATAATGAGCATGGAATTGTGTTTCTACTTTTTTATTAATTACTTTTAAAATCAGAAATTCTAAAGTTTTTAAAAAATATCTACATATTAATTTATTTGCTTTATTAGTCTATTATTTATTTTAATTTGCATAATTTTTTTCCGTTTCACCAGCCATTATTTTGAATCTTGTTTTCCTGTGTAACAAAACATGATGTAATAAAAATGTATCAGAAAATGACTGCTTTTAAGATTCTCAGTATATATTGCTAAACTGATTTTTAAAAATTCTGATCAGTGTTTGACTGTGGAGAAGCAGTACAGCATGCTGCTTAAGAGCAGAGAATCCGAAGCAGGCTTTATGGACTTTACCCGCTAACTTTCTGCATGACATTGGGAAGATCACTTAACCTCTCTGTGACTCAGTTTCTTCAGCTCTAAAGTTTAGGTAGTGATAGTATGTTCCTCGGAGTAGCGCTGTCATATTAAACATTAATATATGTAAATGCTTAGAATAGTTCTTGCCCATAGCAATGTGAACCCTGATTATAAGAAATGTATCCAGGTAAATTGATAGAAACTTGCTGTTCCCAACTATTAATTATGTCATATTATCCAAGGTTACCCCTTTCACAGGTAAGCAAAACTTAGACTAAATATCAACTACAGTTAAACCCAGCTTGCAACCCTTTGTGTAGATGTTTAATATAATATACTTGTCAACTATATGTAGGCTTTTATTGGGGGAAATTTTTACTCACAGTCATTTTCAAGTAATTCCTTCCTTGTTGGCAGTGGGTGTAGTTTCTTATTAGTGAATTCATCAGGGGCAAGGTGAATATGCCATTTCAGCCCATGGGTGCATGGCCTTAGCATCTGCATCCCTGCCCTAGGGATTCAGCTATTTCTGCCTTAGCATTCCATTTGACTTCGGAACTGGCAACTGGCATTTTTATTTGGCATCTACAAGGTGCGTCTAAATTATTCCTCTAAATTCCACAGGGATTTCCATAAATAAGAGTCCCATATGAAGCCATGTTTTTTAGAAGACCCATTGGCCTGTATATAATCCAAGGTCATTGACTACAGTTTAAAAGCTTACAAATATCCAAATATTCCCCTGAGGCATGAGCCTAACTTCTCTTTTCCTGCATTGTAAGTGGGTCTCAGGTCTGCCCACTGCAGGCTTTCCCTTGACTTCTTCCACCAAGGTTTTACCTTCTGCAGGGGATAGTGTGACTGATTTCCAAATGGCAATGTGTCCCTTCAATTCAGGAACTCCCATCCATGGACCAAGCAGTCAGCTTTGCCTCAGCTGGGGAAAAGTCAGAAGGTTCAGACTACAAATTGAAAGGGGTGTGGAGGACCTAAGAGACTCAATTGTTGGCTCTGTTGGCAGTGAGGCAATAATCTGCTCATATATATGATGCACTCACACTGAATTTTTCCACTCCCTCTCCATGTACTTCAATCTCTATTCTAATATTTTTCTGACCTCTCCCGAGACATAATTATTATTTATAGCCTTACAATTACCTGATGCACATCTCTGATGGGGGCACTTTTGACCAATGCCCAGTAACAAGCTAGAAATGTTCATTCAAATGGCAGCATTTGTGTTCAAAACCTAGAGGTCTCTGCTGGGTAGCCTTATTCAATTTCTGCCAAGTGCTCTAGTCTTCATGTATTCTAGCTTTAAACAGGTCTAGCACTACCTGCTCAGTTGAGCCATAAGGGTTGATTGGGACTGCCTGTGCTGTCACTCTTTTTTTTTTTTTTTTAATTTTTATTTATTTATTTATTTATTTATTTATTTATTTATTTATTTATTTATTTATGGCTGTGTTGGGTCTTCGTTTCTGTGTGAGGGCTTTCTCTAGTTGCGGCAAGTGGGGACCACTCTTCATCGCGGTGCACGGGCCTCTCACTATCGTGGCCTCTCCCGTTGCGGAGCACAGGCTCCAGACGCGCAGGCTCAGCAATTGTGGCTCACGGGCTTAGTCACTCCGCGGCATGTGGGATATTCCCAGACCAGGGCTTGAACCTGTGTCCCCTGCATTGGCAGGCAGATTCTCAACCACTGCGCCACCAGGGAAGCCCCTCACTCTTAATAAGACTTTTAATGTTTGGTTTCGCTCAGAGCCCCATTCAGGTTCTGCTATTATTCTCTTAGCTTTGTGAAAAGGATTCCTGGATAAGGAATACATTTTTATCAGTCTGGACACCGGTAATCCCTGAGCTTCTTGCTTAAAACAAGTTCACTGAGAGATGGTAACTGAGTCCTCATATTTTGAAGAATGTCTCTGGTTGCCATCACCACATAATTCTCAGGAATTTCACAAAATGAATTGCCCTTGAATTCTAGGTGGATTTATTTCACAAACACTATTAGTCATGTGAGTGACTACAGTTTTTAACTCCCCCTACATTTCCTCCTTTGGAGAGAGCAATTATTATTTTATCAACATAGGGAACTAACTTGCTTTTTATGGTTATCAAGTCCAAGTGCCACCTCACTAGATTATGGCATTATGGTGGTAAATTCAAATAACTTTGTAGAATAGTGGATTCCATTTCATGAGAATGCAAATTGTGCCTGAATGGGATTCAAAACTGGCATTTTAAATAAATCATTAACCATATCTATATTGACTGACCAATTCTGCTTGAACTGTTGTATTTCCTATACAGTACTTAAAATACTTTGTAAGGGGAATTCCCCCATGCTCCAGTGGTTAAGACTCCGTGCTTTCACTGCTGAGTGAGCAGTTTGGATCCTTGGTCAGGGAACTGAGATTCTACAAGCCACGAGGTGTGGCCAAAAAAAAAAAAATACTATGTAGGCACTATATGGGTATACCTCCGTACAACTGAAATGTTCAGAGGAATAAAGTTTTTAATCCTTGACAACCTACCATGAGTCTCCAGGAACTGCCTTATAAACTGATTGGAAAATACTGATGAAAAGAGAATTAGGAAGAATCAAACTCCAACTTCAGCATTTCCTTGATTAGAACACAGATCTTATGCTGCCCCCTAAAATTCTGTATTACCTAATTTCTACTACCTAGAAGGGCATGGATAATTGCAAAAGGTCCCATTTAGAAAGGCCAATTAAAACTAGGCAAAGGAGAAGCTTAGTTGATAACTCCCATGAAAAGAGTAATGGCAAAAAATGCTCCACACTCCAAAATGTCCAATACTGTTATACTTTCAGGTAAAGGTGACCGGACTAGAGAATAATCTTTTCAATTTGTAACTTTAGTTCCCTTCTTTATGTAATTGATATGCCCTCCCAGTTTAACTTGTACCTTTCAAAGTGCCATCTCTACTCCCTGTAAGGATTACTGTACATACAGCCCCATATCCATCAATCCTAAAATGATTTTACAAAATATTTCCAAGCAATACCATTCTAATTGTTATAAGGCCTAAGATGCTGCCCATGTTTCCCACCACACCACCCGTGGATGAAGAAAGCAACTCTCATCCCCTCAATCTGTTTTAGATTCAGTAGATTTAAGAAAAAGAGTAAACTGACCTTCCCACCCCATTCAAGTATTTTCCAGTCTAAATCCTGATTATCTTAATTAGATTTTAACTCCTCCAGGTTAGAAAAAAATAAGACACAATTGGCATGATGTTTTAATAGGTTGGGATTGGGTCAGAGTGTATCTCTCGTCTCCTTAGCATTAAAGATATGCCATCAATTTCTTCGTAGAAGTCTTGTCAGTGTTCTTTATTTCAACACATTCTTCAAAAGACAGCAGTTGAATAGGCTATTGTTACCATCATTAGTCTTTTCATTTCTTCTTTTTGTGCCATATCTCAGTTGGACCACGTGTATCATTTTCTCATCACACATCCCAAGTCACAGTACTTCCTGAATATTCTCTTAGCCTACTAAGAGCAGGTACCTAAGTTGCTCAAGATAGATAGTTCTTTTATTACATCCTGTATCATAGTCTGCATCAACGGCATTAAGTTCAGTGCATTACCCTTGATCATGATAAAGCCCAGCTAGATGGATGGTCAGCACATTCTTATCACTTTAGGAGAATTCCACTTGTGAGTCAGTGCAAGTTGAGGCAATTAACCCTCCAAAGGTTTTTTTCCAAACCATCACCTTCACCCACTGTGGCAACACGATTGCTATACTATGGAGAAACATCTATTCACAAAGGTCTGTGGCCACTTGGCCATTAGTCTATTCTACTTGGCAGTATCTTAAATTGATGAAGTGTCTATCCGCTGTTCATTCTTTTTACTGGTGTCTCTCTTTAAAATGTCTAGTTCTTTCACAGAATATCCTTGGAATTCTATGGTCACCTAAGTTTTGCTTCCAGGTACTTGTATAATTGTTTTAAGTAACCAGTGGTCTTAACTGAGTTATATTGCAACTGAATATAGCACTTTTTCTGAGCTGTTTAGTGCACCAAGGATGTAATATATGACCAGAAAGACTTCCAAAAAAAAAGTCTGTTTCTTATTTTCTCATTTTTCCAGCATTGTGTATTAGAGATCTAACTTTCACCAGAGATGGTCACATTATCGAGGGAAAACATTTTTTGTACATTTTCCTTTTGCCTGGAACTCTATTCATTTAGCCCATGGTTCTAAGCTTATTTCTCCTGAATTCTTTGATAAAATTTGCCTTTCATAATCTACCTCAAGTCTTCTTTCCACCAACAATAAGTAGGCATTAAATTATCCTAAAGCATTTCTAATCCCTTTTTTTTCTTGCTAAAAAGTGCCTTAGCTATCATTGTTTGTAAAAAATAAAGATAATTCTGCTAACAGCACTGATCTAAGAAACACAGAATGGGATTATCAAATCAGACTCACAACAATCAGAGACAGACAGGCAAGTCCTGCTAAAAGCAAGCCATAGACAAGGACTTTCCTTTATCTTTCTACTAATTAATGCTGTCAAGTGTGGTGATTTGCATGTTCACAAGATTTAACCAAATCATTTCTCCCTGGTCATTCTCCCAGTTCCAACTGGAATGACAAGTCAGAGACAAGTTGCTAACCCTGCCCCCCTCCTTTTTTAATCCAAGAAAAAGTTGATGACAATTTAACATAAATAAGTTTTAGTAGGTATGGAGAGAAAATGGTTAATTAAAGAGATACATAAGATGTATAAGAACTTGATTTAATTAACTGAATGTAGCACGTGTGTGCTATGGTCTGAATTTGTCTCCTCAAAAGTCATATGTTGGAATCCTAATGCCTAATGTGATGGTATTTGGAGGTGGGGCCTTTGGGAGAGAGTAGAGAGTGGAGCCTTCAGGTATGGGATTAGAACCCTTATAAAAGAGGACTGGAGAGCTTGCTTGCCCCTTCCCACATGGGAGGAATTGAGGAGTCAGTGAGAAGCTGGCAGTCTGCAACCTGGAAGAGGTCCTTCACCAGACCCTGATCATGCTGGCACCCTGATCTTGGACTTCTAACCTCTAGAACGCTGAGAGATAAATGTCTGTAGTTTACAAGCCATCCAATCTCTGGTATTTTGTTAGAGCAACCCAAATGGAACAAGACAATATAGAGAAATATATCCTACACTTCTTTTTTTTTTTTTTTTTTGAAGAAATTCATGTTCTTTTATTTATTTATTTATTTATTTATTTATTTATTTATTTATGGCTGTGTTGGGTCTTTGTTTCTGTGCGAGGGCTTTCTCTAGTTGCGGCAAGTGGGGGCCACTCTTCATCGCAGTGCGCAGGCCTCTCACTATCGTGGCCTCTCTTGTAGCACAGGCTCCAGACGCGCAGGCTCAGTAATTGTGGCTCACAGGCCCAGTTGCTCCGTGGCATGTGGGATCTTCCCAGACCAGGGCTCGAACCCGTGTCCCCTGCATTGGCAGGCAGATTCTCAACCACTGCGCCACCAGGGAAGCCCTCCTACACTTCTTGATTTTTGTTTGTTGTGATTATTTATTTATTTGGTTGTTTATGAGCGAATTGAATTATCTAAATCTAGCTTTGATTTACTTCTGCTGATTTTTCTGTTTGACTGAAGAAATAATATTAGGTTGATGAAAATAGCCAATTTTTTTACATGACTGAAGTAGGCAAAGATGACTCTATATAATTTTTTTCACTAAATGAAATAAAAAACAATTTTTTTGAGTTTTATTGGCACACATTTTTTTATAGAATAGAGATTCTGCAGAGATTTTAGGGAGTTCTCAGACATCTTCAAAATATTCTTTCTGTTGCATTCTCTCTCTCCTCTCCCTCTGATCCCAAGTACATTTATTCCCTAAATAGCTCTCTGGTGCTCTGACTTTTTTTTTCTTTGACTTCAGTTTAGATAATTTGTGTTTAATCTGCTGTTAAGCCTTTTCAATAAATATTTTATTTCAGATACTTTAATTTCCAGTGATAGGATTTTAATAATTCTTCCTTAGAGTTAAATTTTATCCTCATAAAGTCACCCCTATTTCTCTATTGTTTATGGCAGATACAATTCTAACCCCACTATTTCTGATAAGTATCTCTATTTACTAACAACAGTGACGATGTTATTTTATTCATTATTTTGTAGTATTTTTTTCTTGAAAATATTTTTTAGTCATCCACAGAGTTTTGCTTTTACTCTAAAGACACAATTTGACACAAATGATTTGTCCTCAAAGCATAACTATCAAGCTTCAAAGTTTTGATAGAATTTTAAGAAGACATTAGAACTATTTTACTAGTGTTGATAGTATGAGATATAATCATCTGTCCTTGTGATATTATCTTTGTAATTCTTAAAAAATATGTATAGGTATGCATTTCAAAACTCTCCTGGAGAATCCTTCTAGAACATCAGAAACATTGTATTCGAATTTTGGTTATACCTGCCCAATAGTAAGAATACTTACAACTTAAAATTCTTTTATGCAATGTTTCCTTTAAAACTTGTTAGTTACCTTTTGGAATTACATTCAGAAATCCATCTAGTCTCACTACCTCCTGAAGGCCAGACAGTATCTAAACCATGCAATTAACAATGTTCATTCAACATAGTTATTCAAGGATGAATTTCCTTCTGTCAGATTTCACACTTCCGCTCCAGCATGTAAGGAGTTTAGAAATCACCACTGTGTCTTAACAACAAGGAAAAAGCTGATAAAACTAAAAGAATCAACAACTCATTTTTTTTTTTTTTTGTATTGGAAGTATAGTTGACTTACAATATTATATTAGCTTCAGGCGCACAACATAGTGATTTGATATAGGTTACACACCATACAAAGTTATTATAATATTACAGACTATATTCCCTGTGCTGTACATTACATCCTGTGACTTATTTCTTTTATAACTGGTAGTTTGTACATTTGTATCTCTTAATCCCCTTCACTTATTTCATCCATTCCACCCACACACACCCCCAGGCAACCACTAGTTTCTCCTCCGAATCTGTGAGTCTATTTGGATCTCCAGGGGGGACCCAGTCATAGGGATTCCCTCACACTTCTATGAGTTTTACCTGCAGGAGTGGTATCGTTTTCTTACAGCAAATACTGAGGAAATATCCCCTCGTGTTTCCAGCAGGAGGGGGGGGAAAGTATTTTGAAATATGCCAGAGTATTCTGTTCTTCTTAACAAGTCCGGCTCTCAGAAGAAACTATTTTACTAAAGCCTAACCTGCAGAGATTTTATCAGAACCTAACTCATCTGGGGGAAGGGAAATACCAAACTCTAGCTCTAGACCCCTCTAATAATGCTGATCCGACCTAACAGAGGTGGAGAGGCAGAGGCCAAAAAAAAAAAAAAACAAAACAAAACTGAGACGCACTGGTGAAGCTCACTGTTCAGGGGCACAGGCTCACCAAAAGGTTGAAACCTAACCTAATCATAGGATTATAGACTGCTTCCCCTCCCCCAACACCTTACCACTACATTACCAAAGGCCTATGTATTGCAGTTCCTTTTACCCAGTACAGGAATGTCTATCTTTCAACAAAAAATTGTAAGGCATATTAAAGGTAAAAAGCACAGTTTGAAAAGACTGAACAAGCATAAGAGCCAAACACAGACATGGCAGGGATGTTGGAATTAGACCAAGAGTTAAAAAAACTTAATATGGCAAGGGTTTTAATGGAAAAAGTAGATAACATATAAGAACAGATGGATAGTACAAACAAACAGATGGACATTTTAAGAAAGACTGGAAAAAATAGAACAGAATATCCAAGAATTGTGGGACAACTACAAAAGGTATAACATATGCATAATGGAAATATCAGAAGGAAAAGAAAGAGAGAAAGGAGCAGAAGTAATATTTGAAGCAATAATGACTGAGAATTTCCCCAGACTTATATCAGACACCAAACCACAGATCCAAGAAGCTCAGAGAATCTGGTTATTACATGTGATGCTGCTATTAATACATCCCACAGTCATGGTATCTTTAATAATGTAGGCTGATCATAGAGATGATACACAGTATTGCTAAAACAAAATGGTTACAGTTCTTCTTAAGGCATGAATTTAGAAAATAATTTCTAAACTACACATTTCACCCCTGTTTTAGGTGACAAAAATGCTGAGTCATCTAACTAATTGTGACAAAATAGTAAGTTTAGAGATGCACTAGTGTGTGATTGTAACCAAGAAAGCTTGTATCTAATCAATTATATTTTACTCTGAAATAACTAGGCAGAATTAAAGATGGTCAGATTAGGAGCTAAAATATGTCTGTAAGCGAAGAAAGGATTTGGCCTTCTATATTTGAACTAATGGCTAAGGAGAAGAAGAATGTATGTTTTTGGGTCTAAATAGCATTCACCTCAGGCTCTAAAGTTCGACACATTACATGCAACAATCAAGCAAAAATTATGAAATAAATAAAAGCAAGAAATACACTGTGAAAGACAAAACAATCAACAGAAAAAGATTAGTAAAGGATGTGTATGTTGGAACTATGAGACAGATAATTTAAAATACTATGACTACTATGTCAAAATCCTCTTGGAACATTCTGGCAGACAATTGGAAACTATAACAAAAGTTGAGCAGAAATATGAAAGAAAAGATTAAACAGAAATACTGGAAGTAAAGGACACTGTAACAGATTAAGATTGCTTTAGTCAAAGTTATCCATATATTCAACTGAGTTGAGGAAAGAGTCAGTGAACTTGAAGATAGATTGAAAAACATTATCCAAACTTGAATACAAAGGGAAATAAGTATAAATAAATAAATAAGCAAATAAACAAATGAAAACAAAAATTAGAACAGAGCATCCAAGATCTGTGGAACAATATCAAAAGGCTTATGTATAATTTGAGTCTGAGAAGAAGGAAAAAGAAAATGGAGGAGAAAAGATATTTGTAAAGGGAATGGCTGAGGATTTTCAAAAAATAATGAAACATATTTAACCAAATATCTATAAGCTCAGAGAACTCCAAACAGGATAAATACCATAACACACATATAGCATACAAACTACTGAAAACAAATATAAAGAAAATTGTGAAGTAAATTAAAGGAAAATAGACACATTGCATGGACAAAAACAGAATAAGATGTGAAACAGAGTTCTCCTCAGACACTATGTAATACAGAAAATAATTAAAAGTCAACTTTAAAGTAGTGAAAGAAAAAATAACACAGAATTCAAAACCCAGTAAAACTTTCTTTTGAAAAGGAAAAAGAAATTTAAGAAATTAAACAAACAAAACTTCAGAGAACTTATTAAGAGAAGATCTGTACTGCAAGTAAAATGAAAGTAAGTTCTCCAAGCAGAAGGAATTTGAAAAATAATATTTTTAGTAAGTATGTAGAGAATATTGATACCAATCTTTATTAAAAAAAAATTAGATGTATTCCTATTTAGATAAGAAACAAGACAAAGAAGCCTAGAATCACTGCCACAATTTAGTATTGGCGGTCTTCGAAAACACTAGAAGTCAGAAAAGGGAGTAAAAGGTACAGGAATTAGAAGTAAAGAAATAGAAGTCTCATTTTTTTTGTAGGTCATGTAATTATTATTGTAGAAAACCAAAAGAAACAATAGAAAAACTTACAGAACTAATAAAAATAATTTAATAGCTTTCTTCTGTACTAGAAAAACCAATTAGAAAATATGAGAAATAAAATATCATGTTTTTCTAGGAGTATAAATATGTTATGACAAAAAAATTAATTCAATTAAAGGAAATAAGTGAATAATTAAAGATATTTACCATGCTTATAGAAAGGACAATATACTAAAGATATTATATCTCAAAATAAATTTATAAAGATATTATATCTCATAAAATCATGGTCAAAATTGTACATATTTATATGGATTATGAAGACAAAGATCCACAAACAGCCAGGTTAATTTCCAAAATATACTCTACCAGCTATTAAGCCATACTACAAAACCTTACTTTTAAAAACAGTATGGGTACACTGGACAACTCAAGCCGAATAAAGAGCTCAAAAAGAGATCAATGTATATATTTTGGTATTTAATATACGATAAACTTGATACCACGAAGCAGTGGGACATGTGTCCCTGGAACAAATAGATACAGTTATTTTGGAATGAAATCTGGTTCTAGTTAATGAAATTAACTATATATTGATCATGCAGCTCCTGGTCCACACCTCTAAATATATATCCCAGAGAGATGCCAACATGTGTTCATAAGGGAATATGAACAAGGACACTCATCAAAGCATTGTCTGTGTTAGTAGGGACTTATAAGCAACTCAGATATTCATCACTAGAGAAATGTATACCTTAAGTATACTATGCAAAATCTGTGATAAATAGAGCAATGGACCAAAAGAACATAAAACAATATATGGGTACATCCTCCAAAGAGAGTGTGCATGCATGAAATTAGAAACAGAGTGAAATTTATGTAAATGTAAAAAACAAAGAAGCACTACATATTATATGTTGGTGGATATATATCTAAGGGCTTTTGTCAAAAGATTAGATGTTTATGAGGTAGAGAGAAGAGAGATAAAAGACAAAGAAATACAAAGTAAATACATTTAAAATGAGAAGATAGGAATTTTCTCGAGCATTATTAAAATTAACTAGAGCTCTACTTAAAACATAGAACACTATGAAGCCATAGAGGGTTCTAAAGTAAGTAATTACATAGAATATGCAGATTTAAAACTTGGAAAATTCTAATGTGTAGCTGGTAAGTACTATGGCTAATTATTACATTCTCTCAAGCTGACTTTTACTATTAAGATAGAAAAGCTGCTTTTTGTTTGTTATTTGTTTATCATTTTTCCTTCCTCTTATTTGATTTTGTACACATCCTTAAGGGCAGTATTTTTTCTCCAAGTGGTATTTTTCACAGTGAATCTTAGGATCATGAATTTATTGTCTCAGTATACCTGTAACCTTCTTAAAGAGATTTGAACACTTAAAATATGTCCAGATCCATCTATCAGTTCTACAGACGTGCAGTAAATGTGTCTTATTCAACTTTGCTCTGCGACAAGGACCTTGAGAACATATATAGTAGTTATACAAAGAAATGGAATTTTATTTAATATGCTGGTGACATTTCTGTCAAGACATTGACCCTGGCTGAGCATACATTAAGGACCATATTGTTATTTCTAAATTTTTAAATATTATGGAAGAATTATACAAAAATGTCTGTAATAATTTAATTTACATCTATATTTTAAGCCCTTCAGCCTTCTTTTTTTTTCTTTTAGAGTCTTCCTTCTGGACTTCTAGTGAGATTATAACCCAGTGTTATTGGTTTAATAATAGTAAAGTATGATGACAGGACACTTAGGAAATGCCACTATATGTGAAACAGAATGTAATGTGATTTTAGATCTGGAAATCACTGGTGGCGAGCAAAGTGCGAATAAATATCAAATGTCTTCTCTTTAGCACTAAATGTAAAATGTTCCAAATCATTTTATCCAACTCTAGATGTTAACTTAAATGTAAATGCACATATTGAATGCAATAGCAGCATAGCAAACAGAATTCATAGCAGAACAAGTAACGTGATTGGGGATGCTGTTTTACTTTATTTCTTAATGCCAAGAAACAGCAAATAGAATTGGTCTTTAAAAACACAAAGCATAGGGCGCTTCGGGTGCTATAAAAGATACAGCTGCACTATCCATGATCTAGACGGCATCTAAATTTCAATCTTGTAACATAGGAGAGTGAGGTAAAAACCTTACCTAGGCAATTGTATTAAAACAAAATCTAACATGCCACCACTTCCAAATGGTTAAAATATCTGCTTTAGAACATACTTTTAAGTCTATCAATTAGCCTTTTTCTAAGACATTCATGCTGAGAGGAGTTAACTTTCTTGATTTGGAGATAATACTGATTAAGACCAAAAATTGAATCCTTTTATGCCTTGTGAGATCCAAAAATTACATAATATCAATTATGTTTTGTCTAAGTCAAAGGCATTTGGTAAGTTTGCAGACTCATTGAAGACATACTTTTACAGGATCATTTAGAGATCTAAATTTTACTTAAGAAAATTATTCATTGGAATCTGAGGCAAAAACGTAGTAATGAGAAACTCAAGATAATGGTTTGGAATTCCCATCCTGAACAAAATAAACTTACTCTTAAAGAGCTCATAATTTTTTTTTTTTTTGTCATTTGTTGCCCTAAATTGCATCCTTATTTTCTCAAGTAAAGTTGTTCTCAGCAGGATGTTGGGTATGTCAGAATTCATCCCCAAATATCCCTTGATACAGTTAAATAAACTATGGTATATATTTGTACAACAGAATAATTTGGCATTAGTAAAAAGCACGTGTAGATCTATCTGTGTTATGCAACGTTCTCTAGAACTAGAGATTAGAACAGTGCACATTGCATGATTTATTCTGTTTTTTTTTTAAAAAAAGGATATGCATGTCCACCTATAGATAAACATAGGAATAGAGAGATTATTTTTCATATATGCTAGTACATGCATATTATTTTTCTGGAAAGGTGTAAATGAAAAAAATTGATGATGGATAACTTTGAAAACAAAAAATAGGGTCTGGAAAATGGAAAGAAGACATATTTGTTTCTCATTTGGTACTGTTGTGTGCTGTTTGACCTTCTTGGCAGGTTGTTCATTTTATTTAAAACTAATCACTGAGATTATCTGGCTGGTGAGATTATAGGCTATTTTAATTTTTTTCTGTACTTAAAACATAGTATGAATTAATTAATTAAAAGAAAACATAAGGCAGGAGGCAAAGAGGGAGAAAGGGAGAAAGGATGGAAGGAAAAGAGGAAGGAAGGAAAGAAGAAATAGAAGAATGCTTTCAAAGCAAATGTAGCTAGCTTGCTTTCCCAATTGGTATGCCCGGCATGAGGAATAGACAGGAATGTGGAGGCAAATGCAGTGTGAAAAAATGTTGTTAAGTAACTAATACCCCTGGCCTATTATTAGAACAGAAGTACTGAGTTAACGTTTTTTGATCATTTCTTACCATCTCGTGTCAATGTGCTTAATCTTACAATGATTTCTCCTCAAAATTCTAAATATCTGACAATTCCTTTTTTTACATAAGCTACAGCAAGAAGTTTTACAAACCTTTATAAAGTTTTAAAACTTTATAAAGAAGTTTATAAACCTTTAAATATAGTAGCAAAGTTTTTGTAATTAAATGTTCAGCATTGGTTAACTGCGCATAAACAACTGTGAATAGTGCAGATTTTTAAAGAACATTTTGCTTGTAAAAATCACTGTTCAAGTTTCCAACCAGGTATCCCTTTTAAAAATGAAATTTGAACAGTATTTGCTTAAGAACGTTGAAAAATTACTTTTGCATAAGAAAACATACCAATAAGCTATGATGCCTAGTTTTGATGTGTGTAATTAAAAGATCACCCTCTTCCCTAACTTCTAAAAAATTTCACACTTGTCTATTAATTGGTAAGATTTTCTTAGGGCAAGATATATAAAATGCCTTTCTTCTGAGTATATATTTTTGATACTTTTAGGAATATATACTAAAAATATAGTTAATTATATACTTTAAAGGGAATATGGAAATTTATTGGAGCATTGTTCATAATATCGAATATTTAGAAGTGACCAAAATATCTAACAAAATATTATTAGTTTTAGAAAGTATGCATTGAAAAACTATTCAATCTAAGAGGCACAGAGCTTATAAGTACTGCTAGATAAATCCATAATATATTTCATTTGAAAACAACCACAATACAAAATGCATAATTTAGTTTCATTTGCAAGAATGACTTTATTTTTTTCTACATATAAATTGATATACGCATAAAAAATCTGGAAAGATACACATTGGAATGTTAGAATGTTTGCTTCCAATTCGTAGGATTAATGGAGTCTTTTTTTCCCATATGTGTATTATTTAGCTATTCTACAAAGAACATTTAATATTTGGGCAATAGAAATAAAGTAAAAATAAACTATAAAATACCAAATTAAAATTACAGTACTACATGTCTCTGAATTATGATTTCTTCTACTGCACTCATGCCTGAAGTCTCAATTCAAACATCTCCTCCTCTGAGAAGATTGCATGGAATTTTGCAGCTTGATTTGATCATACTGCTTTGTCTCCAATCTACTTGTCTTTATTTTTTTAAGGTTACCTATCAAAATGAGAGCCAGTATTTAATAACAAGCCTAATTGTCCACTGAATTCCTTGAAAGCTAACACCATATCCCCATTATCTAAGAAAAAATCTATAAATTAGCATTTCTTCAGTGTGGTTTAAATCAAAACCAAAAATATAAGAAAGAGAAGTTTTTAAATATCCATAAACCAGTCCGTATGTGCAAACTTTGGTCAATCTATAGGTAATTACACATACAATCTGTCTGTAAATAATTCTACAAGGGAAAAAAAATTCTCCTTATGAATATATGGTACTTAAAAGCCATCAGTCATTGGATAACTTCTGGGAATTTTCTCATATTCAAAGTGGCAGGCTAGAAAAGATACAAATGTTTGTTAATAGCTGTGAGTGCAATATGAAATTCAATCCATTATTTTTTTTTTTTTTTTTTTTAATTTTATTTATTTATTTATTTATGGCTGTGTTGGGTCTTCGTTTCTGCGCGAGGGCTTCCCCCAGTTGCGGCAAGCGGGGGCCACTCCTCATCGCAGTGCGCGGGGCCTCTCACTACCGCGGCCTCTCCCGTTGCGGAGCACAGGCTCAAGACGCGCAGGCCCAGCAACCGTGGCTCAGGGGCCCAGTCGCTCCGCGGCACGTGGGATCCTCCCAGACCAGGGCTCGAACCCGCGTCCCCCGCATTGGCAGGCAGACTCTCAACCACTGCGCCACCAGGGAAGCCCTCAATCCATTATTGATGGAACAGATCAATAATCAATAAGTGTAACACTGAAGATACTTTTGACATGTCCCTTTGTAACTGTACAACTTCTGGGCCAGCCATTTGCCTATTGCTCTCACATCTCAGTCTTTTATTTGCTCTGCTCTTTATTTCAAGGAACTGCATTCATGCAGACTTTTGCCAAATGACTTAGAGTTAGGTTTAGCCAATGCGAGGCACTGGTAGAATATTAGAGACTAGGAGAAGAGAGATCAAGGTATACCTCCTCTCCCGTGCTGCCACTGATGTTGTCACAAGTGTCTGAGTCACCATGGTGGCTCTAGTTCCTGCCAGATAATGTCTCTCCCTCTGTTTATAGCACCTATTTGGCAGTCTCCACCCTGGCTCTACATCCCATAGAATGACCCTGGCTTCCAGGTTAGTAACATCATTTCTACCTGTTTTCCTCTAGCCTTTGGAGTGATATCCAGTTCCTTCTGTTTACTAGTCTTTAGATTGCTTCACTGGTTCTCCAACTCTTGTATCACACATATAATCAATTATTTGTATCAAAATCTCTGTGTTTGAAACAACTAGGGTGTTTTCTCCTTTTTGTCTGGTATCTTTCAATACAGCACTCAGGGCTTCTTTTGTAACTCAAATTACAGAGAAGTTGGTATGCAAAATGCCTTCCTCAAAAGTACTATGTAGCAAAAGCTCTAGTTTACCTCATCTACCTATCTGGAAACCACATTCTTAAATGTATTTATAATTGAGTATACAATTGTTCAAGAACTGCAAAACAACACCGGACAAAACTCTTTTTACTCAGTACTTGCTAGAAGCACCACAAACATTGAGAATGATTTAGCGAGCCCTGTAGATCATGAGGCTTACAAAGACTATATACCAAAGTATATACATTTTCTTATACGGTGATATATATTATGCTTATTCATGTAAATGTCTTAAATAATGTATAGAGGTAAACACAGTGAGATTATGAGGTTTGTTTTTAATTCCTCGTCCTTCTCATATTGATGAAGTCCTTTGTCTCAAGTAGTGAATAGAATTCTCTCTATCCTAGGTCTAGCCTAGGTTTGGTTTTTATCACCCTAATTCTGTACAGTTCATTTATCTCCATCTGGCTATCACTGCTCCACACTTCCCAGTCCATTTAACAGTGTCTCACCTATTATTATGACTAGAGGAATCAAATTCTCTGTATAATGGTTCAAAGCAAATTCTTAGTCAACTACATTAAGGAAACTCCACACATCTATTTCAGTTCACCACTATGTAGATCCTGGCTCTGCAGAAAGCTGAGGGAGTACAAATTTCTTCCATTGCTCTGCAGATATGGCCGATGCAACTTCTTGCTTCTCAAAAGTTCTTTCGGTTCTTTCTGAACTGCTGTTATGGGCCAAGTTTAAATTTTTTAAAAAATACCGTTTTAGGGTGAAACGAGCATTTTCGAATAAGTGCCTGAAACAAATACCTTCATATCATTCAACAAATATGACTCTTTTGCCATTTCTTGTGAACCCCATTTTGCTAATATTACGTGTTTTAATATTTAAATAAATATTCCAACCCAAATGAAACGACTGAGTTATTAATGGTTTTACAAAACTCTAGATGTCTGATTGTGTTTTATGATGATTTTTTGGCAGTATCATACCAAGTTAGAAGTTACCCTGTTATACCTCTAAACTTTTTCTATAAAACACCACCATTGCCAAATCTTTTCTAAGAATTATAAGTCTTCTTGGGCAAGTTTTCTGCACCTCTAGAGTCTTGCTAAATTTAGCAACTTGGCAGAACAATGTTAATGCCCTGGTCATCTTCTATGTGGAATTTGAAACCATGCTATTCCAGACCCCTGTAAAGACTGAGAGGTGGAGGGAACTTTCTGACTCCTCTGCAGGCTTCTCATGTTGCATGATTAGCTGTTTGAGATGCTAGTTTGACCCAACTCTTAGTTTGTGTCTAGAGGGAAAGTCAAAAAGACAAGTGCCTGACAAGTTTAAACCTTCACAGGCTGTCAACAGGAGTCATAAAACCATAAATTATATGTTGTAAGAACAGATTGTGATATGCAAGAAGTCATTCACACAGAAAGGAGCAGTGAAATTTGGAGCCACTGTAAATTGGGTGCAAGCCTCAACTCTGCCACTACCTCAGTGACCTTAGACTACAGGTGCTCTTTTCTGAGCCTAGATTTCATTCTCTGTCGTGTTAGCACAATTGACATTAGAGCCATGGCATGACATTTTAAAGATGAGAAACCTGGGAAGTCCTTCCAGATTCTCTTCTTCAACCATCTGCTTCCAAAATCCTTTACAGTTTGAACTTTTTTCTCAAGTCCAAACAGTTATGTGATGATGATGATATTCACTGATGACAGCTTTAGCAGGGTTGCTTTTCATAATTTGCTTAAACTTAAAGGTAAATGCGGAACATGGTCACACAGCAGATGCAGAGATAACCTCAGCAGAATTGTCATCGTTGCAGCAGGAGTTTTAGATGGATTTAGGTCTCTATTCTGAGGCATCTAACAGTAATTAAGAAATTGTGCCACCTGAAATAATCCTGCAAAATGAATGTGATTTCTTGACCCCCAGAGAACTCTTACAGATAAGATGTCTGGCCTGTAGTTAACTCCTTTGTCATCTTTGTTGAATAGGGATCAGTTTTAAGTCACCAAATTTGTCTCTAATTCATTCAGGAAAAATATTTCTCAGGTATGGAGAAAGTATCATCATTTTACAAGGGGAGTTAAGAACTGATCCTGTCTTCTTTGTAGTAAAGTATTTTTTTATAGTGGGTTAAATCTTGAGAATCAGCACTAATTTCATGATTTTTATAGGATTACCTTAATCTGTGTGTGTGTGTGTGTGTGTGTGTGTGTGTGTGTATGTGTGTGAGTGTATTTATATTTGCTGCTATGTCCATGTAATGACAAAATGATGTGGTTTGGAAAGAAAAATCACCTAAATGATTAATGGGATCACAGAGGCAAAAGATTATATTTATATATATACATATATGCACAAATATATTCAAATACATAAATTCCATATATCTTATTATATGTATATAAATATATTTAAATATCTTATAACAAGTATTGTTGCTAGTAGACAAACGAGTATGATTCAAAATAAAAGATGAAACAAAGATATGTTAGTAAAAATTAGACATCAAAGAAATCCAAATTGAAACTTTATATAACATTAATTTTGAAATATTAATCTAATATTATTTCATTATAACCCCAGACTTTTCCAGATAAAGCATTTTTTCCCCTTTGTAGCATTTTTTTCAATGGCAATAAGGAAGTCTTAAATGTATCATATTTCTTTGTTGAAAAAAAACTATACTACATTTCAATCCATGTTTGCACATAGCTTTTACTTACCATTCAAGGAGAATTTTATTTTATTCAATCATTTATCATTTCTTCTATAATCATTAATTCAAATTTGACTTTCTTTGAAATGAATGTGCATGCTTCCTTATATACAGTTAAGTTTTTGGTGCAATGTACACAGCCCATTTAATAATTTACAAAGTATTTTCAGTTCTTTCGTTCACCATTCTAACAGATTGTTGATGGAAATCAATATGGAAGGGAAATTGTATAATCAAATTTCCTTAAAAGAATGTCATTACTAGTGAAAGACAGGGTTGATGACACAGAGAATTAATCTTAGCTATGATATATACATTTCCCAGATATAAGGAGGTTGCTAAGAAGTTAAAATTATGAACTTCAATTTTTTTTCCGTATTTGAAATAGACAACCACTAGCAGTCAGGGTAAGAGGACGGGAGAACTCTCAGATCAAGTCATTTTGAAATAGTTTGCATGATTTTCACCTAGTTAGAATATAGAGATTGAAATAACATGGGAGGACTTGTAAGTGATAATCATGGATATAAATGACTAGCTGCTCAGGTAATTCCATTTTTGTTGTTTATAGTTGTACAGTGTAAGAATACTGCCAAAAACTACAATAAAAAGGCCAAAGAAAAATTAAATTAAAATAGAAAATACTTTTCCCAAAACCTACCAAATTTTATATTTTATGTTTTCACAGATGATTTTTCCATGTCAAAACACATACTATTACTTTCTATCCTGCCACAGTTATACTTAATACAATGTAATTTGACTGATTTTACCAAATGTCCATTGTGTCTACTCATGTCAAATATCAATACTTGTGAACTTTGAAATTAGACCTTTTTTGTATAATAAATTCCTATAAATAGTTAAATATGCTTCAGTGTTTTTCTAATTGATTGCCTTGTTTACCACCTAACAGGGGCTAGAATAACTTTGTTTTGATTATTGTGGTATTATAATTCAGTTTCACTCTGACAGGTCAATCCTCCTCCAAAATTGCCTCATCTCCAATTGCTAATCCATATTTCTCTTCAAAAATGCCCTGGTTATATCCACAGATAAACAAATTTTAGAATCAATTTGTCTATTCTTTTAAAGCATGCTGGATATTTGCATTAGAATATTTGCATTAGAATCAACGTATTTATTGGCTAATTTATAGTTGAAATGGCATAACTATAGTCTTGAGTCTTCCCAATCTAGAACAGATGCGGCTCTTCATATAGCCTACTTTTTTTTTTTCTTAGTAGAATTTTGTATCTTTATTGTTCTTGCATTGTATGGTTTCCATGAATTTATTGGAAATTTTGTTCCTAGGTGGTTTTCTGTGTTGCTATTAAGAATATCAACTTTTGCATATACTTAGTGGTTTATTGTTGATATATAACAAAGTTACCGATTTCATACATCATTTATAAGCTGGCTACTCTGCTTGACTCGTTTCATTTTTAGCCATTGTCAGATGATTCTTTTTTGGTTTTCTAGGAATATAAGCATATTATCTACAAATAATGGTAGTTTGCTTCCTTTTTCCTATTATATCTTTTTGTTAATTTTTTTCAAATAAATGCAGTTGAGCTGAGGCGGCAGCGACGGCGGCTCTGGAGGCCGCAGTCCCGGTCCTGGCTTCGGCCCCAGCCCCACCGTGGTGACGCTCGCTGAGCTGCTGGCGCTCCGGGCCGCCCTCCTGGCCACGGTCTCGGGCTACTTCGTCAGCATCGACGCGCATGCCGAGGAGTGCTTCTGCGAGCGGGTCACCCCGGGCACCAAGATGGGCCTCATCTTCGAGGTGGCCGAGGGTGGCTTCCTGGACATCGACGTGGAGATTGCAGGGCCTGATAATAAAGGAATTTATAAAGGAGACCGGGAGTCCAGTGGGAAATACACCTTTGCTGCTCACATGGATGGAACATTTAAGTTTTGTTTTAGCAATAGGATGTCCACCATGACTCCAAAGATAGTGATGTTCACCATTGATATTGGGGAGGCCCCCAAAGGACAAGACATGGGAACAGAAGCTCACCAGAACAAGCTAGAAGAAATGATTAATGAGCTCACAGTGGCGATGACAGCTGTAAAGCATGAACAGGAATACATGGAAGTTCGGGAGAGAATACACAGGGCAATCAATGACAACACAAACAGCAGAGTGGTCCTTTGGTCCTTCTTTGAAGCTCTTGTTCTAGTTGCCATGACATTGGGACAGATCTACTACCTGAAGAGATTTTTTGAAGTCTGCAGGGTTGTTTAAAAAAGCCTTTTCCTGATGATCCCAAACTCATAGTGCACTGTTTACCAAACATCTTGGTCATAATAATGTCATTAGTTTCAACGTTTTTATTTTCTAAACTGTACATTCACAGCTTGTTTCTTTGTGATTAATAGATATTGGGGGAAAACACTTTTTTTAGGAAAGTTATAGTGAAAATTTGACATTTGATCGGCATGATTTCATATTTGAATTCTTCCTCCATTATGCAGGTCCTTCCAGAACTCAAACACTGTAAGTGGAATATAGATGTATAGTCCTTTTCATATATTCTTTCCTTTGGCTTTCATAATAAAATGCAGTTTGTTCAGGATAGTACTTTATTGACAGTACTTTACTAAAAATGACTGCATTCTTGGGATCCCTTATCCTGCAGTTCAAGTCATTAAAGATTCATTTTGTTGAGTCCTTATCAGAAACAACAATCTGAATCTTGACATTTTCTATCCAGCCTAATGGCAGAGCTCTGTGACTAGAGGATGCTACAAAGTTGGTACTTTTTTACTTTGTCTATCTTGTTTCTGCTTTAAAGATAAGACTTAAACCAACAACCTTTTTCCCCTTTAAAGTTTTACTTTGAACCTTAGAACTCAGTCACCTCCACTTAAAATTGTTGACACAAGCAGCTAAGAACCACTTTTTGGTTTCTGCCTAACCGTGTAAGAAGTCTCTGTTAAAGCCAGTTCTCTGGGTGGTGCCGTGAACAGTCGTTCTTTTTCTTTCTGTGCTGGCACGTCCACTTTCTCTACTCTTGGCACGTGGGAGGTGTGCATTCACATAATTGGAAAAATCTGGATTTCTGATGCCAAAGGGTTAAAAGCCTCTTGATTTCTTTGCAGTGATATACAACCACTACCTTATTTTTTTTTTAAAAGACATTATTTATTCATTTACTTTTTTTTTTTTTTTTTTAATGAGTTTGTTTATTTTTTTTGGCGTGTTGGGTCTTCGTTTCTGTGCGAGGGCTTTCTCTAGTTGTGGCGAGCGGGGGCCACTCTTCATCGCGGTGCGCGGGCCTCTTACTATCACGGCCTCTCTTGTTGCGGAGCACAGGCTCCAGACGCGCAGGCTCAGTAGTTGTGGCTCACGGGCCTAGTTGCTCCGCGGCATGTGGGATCTTCCCAGACCAGGGCTCGAACCCGTGTCCCCTGCATTGGCAGGCAGATTCTCAACCACTACGCCACCAGGGAAGCCCACCACTACCTTATTTTTGATCAGTGGCATTTTGGCCACTGTTTAATTAGCTCACTGAACATTACTGTCAGTACTAGTGTGTTTGTTTTTGTTTTCCTTGGGTCTTTCTTTTGGTGTGGGGATGATCCAGGATTATATTGTGACTGATGTATATTAGTTACTTGTACATTTTTTTTGGATCTTTGCAAGGGGAAAACCACTAGTAACGAATTTTATATAATTAATTTAAATTTGTTACAGGTTTTCATGTTCAGGATAAACAATTTTTCAACCTTGGGTGAAGATACTTTCAACAGTTTAAGGTGACTGTGTTTTACCTTAGGACAACTGTTGCATGCTAACTTGCGTGCATGTGTGTGTGAAAACACTTCAAAATTAATTTAAAAGATGTAAATTTAAAACTGGTTGTGTATCTAATCTGCCCCAGGTTCAGTAAATAAACAATTCTTTTTAAAAACAAAAACAAATAAATAAATGCGGTTAACATCAGTTTCAAATGAGGTTTAAAAATAGTTCCATGAAAGAGCCCCCTTGACTTCTTATGACATGGCAATCTATGCAAAAGTTCACTGTCAAGCATGAGATTGGCTGTTAGTTTGAGATAAATACATTTGTTGTATTAAGTAACATTCTATCTCAAAAATTTTATCAGGAATGAATGTTGAATCTTGCAATATGTTTTTAGCAACTATTGAGGTAATATCACTATTTGTATTTAATTACGAATTTTACTAATTGCTTTCCTACAAATATCAATCCACAAGTATTGATATTTGACATGAGTAGACACAATGGACATTTGGTAAAATTAGTCAGATTACATTGTATTAAGTATAACGTTAACAAGGAATAAACGTTAACTCCTCCTTCATAGTAAATAATCTTAAACTTCATTTCATATTTTCTGAGATGTTCAGTGGATTCCCTGGAATTTCTATGAAGTCTCAGGTGCTAATGTTACTTGTAGTCAACTTTGGTACTCATTTCCAACTTTTGAGGAATTATTTTCCTTAACATCTCACTGTTTGCTTATTTGTTTGCTTTTATATCCAATTCCATAATGACCCAAACATGAAACTCTTAACATTTTGTTTCATAATTCAATTCTTCCTTTTATATTTTTAGTAATCCCCTTTCTTCCTGCTGCAGGTCTAATTATTTGGGTTTAGTTTTTCTTTTTCCGGGTTTTGATATTGAATGTTTGTGTTATATGACTAGAGTGCTCTATAGCTGTAAAAATACTGTTAAAACATTCCATGAAGCTTTTCCTTGGTCAGGGGGCTTGGTTTTCCTTTCAAGCCATCACTGTCCTAATAATTGTCAAGGTCATGGATAGGGCTAGGAGTGAGCTCAGGTTAACTTCAGTTTATATAAGAGTTCAATTTGTATTGTTCCCAATACTGAATATGAGGTACTGCTCTGACTCTGTACTCTTTCTCGTAATAATTATTTTTCATCTAAATTACTCTTCTTTCCATTGATACTTTGTTCCTGTTCCATAGACTTTTATGTGTTATTCTTCTATTTATAATAGTCTTCCACAAAATACCGGTGTGGCTAACTTCTCATTATTCAAGTTTCAGATCATTTCTCACTGCCTCAGAAAAGCCTTCCTTGACCAAAACATCTAAAGTTTTTTAAGGTTCTCATCACCAACCGCTGATTCTCTACTTATTATCCTTTTATTTTCTTCATAGCACTTTATCATTTTCAACCTATCCCATTTAAATAATCAATTATTTACTCTCCCCCCCTCTCATCCCCACCTGACACTAGAACCTGTAGACTATGAGAGTAAGGACCTTATCTAAGTTCTTCACTGTAATAGCCTCAGTTCCAAGAATATGGAGTCTTTCTTCCAAAGAATGAAAACTTTTACTGGATTTTGTATAATTCAGATTTGTTTTATTCATATGCAAAAAGGAAAGCAATGCAGTGTTATGTAACCTGGTTGCATCTCATATGTTATATTGATTTCATGGCAAACTTTGGATACTGCAGTATAAAATATTAATTAAATATCTGATTATAATTTTGCTATCACATAGTCAGTGACAAATAGGAATATTTTGCAGGTTTGTGCTTTACAAATTTATTTAACATGTTTCCACACCTCCTCTATGATGTACAGTAAGAAAACAATAAAGGAGCTAGAAAAGTGATTGTCAAACATACAAAAGAATATTGTTACATGATATAGAAGTCTATATGTAATACATTCAATTTGGAATATTGAAAAAGCTTGAATACCTTTAACCATATCAAAAGTTGGATTGGATTTAGAATGCATATGCCTATATATAGATATAAACATATTTAGCTTTTTATGCAAAATTGATGTTACCATATTTAATATATATATATCTGTTATATTAAATACCTAAGCTCACGTGGTTTTAAAAACAAAATATTAAAACACTTGCCTCATACTAAAACTTTTACTTTAAAAGATGTTTAATATTATTTCTTAAACTGAATTTAAAAACTGATGTAAAATACTTTGCCTTTATGGATACAGGATGTTTAATTACATTCAAGAAGCAGTGCCTTGGGGATAAAGGTTGGAACAAACCACCAGTCGGAGTGATTGATAAGTATAATTTATCTTCACCATTTCCCACCCTGCAACCTCCTTGGTAATCACAGCGGGAAGTATTCCAGGATGCTCAGGTTAAATATAGTAGTGATAGAGAAAACACTAATAAATTTGCTGTAAGGTTTTAAGTAAAATAAAAGCACTTTTCAGAGAATATCAAAATGCTTGAAGATTTTGGACAAACTACATTAATATTAGTGACATTTTGCCACATGTTATTATTGCTTGCCCCATTTTACTTTATTCAAGTTTTAAAGATTTCCATCAAAATTTCCAAACACTTTGAAATTAAATCCATAGATCTATGGAGCGCTTGAAAAAGAATGGGAAAAGCCATGAGGAAAATATTTTCTGTAACTAATATTCTGAATGGAAAGTAAATTTTATTTTCTGAAATAATATATGTTCTAGCATATACTGAAGGAATATATTAAAAGGAACCTTGTTTGAGCTACATCCTGTTAGGCAGCTGATGACCAGAGAAGTTTCTCAGACCTAAATTCTAGGATACTCAACAAGTAGAGACTATTGTTTTAGATATTGTATTTATGTGCACTGTTGTATTTTATTATACTATTCTATTATCTCTTTAATTTTTATCAAGTCATGAAGAATTTGTTCTTGGATGATCTTAACAAGTTGTTACATGCAGGATGTATCTTAAGACCAGTGGAAAAGCAAAGCAGCTTGATCAGCGTTAGAGTAATATCATTTTTTAATTTATTTGTTTGCATGTAATTTAAATCATTTGATATTTATAACATGTTTTTACCGAAGTATCCATAAGAATTTATCACGTAAAGTTTTGAATAAATTTAGGACATAATGAAGGAAGACATAATAGAAAACAAATAAATAAAATATAAATTGTTTAGCTGTGTTAAATTCATGCAGGAAAACCAAATATTGCTGGAACTCAAGCTGAATTCTCATTAAGATCACCAATTCGCTTGGTGACTCTGTATAAACTGAAATCTTTTGTTAACCTTAGTATTTTAGCTAAAGATCGACATCCGTGGTTCTCAAACTTTAGCCTGCACTAAAATCATTAGGACTTTTAAAACACAGATTTCCCTTTCAGTAAGTCTGGGGTTGTGCCAGAGAATTTGCATTTCTAACAAGTTCCCAGATGTTGTTTATGCTGCAGGTCTAGGGACCGCACTTTGAGAAGAACTGGTATATATGATGTCATACACACACACACACACACGCAGCGGGACAAGTTTTTTCCAGGGATCAGATTTTTCTATTACGAATCTAATTTTAAACCTAATTGTTTTTGATTTGTCATCTTTAATGTTGTGCATACTTTTCTTATTTTGAGATATAAAGGAATGCACCACCATGTATTACTTAAACTTCTAAGGATAATAACATGAGTACTACTAACTTAGTAGCATCGGATGGCCTCATAAAATTAGTAAATTTATCCAAGCCAAAAAAAAGACTCCGTTAATTTTTCCATATTAATATATTATTATCTGAATATAACCTTGGTTTAAATCAATGAAGGAATCTAAACAGGCAGTGCCATTGCTTCACTTGTTGTGAAAGAAATATCATTTTAGGACTACTTTCTCTGTGCTGTTAAGTCTGGTGAGCACCTTAAAGGCACTGACTTATTTAATCGTTCTAAAAGCCTGTTATGGCCCTAGAACGTGTCATACAGAGTGAAGTAAGTCAGAAAGAGAAAAGCAAATATCGTATAATATCTCATATATGTGGAATTTAGAAAAAAGGTATAGATCAGTGGTCCCCAACCTTTTTGGCACCAGGGACTGGTTTTGTGGAAGACAATTTTTCCACGGACCGGGCGGGGGTGGGGGCATGGTTCAGGTGTAATGCGAGTGATGGGGAGCGGCAGATGAAGCTTCACTCACTCCACTGCCGCTCACCTCCTGCTGTGCGGCCCGGTTCCTAACCAGTCCACGGCCTGGGGGTTGGGGACACCTGGTATAGAAGATCTTAGGGGGCTTCCCTGGTGGCGCAGTGGTTGAGAATCTGCCTGTCAATGCAGGGGACACGGGTTCGAGCCCTGGTCTGGGAAGATCCCACATGCCGCGGAACAGCTGGGCCCGTGAGCCACAATTACTGAGCCTGCGGGTCTGGAGCCTGTGCTCCACAACAGGAGAGGCCGCGATAGTGAGAGGCCCGCGCACCGCGATGAAGAGTGGCACCCGCTTGCCACAACTAGAGAAAGCCCTTGCACAGAAACGAAGACCCAACACAGCCATAAATTAATAAATAAATAAATAAATTAATTAATTAATTAGAAGATCTTAGTTGCAAAGCAGAAATAGAGACACAGACGTAGAGAACAAATGTATGGATACCAAAGGGGTGGGGTGGCAGGAACTGGGAGACTGGGACTGACACATATACACTATTGATACTATGTATAAAATGGACAGCTGATGGGAACATGCTGTATAGCACAGGGTACTCACCTAGTGCCTTGTGGTAACCTAAATGGGAGGGAAATCCAAAAGGGAGAGGATATCTGTATGTGTATGGCTGATTCATTTTGTCGTGCAGTGGAGGCTAACCCAACGTTATAAAGCAACCATACTCCAATAAAAATTAATTAAAAAAAAAGTAAAAACCTATTATGTGGATTAAAATACTACTATTTAAAGAAATGTAAGATAAACTTTAAAACACTACAAAACTTGCCCATTGCCAGTCTTCTAGCTAGTAGTAAATCTATCATCTAATTCAGACAATTTGAGCCCAGAGATCACACTCTGGTCTGATGCAAAATTGAATGACAATGCATGTAAATGAATGAGAGACCTGAAAATCCTAAATTAGAACATATAAGTCTATATGTAGGTATAGTTAATCATTTTTAATCAATTGATTGCTTGCTGTATCTTTCATGATTAAGTTTGTCTGAAAGTAACTGAAGAAAAAAAATTTAAATTTGACTTAGTAAGATAGAAGTTATTTTTTCCATATTCAGAGAGTCAAGGGAGAAAATACTAGAGATGGAAAGATGCTACATGCTGTCAAGGAATAAGGCTTCTTATCTCTTATGCCTTTGCCATGTTTGGCTTCCATTCCCAATGTCATCTAATGGTCCAGTGTAGTTGCTAGAGACTTGGCCATATTTTAAAACTCATGGCCAAATGTAAGTAGGAGATAAAGACACATGACCTTCCATTAAAGCCCTTCTCAGTTGATGTACAGAGCATTTCTCGTTATAGCCTAGTGCTATAGGACCACATCAGGTTGCAAAGAAAGCTAATGATGTAGTCTTTTCTCAGAGTAGCCATGTGGTTACTAAAAAATTTGGCTTTCTATTACTGTGGAAGAAGAAAGGAACGGACATTGGAAGAAAATTGTAAATTTCTGCCAAATTTGTTGATCAACTATCAACGAGTCAATCAGTCATACAATTGGTTATTAGCTAGGCATGGCTGGCTTTCCGACTTTATCTCAGAAAAGTTTACGTTTTGCAAGAGATAATATTACATATTAATCAAATCGTTTCCTCTTTCTGGGCACACAGATGACTACATTGTCCAGTCCTCCTTTAAGTTAGATTGTGTATGTATGATTCAGGAATGGCCAATGGAATATGGATACAAGTGATGTAGGAACTTCAGGCCTGGACTTGAAAACTATATAGCACAATTCTCCGACTCTCCCTAGCCCTGATACAACAATTGGGACACTATTTTTCTAGATCCTCTGGCTTCAAGTTGTAAAGGGTTACCTGATCCACATCAGGTAATTTTATGTGAGATATGTCTTTATTATCTTAAGTCCATAGAGTTCGAGACCTATTTACTACTATAACATAGTCTACTACTACAAGTATTGTTTAAGTAGAATTAATATCTTGTGTAAATGTTATTTATTACACCAAAAATCTCTTTATTGAGCTTGTTCTCTATACCAGGTACCTCACCTCTATATTAGCATTGTGATGTCATTGACCATCTTGATAAGAAGAATTTTGATGAATTAGGGAGCATGGAAGCCATATCAGAGTATATGTAAGAGAAAGGTGGGCAATAGTGACATTTCTCATCAACTGAGACTTTTTGCTGAGAGTGTGGGTAGAGAAATAGGGTGAAAACAAACAATGAAAAACTAGATTGAAGTCAATGGAAGTTTTTTTTATATAATTTTTTTCATTTTGAATAATTTTAAATTTACAGACAAGTTGCAAACATAGTGCAGAGTTTTCTGTATATCTCCCATTCAGTTCCCCCATTTTTACCAGTTTACATTACCATGGCACATTTGTAAAAACTAAGAAACTGACATTTTTACATTACTATTAACTACCATTCAGACTTTATTTGGATTTCACCAGTTTTTCTGTTAAGGTCCTCTTTCTGTTGCAAGATCCAGTCCAGAGTACCACAGGTAGCTTTCACAAAGTTAGAGGAAATCATTGATATTGATATGATGAGGAAAGCAATGAATATATAAATAGTCCAAAAACAAACTACTAGAGATAAAAATTAGAATATCTGAAGTTACACACCATATAAGCTTCCACCTAAAGAAATCAGAACAAGAACAAATTAAACCTCAAAACAGGTAGAAGTAAGACAATAACAAACAGCAGAAATAGAACACAGAAAATGCAGAGAAAATTAATGAAACTAAAAGCTGGTTCTTCGAGAAGGTAAATGAAACTAATCAACTGCTTGCTAGGCTAATCAAACATAAACAGAATAAACAATTTACCACTAACAGGAAAAGGCAATGGGACATCACTACAGATCCTAAAGATAGTAAAAGGATAATAAAATAATATCAAAAACTTTATAACAATAAATTTTAAAAGTTAGACAAATGGACAAATTTCTTAAGTGACTCCAACTACTAAAACTTATTCAAGAAGATGTAGATAACCAGAATAGTTCTACATCTACTTAGGAAATTGAGTTTATAGTTAACTTTCCTACAAAAATATCTTTAGACCAAGAGGTCTTTACTGGTGAATTCTATAAAACTTGAAGGGAAGAAATAATAAGGAATCCCCACAATCTCTTCCAGAAAAAAGGAGGAACATTTTCCAACCATTGTAGAAGACCAATATTATTCTGTTATCAGAATCAAAGACATTACTCAAAAGTAAAACTACTGATCAAAATCCTTCATGAATGCAGATGCAAAAATCCATAAGCAGACATTTGAAAACATGTACAGTAATATATAAAAATAAAGTAGATTAACAAGTGGGATTTATCACAAGAATGAAAAGTTGATTTAACACTTGAAAATTTATCAATTTAATTCAAGTTATATTAAAAGACTAAAATAGAAAGTTAATAAAATCATTTAAATAGATGCAAAAAAGTCATTTGACAAAATTCAACACAATACAAAAACACTATCAGAAACGTAACATTAGAAGGCAACTCGACTCCTTCAAAGTTATAAAGGATATCTATAAAAAACCTAAACCTAACATTGTAACTAATGATAAAATATCAAGTGATTTCCTCTTAATATCAGAAACAAGGTACAGATTTCTTTTCATCCCACTTCTATACAATGTGTTCTAGCCACTGGAATAAGATAAGAAAAAGAAATAATAGTGCTTGCTACTCAATATTCAGACTAACAAATCATTGAACTGATACTTCATTAAAGAAGATATAAAGGTGACTAATGAGCACATGAATGTTTTTCAATATCATTTATTATTAAGAAATGCAAACTAAAACCACAATGAGATATCATTAGTATATAGTTGAATATCTAAAATTAAAGACCAAAAATGCTAAGTATTTAAAAATGTCAAACAAATGGAACTCACATATATTGTTGGTGAGAGTGCAAAATAATATAGACTCTTTGATAATTAGGTAAAAATATTATATGTTATATAGGTAAAAATATTAATTTAATCAATTTACAATCCAGGATCCAATTTTTAAATATTTCTCCAGGAGAAACAAAAGCACATTCTCACAAAAATACTATTACTCTAATGTTCCTAACAGCTTCATTCATAATAGAAAAAAACTAGAAAAATCCCAAGTCTGAATTAAATTAGATAAACAAATTGTGGTACATGAATACAATGAAATACTACTCAGCAATTAAAATAAAAGGACTGCTGATATATGCAAACACATGAATGGATCTTAACAGAATTATGCTAAATGAAAGAATCCAGATACAAAAGCATACTTACTGTGAGTCCTTTGAAGGGTAGTAGAATATGCCATCCAAAAATAATGACTGTAGAAATTCAGGACATGCCATTCAAAATATGCCACTTCAATATATTGTTTATTTTGAGCTGTAAGCACTTGAAAAGCAGCAAATGCAGGAAGAGGCTTTCTTTGACCTCCCCTTATCTGCCTAAATTCAGATCCTCCAAAAGGAACTCAACTGTCAATAAATCCATTTCTTGGGAATTTCATTAAACCACAGAAGATTGACTCTTATCAAAGGAGAGTCTAGACAGTGACATCACACTCAGACAAACTTTGTGATTAACTACCATATCTTCCATCTATTCTTCTAAAGGCCCATTCATCTGTCCTAAAAATTATTTACTTTGCCCTAAGAGACTTACATTCCTCCTCGCATGTCCCTGTTAAAATGGTAATTAAGTCTGAATTCTAAAGTCACCTCTCTGAGTTACTCATTTTTTCCCTGGTTATCTCTCATGCATATATAAAGTATATATGTTATTAAGTTTTGGTTTTTATCTTTTTAATCTGTGTTTTATTACAGGAAGCTCAGCTAAGAACTCAGAAGAACAGAGGGAAAATTATTTTTCATCCCCTACACCTTTCATATGCATTTTTAGAAAATGCAAATGTACTGTGATAGTAAGCAGATCAGCATTTGTCAGAGGCCATGGAGTAGGAAAAGGTTAATGACTGCAATGGTGCAAGAGGAAAGTTTATGGAATGATGGAAATGCTTTATGTCTTCACTGTAACGGTAGTGGTTACACTCATTTAAGTTGATATTTTTTAATTGGCAAATCACCCTGTTTCGGTAAAGAGGTGTCAGGGAGCTGGGTCTAAGAACGAGAACTTCAGGGAAATGTGCAGGTTTTTTTGATGTTGGTTTAAAAGTTGAGGTAGCTGAAAGGAGTTGAGATGTTAAAAATTTAGGAGTCCTTGGTATGTAGTGTCAAAGAGATAATAATGGAGCTTGTGATTCTTTATTTAGGCCAAGTACCCACTAAGAGTAAAATTCTAGGTAACCAGGGAGCACTACCATAAAAAAATTTTAAATGAATAAAGAATGTTGACATCGTGCTTTCAGAGAGTTACTTGGGATGGCATTGGATAGCTCAAAGAGAGAGAAGAAGAATCTCAAATATAAAAGTTCTTATTTCAAAGCAGAGAATGAAATGCAGAGCCTTTTAATGACCATGCTGAAAGACTTTCTCTTTGAACAGTTTTAGGGTTATTGCTGCAAACCAAAATCAGAGATTGCTTCCACTACATACAAAAAGATAATTTACCAAAATGTCTGGATATGAAATTAATATACAAATTCAATAGCTTTCCTATTTTAAAAATTTAATAACTATATTAAAAGAATTAGGCTCCTGAAAGACTAAACACTTGTTTGACCCAGTCCCTGATTCTCATTTCTTTAGATTATGAGTCTGCCTGAATATCAGCACAACTTCCAGCTTTGTAGACTGCTGGATTTTTAACAATATGATGACTTTTCTAGGAAGTCTTTAACAGTTGATTATTGCCTAAATCAATATGACAATGAATAAAAAGCCATTTTTAACCGTTGGGTTAAAAATTAAAGGATGACCAAACCACACAGAAAGTGCATAGACTCACCACAAGTAAATCCACCAAGTTGACTCTAACACCAATTTGACTATATGCTTTCAAAATAAGAAAAACTGAATGCATAAGAGAACATATTTGTATAAGCTATTGATGCTTCTTTCAGACAATAACATTAGAAAGTTCTTTAAAGCATAGAAGTGTTTTAAGTATCAGACCAACTTTTTCTTTTTAGTTTTGCCATCCTGAGCTTTTGTGACCCTTTATATTCATTTCCTATGTTCCAAAAGGCCTAGCCTGCCCTTTTCCTCTATCTCACTTACATGGCCAGGTCTTTTACAATAAGAATGGTTAGCATCAGAAGAAAAATCTATTCACCAAAGATAATTGAAAATCCCTAAGTGTTCTCCATCTTGTTACCCTTCAGCCTTTCTTTTCTATAGCCATTATTTTAGAAGGTAAGTTCTGTCCAAGGCCGACCTTCTCAAGTTTGATTCTCCCTTTAACCAGTGATCCACCACTATTATGAACTACAATAGAAGTCAAATTAAGGATGAAAATCTTTCACTTCACACATACAGTGCTCTCCATGAGGGGAAGTATTATTAGAATTTATAGGAAATGTGGGGGAAAAAACCAAAACTCTCCAACTCTACTTTCTGTTGCCATAGGTACAGATATGCAGTATGTACATACACATGTGTACATACACTATATATAAATTTTTATATAAACTTATAATTCACTTTGTTATATTTAGCAATCAGATAGATGTAATTCCTAATATTCCAAAAATAAATTCACTTATAAGAAAATTCCAGGATATTATGGCTTCAAGTTAAAGTGTTTCAATGATACTTGCTCAAAAAATATGTATTTCCATTTAGTCTTTTTAATGTGGGAGAAGTTAGGAAATAATATTAACTTCCTGGGAGTAACAGTCTAAGTGACCTTTCTGGAACTAACTTAATTTCCATATAAGCAGAAAAGTTTTTAAGCAGCTTCCCATATTCTTAGGGTATTCAGTGACAGGAAAACTGTTGGTAGATGATTAATGCATTAGCAAATACATATTATTTGTATACATCCACTACTACCCTTATTCCAGGGTAGATACACAATAGGGCAAGATAAGTTTATTGTTCTTACACAGTTATGACACAGATCAGGAGAAAATGCTACAGTACATGGAGTAATTATGAAACAGTAAAGTGCAAATTAAATTCAGAGAAGAGATATTAGTGAGAACTGAAGAAATGGGTAAGATTTCATTGACAAAGTTGCCAGTAAGGAAAGGAAGAAGGCATGGAGCTAGAAGGAGAAACGACATTTAAGGAACACAGACTATGTACAATGCAGTATTCTTGGGCACAATCACAGTGCCTGAGCTGGGCCTAGAAGCATGAAATGAAAGAGAAAGGGCATTCCAAGAAAAAGAAATAGCAACTGTTAGGAAAAAGGAGTTGGCTAAAGATGGTAAATTCAAGGAACAAAAGTAAAATCTGCCTTCCAGAAATAAGGCTATACTGAGACAGAATGAGATCACAAAATAAAATGTAGATGAACTCAGGGACAGAACAAGCTACATAATTTGCTATACTATACATAATTTCCAATACATAATAAAAATGGTGGGCGTTCAAAAATTTTTAAGAATTTTGGGATAGTGATAGCAGTGTCTTAAGCAAGAATCAGGCCTTTCTACGCACGTGGCCCTGAGCACAGAACAGGCCACGGGCCCATGAAGCCAGCTCTGCTGAAGGACATTATAAAGAAACCTGAGATTTAGGTATAAAAGATTGATAACTGATGAGCAATAGGGGAAAACAGGCTCTTAAGCCAGGGAATGACTTGAAATTAGTTATTTAGGAAGATTTTACTGGCAGCAGCATATAGGCTGAACTGAGAAGACCTCAGACTGGAGACATGAAGAAGAGTTCAGAATTCAGAGTTCAGAGACCATTGCAATCATCATAGCCTGAGGGAGAGGCTTGTACCAGCCTGGTGGAGATGGAAATGAAGAAGAAAGAAAAATCTGACATATATAGCATGGTGACACATTTTTACCTCCCAAAAGTAACAAACATGGTAATAAATTTTTGTTTCATTTTGGTTTTAACTGGAAGACTGAGAAAATGATCGTAACACATACAAAATGACCACACTGTGAAATGACACACGCCTTAGGAGTGAAGTCAATGAGACCACGTAGAAGCTGTCATCTGAGGTAACACGTAGCTATCTAGGTTAGAATTCAACTCAAGTTAAATTTCCTGAACATTTAAACTTTCAATGGTGGAAAAGGCTAATTTAGAAAATGATAATTTCCCTGATTCTATAAGGGTTCAAATTTTTGGCCATAGTATTAGTTTGCTATTGCTGCTCTAACAAATTACCACAAACTTAGTGGCTTAACCAGACACTGTTAGTAAGGCTGCATTCTTTCTGGAGACTCTAAGAGGAGAATCTGTTTCCTTGCCTTTTCCAGTTTCTAGAGGCCCCCTACATTCCCTAGGCTATGTCCTTCTTCCATCTTCAGTATCAGTAGGGTAGCACTTTTAAATCTCTCTCTCTCTCTCCACCTCTCTCCAGCTCACACACACACACACACACACACACACACCACTCCCCTTCCCCCAGATATGCACACCCCTATCTCGGTCTTTTCTGACTTTCTTACCTCTCTCTTATCAAGATTCTTGTGATTACATTGGGACCACCTGATAATCTACCCATCAAGATCCTTGATTTAATCACATCTGCAATGTCCATTTTGTCCCATAAGGTAACATATTCAAAGGTTCTGGAGATTAGGAAGTGGACATTTTATTTTTTCAGGGGAGGGAGCATTATTCTGTCTACCACAACCACTGTTAGGAATTGTCATTTGTTGAGAGTTTGGGCTAATTTTCATCTAGTTTTATTCAGCTCTAAGATCCTAAGGTTCTAAGAGACTTGGGGTTTTTTGTTTGTCTGTTGTTTTTTTGTTTGTTTTTGTTTTTTGACAGGAAAGGAGGATTCATTGGTGGGCATGAGTAAGGAAGGGACAGCACCAAGGCTCTCATGAGTGCAGGGCCTGTCATTTGTCCAGGGGACCACAATTAGGGATGTATTTGACCCCACAGGTATCTGGGATGAGCCGCTCTTCTGCCACCATGTTTTCAAATTCATCCACATTAAACTTAGTAAATCCCCACTTCTTGGAGATGTGCATCTTCTGGTGGCCAGGGAACTTGAACTTGGCCTTACAGAGGGCCTCAATTGCATGCTCCTTGCTCTGCAGCTTGGTGCCAATGGTCATTATGACTTGGCCAACATGGACTCTGGCCACTGTGCCCTGGGGATTTCTAAAGGCACCGCACATACCTACCTGGAGCCTAGATTGAGGACAGCATGCCAGTCATGAATGTCCAATGGAAAGGGCTGTCTCCAGGGTCCCTTAGGGCATCCTGTACAGGCAACAGGCTGCACGCACCACTGAGGAGGCTGCTGTTTGCAGCCATTGCATGCTGGGCGCCCCCACGGGGAAAGGACCATGGTTGGCTTAATTGGCTGCAACTAAGAAACTTGTTTTGTTGCAAAGAAAGTAGGAAAATGAGACTGGAGCATAAACCAGAGAAGGAGATAAAGGTTGGATTTAACCAAATTTAAGCCCTTACTTTGGATCAATTTCCCAATCGTAAAAAGAGTTGAGCAGAGGGCACAATTTTGGGAGTTAAATGCAGTGAGGATAGTGAGAGGAGAAAAAGTGGTCAGTAATATGGAAAAAAAGTAATAATGATACATAAATTTATGGGCTACATTTTTGGTCATTGACCTAATGTCTTATCCCAGAGAACATTTAATTGATAGCTTAAGATGAGGGATTGGAAGGTTTGATATTTAAGCTTGCTAGGATTTTCAAAATGATGCTACCAACTTGTTCAGCAAAGAAGCAAAACATAATT
Source organism: Balaenoptera acutorostrata (assembly GCF_949987535.1). Taxonomy (NCBI): domain Eukaryota; kingdom Metazoa; phylum Chordata; class Mammalia; order Artiodactyla; family Balaenopteridae; genus Balaenoptera; species Balaenoptera acutorostrata. The sequence continues at coordinate 17,887,408 of NC_080071.1, read as the reverse complement.
CAAAAATATCATTCACTAGGTGGAGAAGTGGATAAACATATCAAGACATATTTTATGAAACTCAAAAGAAATCTGTAAGGAATAGTTTCATCAACATGGTTATACTGTGAGAACAACAAAGAAGATAAGGGAAATTGAAAAAGAACAATGAAATAGATAGAATTTTATAAAATATTTCTGACCCAGAGATTTTTATGCTAAACTACTTACCCTTCAAATGAAAAAGTGTTGTATGAAGGGTGAGGTGGGTAGGGATCATTCAACTCTAAATTCTTTTGCACAGTTTGATTATGTATATTACAACTGCCAGGAAAGTAGGCAAAATAAGAGAAAAATCAAAGGTACTAGATGTCCTTTTGGTGGAGCACTTAGTGTTATCTACTGAGTTCTCTGGGTATCCTATGATTCTACAGAGATGCGCACATTAGATCACCTTTCTGTTGACTAGGTTAATTTATAACTCGATGGGACTATCTCTACAAATTAAGATGTAGAAAACTGATAGTAACCCAAGTAATTTTTGTCCATAGAAATGCAAATAAATTTTGTTCAGTAGAGATACAATTGATTTCTACTTTGTGGAAATTATGACTTGGAACAACATATTTAATAGAACCTTATAACGTTAATCAGTGTTAAATTTTTAGCAAATTCATTTAAGCATGTATGATTATATATATGTATGGATATACATATGTACAATATATTATATATAATATATATTATATTAGTATGTATTATGTGTGGGAATATATAATAGAGACATTATCTTGAAAATCTTTGAATTGCATTTAAGAGTTTAGTAGTTCTTTTTTTAATTAGAGTTGACTTTATTTTTAAGTTGTGTTAATTTTATATTCATACAAAAATTGTGGTTTTATCTTTTTGAACATTTATACTTTAACACAACTCTTGCTTGATAAAATATTCTGATGCTAGGTATGTATTAATTATTACAATACAGATGGATAAAAAGATCATTTTGGGGAATTCAGTATATAAAATCTGAATTTAAGCAAACACTTGAAGATAGAAAAGAGCTTGCTTTTTTGTAGAATCATGCTTTCCAACGTGAATGTATTGTCATCAGAATGTATAGGCATCCAGAATTATAAACTGATTTACAAGGTAGCTTGTTCATTATGGTACTAATTTGAGGATTCCCTAGGATATATCGGTTGGAAAGATTGTTGTATATTGTCTTAATTTTCAGAAAGTCAATATTTCTTAGAGAAAGATATTTCAGATTTTTAAATATATCCCAGAAAAGAAGCAGCATATTCTGAAAAATCAGTGCTTTCTTTTTTCTTTTTAGTGGGGAGAGGTGTTAAGATAGACCTAGGTATCAATTGTAACTCCATTGTACCCCATTGACTTTAATCAGAACATTTTGTTTTGGTCAAAGTACATTTTTTGTCTCAAACTTGATTCTCAGATGTGTGTAATCAAAATAAATGCAAAAAGTACAAAGTAAGTAGATATTTAATTTTTTATCTTTCTTTGAGTTAACTATATACTCAATGAAAATGTTGATCTTATATTTTCATGACATCTTTGTGTTACACAATATGCATATAAAATTCCTTTAGAAAAACTATAAATTCTTGCATCTCCTCTCAATCATATGATTTATATAATTTTGAGAACACAGCAGCCCTGCAGCAAAACATTCAATGAATTATTAAAAAGTGCTGAGAACTGCTTTATGGGTATAAAGAGCTAAATAAGGATCGTCTAATTCTACCAGTTATTAACATATAAATTCAAAAAAAGGAAAAAGTCCACATACAGGTATTTTGTCCAAAATTAATGTTTCCTACTTTTAAGAAGGTCATAGGAGCAAAAATGACATAAACTTTGGATCCACTTCACTTCACACATTTATCTATTCATCAATATTTCCATAAGTAAATTTGTTAACCTAAGTGTAAATGTTTCAAAGAGGAAAAAAAATCAGAATATATCAAGGAAAAATACAAGAAATTAAAAGGAATAATAAATATGTGAATACACATAATCACATTCACTAGAATGAAAGCTCAGATAAAACAGTACATACCTTAGGGCATCATTCATTATCACACATACACATAAATGTATATACATCAGTGACACGTTTGGGAAAGAAGATGAACAAATTGAAGAGTTCATAAAAAAGATTTGAGGAAAGGTTTGGAAAATGAGGAAAGGTTAAAAGAAGAAGGCATGTTCAGTCAAATGAACATACCAAAAGGAAATATGATAGTTATTTACAAATATATATAATGAAATGATAAAAAACAAGACAAAGACAGAATAGAAAATATGAACTAGGAAAGACATGCAAAAATTAAGAAAATCTCTAAACAATGAAGGATGTAAACCTAAAGGATATGTAACTCTTATGGTAATAGTGTCTGTCATTATTGAAAAGCCAATATTGAGGTTAGTGCTTATTAAGAAAGGCTCATAAATAATTAAGTTAACCCTGCCTTACTACAAAGGAGAACAGATATAAACCAAGACCTTCCTTCCAAAGTTGAAATCTAATTTTACTTTCTCTTTCTCTCTCTTGTTGAGATTGGGCTGCCTTTAGCCTTCTAACTCATATTTGAAAAATATTTGAGTTTTTCACATAAAAATAGAATGAAGTACAAAATGAAGTGAAAATAAAGACTACCTTGAAAGCAGGATTAGCTTGTACAAGCATGATGGAAAATGAATTGTGGTTTTTTTACTGGTCCAAAAGCTAAACATTAATTATTTAGTCAATATAAATGTATTGCTTTAATATGCCAGGCACTGTACTAGGTACTAATACAAATCCATTGCAAGCAGAATCCAAATATGGCTTTCTCTTCTTCAAGATCATGGGTGTCTTATATATATATATCTTATATGACTACTAACCATCTCTCAAATAATGTGTTGTTGGTTTCAAGGAAACCCTTCTCTCTGTATAATGGGAAAGAACATCAAATCAGAAGGCACTTCTTCCAATCAATAGAATCACCTTTACGAATGGAGAAAAATACATTAAACTTTTCAGCAAAACCGTGAGATGATAATTAGCTTGTTAATGGTGGAGAAAAAAAATTTAATAATTGTGTTTCACTAATTCAGAATTCATTATTTGACCAGAGGCTGACAGGAATGTTATTTTTGCATTGATTAATTTATTTCTTTTTATAGAAGTAAATTAATAATGTAAATAAGATTACAAGAGGATCCTTCAAAATACTTAGTAGAACAAACTTTCTAAGCACCCTCAAGTACTTTAGAAGGAACCATTTCCACACAATTGATATGTTAATTACAAACCATTAAATCAAGTCAAGGATGTATATTGGATAACACTTTGTTAGTTTAATGTGAGTTAATGTAGGCACTTGAAATAATGGAACTCTATTCCTTTCTGAAATAATATATTTTCAGACTTTTTTTCTTTAATTAAAACTAAGCTTCCTCCAATTAGTACAGATTAATGACATTTTACAGGAGTCAATATTTAGGAACCAAGAGGTATTGCTGACTCTTCTATAACCTAGTTGTAGTCAGAGAAGAGGGAAAGATTGGGAAAGTAATCTTAGAGCTGATGTCTTCCAATTGAAATAGTACTTTCACACATAATAATACGACAGATATGACAAATTTGGATACGATCCAAATCAAAATCATTAACAATTTGAAATATATACATATATTCCTAGCAAATAAAGAGGAAAGAATATCTTGGCTAGCCAACATAGAAAGAAAGCATCTTTTAATATATAAAGAGGTTGTCTAAGGAAAAGTCAGTCTCATGTACCAATATATGTGTGAATATAACTTCCTCCTCTCTAACCCACGTACATTGACAAAGCAGTATTAAAATAAGAACAAGGTAGGAACCTAGCTAATTTACACATATTAGAACCCATTTTTACTGGGGAGGTGGGTGGAGACTGGCGGGATAGGATAGTGTTGATTTGAGAAAAAAACGAGACAGTGCTTTTCATCAGCATTACTAATTTATTGACCATCATAAAAATATATGGCACAATAAAGGTTATGAACTTGACTTCTTGAGGGATATTTATGGAAGGGGAATGACCAGTATTTTCCTTTAAAATAACCCAAGAAACAGGGCTTCCCTGGTGGCGCAGTGGTTGAGAATCTGCCTGCCACTGCAGGGGACACGGGTTCGAGCCCTGGTCTGGGAAGATCCCACATGCTGTGGAGCAACTAGGCCCGTGAGCCACAACTACTGAGCCTGCGCGTCTGGAGCCTGTGCTCCGCAACAAGAGAGGCCACGATGGTGAGAGGCCCACTCACCGCGATGAAGAGTGGCCCCTGCTTGCCACAACTAGAGAAAGCCCTCGCACAGAAACGAAGACCCAACACAGCCAAAAATAAATAAATAATTTTAAAATAACCCAAGAAATATACTCACTACACTTTAGTATATTTGACAGATGACTTCATATAGTCTTTAAAAATATATTTTGGTATGTGAAAGTTTCAAACATCACAGAAGCATAGAGAAGAGTAAATGAATCCCCTTTTACCCATCACCAGATTCAACCCTTATCAAGATTTTGCTGACTTGATTATCTAACCTCTTCTCCAGCTCTGGCTCTCTTGCTCTTACTTTTCTCTTTCCTGAGGTATGTAAAGCAAATCCCAGAGATTATCTTTCACCCAAACATCTTTTGGTAAGCATCTCTAAAAAAGCATATAGACAGTTTATCACAAACAGTAGTACAAAATTATTTCCATTTATGGTTCTAATTTGCTCCCCCATGTCTTTGCTCGTGACCCGAGTGGACTGTAGATTGCTCGAGGGCAGTGACCTCTTTCCATTAAAAACATTGTCAGTGATAAAATATTGGCAAAATTTACTTTTTTTTTTTTGTAGGAATGTGTTGTTATCTAAATGTTGTGTTCAAAACCTTTTCAGTTTTCATACTGCTTGATTTTTAAACACTTTAAAATGTTTTCTACTTAAGAGAAAATGGGAAAAAGTGTTTAAGAGAGAAACATGGTTTACCACATCCTTGGGACCGTTCTGACTTCAATGGAGAAGGAACAATATAATCAAAAGTTGGCCATATTCACAGTTGCTTTAACTCCGTCAAGATATGAAAGGTTTATCATGCTAATTTTTTATCATTTTTCCTTCTCTTCCATCATTTAAATTGGTGCAACAAGAGAGGAAGCTTTAAAATCATATTTTCAGCTCATCACCAAATTTAATTCTGTAAGCCTTCTTTATTGGCTCTTCAGATAAATAAAAGCTAAAGTAGCAACTGTACCTTTAAATGATTCTCTCTGCATATTGTTCTCTCTAAATATTTTATTTATTTAAAAACAATATAACCACATTAATATTTATTTAGACATTTTTAGTAATCATTTTCTTTTTCATATAATGAGAGATTATCACAAGCTAATTCAGTGAATGAAGCATTTCACATACAAATTTTTGCATTATCTGATAGGTTTTCATATGTAAATTACATGCATCTGTTTATCTCTGGTGAATAGTGTCAAATATCCTCAATGCAAAATGAGCCTTAAGTAACATTATCTTCCTAATGACTTTTCGTTTCCCAGTGAAAAATTGACTATTTGTCCCAGGTACTTAGAAATTGTCATTCAAAAAGAGCTTTTTTTTGTTTGTTTTTACTGGACTGCATCAGGGTAAAAATAGGAAAACGAACACTTTGAGGTAAATTATGTTTATATTGTCCTTCTACAAATCTTTTGGAGTTTTATATTTAAGATTATGAAATCTCATCCATAAACATTTTGAAACACAGAAGGTGGAATGTTTCAATGAAAAAAAAATTCCGCTACATTTAAAGAATTTTTGTTAGCCGTCAGGCACTTAAATCACGTTTACAAACATGGAAGGACAAATGCTTAAACATCTGAAATAATCTCTCTCTACTCTCAAGTAGACCTGTCTTTGAATTCACCATGTGGGTGAAATCAAAGCACAGAACAAACACTGTTTTGATATGGCTTTGAAGATGATAACAGCTTCTAACAGAGAAAAAGGCAGCTTTGGGTTTGCAAGAAAACGATGATTGACTTGACTCGCAGCCCAAGGAAGTTTACCTTTTAATGAGTGCTTGGTGAGAAGCTCTCACCCAGTGTTTATTTGTGAGGGAAGCTGCCTAACTAGAATAGCTCTCAGACGTCTAGGTCCGCCATGCAAGATGTAACACACATCCTTATAAGCAGCAACATCTTTTGATCCAAATGAGCATACGCAGGATCCAGATGTGCACAGAAAATTTAGAGGTGGCCTAAGGATTAGAACTTTTCCTCTATGGTATATAAGCTTTCCTATCAATTCATGTAATCTGGTCCCCATGTGGAATGACTAATTAATACTCTTAAATATTAAAATAATGATCACAACAAGGAAAATATTTAACCTCTATTTTTTTTTCTTTTTTTTTTTAAAGAACTTGGAGTCTTTGGTCTCGGTAATAGAAGTGTTAGTTGGTACCCTCACTATCCATCTTCCACTAAAAGAGTTTAGTCATCAAGAATCTTCCTATACTTTTGTAAATCTAGTTTCGGATCCATAGAATTTTCACTATTTTGGTTTGTTTTTGTTATATTATTGAGGTCTTGAGTTCAAATTATCTTACGTAGACTCAAATCAAACATGCTTTAAGTTCATGCTTGTATCTTAGGGAGAAATTAGTTTTAACATGTTAAGCTAATAAACAAAATATACAAACACTAGAGGATATTAAAAATTCCAAGTAAGTATTAGCACCCCAAATTATCTTTAGAAATAATGACATTGTATTGAAGATAAACAGTTCGGGCTACATTTAATATTTTTTTAAGTATAGTTGATTTATAATGTTAGTTTCAGGTGTACAGCAAAGTGATTCAGTTATATATATATATATATATATATATGTATATATTTTTTTTTCAAGAAGGAAATAATGCCATTTGTAGCAACATGAATGGACACAGAGATTATTATACTAAGCAAAGTAAGTCAGACTAAGAAAGACAAATATCATATGATATCATTAATATGTGGAATCTAAAAAAAATGATACACTTAGTATTTTTTCAGAGATTGAGTAGATGTTCTCTAATCCTGTTTTCTACTCTTGGGCACACAAGGGGTACATTTCTCAAATTCTCCTGCAATCAGATTGAGGCCATGTGAGTGGTTTCTAGCCAGTGGATTATGATTGAAAATAATATATGTCCCTTTCAGGCTTGGAAGAAAAATTTCCTAGCAGTATGAAGTCCTACAAACAAATCTGACCTGACTGAATTATGGATAATAACCTTTGATAATTAAAGTTTTCTTAGAATACAGCTATGCCTAGTTGTTTACAAATACCTGTGGCTGCTTTTATGCTACAATGGCAGATTGAGTATTGCAAGACATCTTATAATAGGAAATCATAAAATATTTACTATCTGACCCTACATAAAAAGTTTGCTGATTTAAAGATTAGAAAGAGGCTCAAAGATTGACTACTGTGACTAGAAAAAAGAGGAGAGTTAGTAGTATTAATGGAGACATTTCAGAGTTTATGACTCTGAATGGTAATGATATCCATGGTGTGGCTATACATCTTAGTTCCTAAAGTGGCATAGGGTAAATTGATGTAAGGACATGGGGATGTATAAACATATGTCTTCATATATGTAAATAGTGGGACCTACCCTCCAATTTGGGCTCCATATGTAGTTATACCTTTTTGATCTTTTTTCAATTAATTTCTATAGCCCACAATGCTCTACTAGTAGTAGGTTCACAATCTCTCTCAAGACCTCCCCACCACCTCATATTGGGCAAAGATCCTATCAGCTTACTCAGGGTAGAGGACAACAATTCTTTGATTGACAAACTGAGACAGAAGTAAGATCTTAATTGGCTTACACTGTTAATATTTCTTCCAGTCATGTAGGGGAACTTTCGGAGACTCATCCTGCATAATCAGTGGGTGACATTTGTTCACATTGCTGGCATAATATGTTCTTACAATCCCAAATTGTGATTTCAAGTTATAGTTTATTTTACCTTATATGTAAGTTCAGCTTAAGTTCAGCCACTGTTCCTCTTGGGCAGGTGGTCTGGAAGAGATAGCACTAGCCATAAACTGGGCTAAAATCCGTTCCAACCAACAAACTCTGAGGTTGTTTCTTGTATTGAAGGTAAACCACCTGTTTAGTTTCTTCTTCTCATCAACAAAAATTTTGTATCAGACACTCATTGTTTCATGCTTGGTACCTTGGCCAGAATGTCCCCAGAGTCATTATGCAAATAGGTTAATTCTCTAACCCAGAGCTCTGCATAGAGGTGGATTTTGCTAAATCACACAGGAAAAAAAATCTTGTTACACCCTAATCCCACTACTATGAGTTTCTTCTTGCCCCATATTTGCATAACTGAAAGGGTCAAACAAATGACCCAGAGCAGGACAAAGAAGATCTGCACCAGAATGACCTTCCATTTCTGCAAATTCGAAGAGCAGCTGGCAGCCTCTCTGGCTAATACAGAAATTTAAAAACAAAAAAAACATAATAATTACAACAGTGAAAAATACACTTTCTGGCATACATGTATGTATGTGTGTATATATGTGTATGTATGAGTGTGTGCATATGTGTATATATGTCTATCATATGTACATATATGTCACATGTATACATATTATATAAACACATGTGTATATGTTATATATGTACATAAATGCATATAGATATATTTGGATACAGATATATATTCATTGATAAAAATAACTTGAAATATATGTTTTAACAATTTTATCAAGTAAATCAAACAGTACTTAAAAGTTTATGTTGGAAAAAAAATGCAGTACCTTTCTCCACATCTTTCTAATTCCCAGCTCTGTTCTTTCAGCTCTTAATGTTAATTTTTGCTTCTATATTAGTGAATAATATACTTAAAATTAATTTTTGATTTATCAATTTTAAAAATAATCTATTAATTTTACCTTTTCATGGTTACACCATTTTATTCTATTTTTCCTTCCTTATTCTTCTTACTATAACTTGGGGTTCTATAAAGTCAATGTTTACATGTCTATGGCAAGGTAAGTGCTGTACATTCCTAAATGGAGAATTATATTCTTTTCAGAACTTTTGATTTTTACTGGATTAATAATGGCATTTAAAATTTTTGCTTAGTTTTCTATGTATCTAACTTTAAAAAACTGCTCCACCAGATGTTTCAAATGACCAACATAATTTTTGAAAGCTCAAGCATATTGGCTAAACAATCAGCTATATTTTTTCCTCCTAACTATCTCTCAATTGCTACCTCACCTAATCTAGCCAGGTTGCTTTCTAAATTCAGATAATAGCTCTAATCTTGACACTTCCCTTTTCTTTGCTCTGTGTTGGCTTTTCTGTTTCTTGAGTCTGGTGTCTCTCTGTGTTTACTTCTCATTTTCTTAAAGCAGTTTCCCTAGTACTTGCCAAGAAAAAGAGCTCAACTTGCATTTTTAAAAAATGTCTTAATTCTACCCTTACACTTGATTAATAATTTAACTAAATTTAAATTCTGAGTTAAAATGCTTTTCTTTCATAATTTTGAAACTATTTCTTTATAGTAAACAAGCAATAATGTTACATTTGAGAAATCTGATGTCATTTTTCTTTCGCGTTTTATTTCCATTTCTATGCATGTGACCTCTGGTTCCCTCTCTCTCTCTCTCTTTCTCTCACTCAGCTTGTCTCTTTTTTAAATCTCTCCTTTGTTTTCTCCTCCACTTCCTCCACCTCTGGATACTTTAAGTATATTCTCTCATTTTTATTACTAAAATTTTTGAACACATACAAAAGTAGAAAGAATAGTATAATGAACCCTTATATCCCTTACATAGCTTTCTCCCAGTTTCAACAATTATCAGCACAAGGTCAATCTTACTTCATCCTTCCATACTTCCCTCAGTACTACATATCCACCATCCACACTAATTTATTTTTGAACAAAATATTTTTTTTATATCATTTCATTCATTAGTATGTATCTCTGAAGTACAAGGACTCTTTTTTCCTTTTTTGTTTTTTTGGAAAGAAGATAGAAGTCGGAGGATCCAACAATTTAGTATTTACACATTCAACTAATCCCTTAAATAAGATCAGAATGTATTTCCCTTTTATGTAAATTAAACCTGAAGGTAGATAGGTCCAGGCACACTTGGAACCTTCACAAATCATCAGGGATCCAAGACTTAGTCAGTGTCTTTCCCTGTCCCTTCCACCCAGCCTAGAGGTTCATACAATTTCTGTAAGAGCTAACTGCTTCCTGTGCCTCCCTGCATTTTTTTCTAAGGCATGGAACTTATCCCCATGGTCCAAAATGGCTGCTACAAATCCTAAATTCATGCTGTATTCCAAGCTGGATGATGGAGAAGGGGGAAGAAGAGTATAACACTTCCCTTTTGAAGACACTTCTCAGAAATACAGCAAAGATCTCTGTTACATTTCACAGACTAAACATAGTGAGCTGAGAGAAGCTGGGAATTGGATACATATAGATACATAGATACACAGATACACAGGTGATAGACAATAGATACATAATGTAGATAGGCACGTAGATACATAGATATATAGAGATTACCTATATATTTATATGTAATATGCACATATGTAATATGCATGTATTTAATGGTTATGCATATATCTCAATGGTTAAAAATCCATTAATTGGAATTACATTAAGTGGATTTTTGTACATTTTTTAAAAATGTATTTTCAAAGTTTATAATAAATCTCTAAATGTTAAGACTATAAAATCAATCTAAGATAAGTGATTTCCTGTGTGTTCTTTTCTTTCAAAAAGGTATTAAAACACCAGATGCATAGTAGTAAAATGCCTCAAGTCTGGAGGTTGTTAATTATATCTACTTCTTCCTTTGCCTACATTTTCACTATTTATGCTAACTGGTGCCAACTGTCTATTGAGATAATAATGTTAGTTGAATGTTTATGTTAATATTTTGAATGTACAAATTATATACTTATTTTTTAATGGAAAATTTTGTGATTGCCTTCACTGTGTGAAAAAGGTCAATCAGCATTGATAAAATCTCAAGGTTTTATGGATCCTGACTCAAACATTTGAGAATTCTCAATTTTAGGATACTTTATTGAAGACACAAGGCAAGATGCTTGGCCCACATTTGTCTTTCTAATTTGACATTTTAGTCCCAGAGCCTCAATACACTGAAACGTAACTTAAAATTATTCATAATCACTCAGGAATGTTTAGTAACAAAGGCAGTGCACAGTAATTGGAAGTAGGGTGAGTTCTTTAAAGCTAACATCAGTCTTTTGAAAAACAAAAAGAGAAAGAGAGAGCTACAGTGCAATTTCTGAGAAAACAAACAAAATCAATGCCTAATTTTGGACCCACATGAAAATAAGAATTTCCACAAAAAAAATTGATTCCTCTGAATTTAAGACATTTGAAACATTATTTTTTATTATGCTTTAATGAATATGCATTATAAATCAGGTCCTGCCCAAACTGATTCAAATTCTTTGTATGTTTGATTTTCTTTTCATTTCATCAGTGCCAATTTTTCACAGATTTACTACAGTTCTCATAGTTAATGGTATATTATGATGCTAGAAGAAAAAAATAGGCCAAAGTGATAGAAATCTTGTTAATTATGTTACAAATAAATATTAGGAGCTAAGGTCCAGCTTTTAAAGCTTAAAAAACCTCCTCATCTTTATCAACTATAAGTTACATACTAATTTAACATAAAGCAGTTTTCTAAATTTAATGTAATATGTAAAAGTGCTTTAAACTTAAGGCAATAAATAAAATGCTATACATTTACTTTTTTACTTTTTAAAGACTTCCCTTTGTATCACCTGCCCCCATACATGCAGAGCCTCTCTCCTTATGGACATCTCCCAGCAGAGTGGTGCATTTGTTACAGTTGATGAACCTACATTGACACATTATAATCACCTGAAGTCCATAGTTTACATTAGGGTTCACTCTTGGTGTTATACATTCTGCGGGTTTGAGCAAATATAATATCATGTACCCATCTTTATAGTATCATACAGAGTATTTTCACTGCCATAAAAATCCTCTGTGCTACACCTATTCATCCTTATCCCTTCCCCCACCAAAACCCTGGCAACTACTGATCTTTTTATTATCTCCATAGTTTTTCCTTTTCCAGAATGTTATATACTTGGAATCACACAGTACATAACCTTGGCAGATTGGCTCCTTTCATTTGGTAATATGCATTTAACTTTCCTCTATGTCTTTTCATGGATTGATAGTGCATTTCTTTTTTTAACACTGAATAATATTCCATTGTCCAGATGTACCACAGTCTATCCATTCACCTACTGAAGGATATCTGGGTTGCTTCCATGTTTTGGCAATTATGAATAAAGCTGCTATAAACATACATATGCAGTTTCTTCTGTGGACAAATGTTTTCAACTCCTTGGGGTAAATACCAGGGAGTGTGATTGCTGGACCATTGGGTAAGAATATGTTTAGTTTTGTAAGAAACTACCATATTGTCTTCCAAAGTGGTTGTACCATTTTGCATTCTCCCAGCAATGAATGAGAGTTCCTGTTGTTCCACATCTTCACCAGCATTTAGTGCCGTCAGTATTCCACATTTTGGTGATTCAAATAGGTGTGTATCTCAGTTTTTAAATTTGTACTTCCCTGAAGACACATGATGTGGAACATTTTTATATGCTTATTTGCCATTTTAAATTTTTCTCTGATGAAGTGCCAGATAAGGTCTTTGGCTCACTTTTTAGTTGGGTTACATGTTTCCTTACTGAGTTTTAAGTGTCATTATATTTTGAATAACAGTACTTTATACACAGGACAAAATATTTTGTCCTAGCCTGTGACTTTTCCTCTCATTTTCTTGACATTTTCTTTCACAGAACAAAAGTTTCTAATTTTAATGAAGTCCAGCTTATCAATTATTTCTTTAATAGGTCATGCCTTTGTTGTTGTATCTAACAAGTCAATGCCGTACATAACATCTTCCAGTTTTTCTCCTATATTACCTTGTAACAGTTTTACTTTAAGTGTATGATCCATTTTGAGTTAATTTTTGAAAAGGATGTAAGGTCTGTATCTAGATTCATTTTTTTATGGCTGTCTAATTGTTCCAATATCATTTTTTGTAAAGATTATCTTTGCTCCATTGTATTACCTTTGCTCCTTTGTCCAAGATCAGTTGACTATATTACATGGGCCTATTTCTGGGCTTTCTATTCTGTTCCATTGACCTACTTGTCTATTTGTTTGCCCATACTACACTGTTTTGATTACTGTAGCTTTCTAATAAGTCTTGAAGCCATGTAGTTTCATCTTCTAACTTTTTTCTTCTCATTAATTATTGTGTTGGCTATTCTGGGTCTTTTGCATCTCCATATAAACTTTAGAATCAGTTTGTTTATGCCCACAGAGTAACTTGCTGAAATTTTGATTAAGATCACATTGAATCTATAGATCAAGTTGGGAAGAACTGACATCTTAACAATATTATGTCTCCCTATCCATGAACATGAGTTATCTCTCCATTTATTTAATTCTTATTTGATTTTATTCATCAGAGTTTTATAGTTTTTCTCATATAGATCTTGTACATATTTTGCTAGGTCATACTTAATTATTACATTTTGGGTGTGCTAATGTAAATGGCACTGTGTTTTCAAATTCCACTTGTTCATTGCTGGTATACAGAAAAACAATTGATTTTTGTATATTAATCTGTATCCTCCAAACTTGTTATAATCTGCTTATTAATTCCAGATTGTTTTTGGTCAATTCTTTTGGATTTTCCACATAGAAGATCATGTCATCTGTGAACAAAGACATTTTAATTTCTTCCTTCCCAAATTGTATACCTTTTATTTCCTTTTCTTGTCTTCTTGCATTAGCTTGTACTTCCAAATTGATGTTGAAAAGACATGGTGAGGTGGGAGGAGACATTGTTGCCTTGTTCCTGATCTTAGTGTGAAAGCTCCAACTTTCCCACCATTAGGTATGGCGTTATACATTTGCTTTTAATATTGTATGACACCACAGTTTATTGTTCACACTTACTGTGTTCTTTATAATTTCTGCCTTATCTTCATAATGTTACTTGACTTAAGAAAGGCTAGTTGCTGCATATTTCTCATACTTAGAATTAGAATGTGATATGGAGCTATTTATTACTTTTTTGAAAAGTAGTCCTAGTTTCTCTATGTTGCAGTTCCTTTTTGCTCACTGCCAGTTTCATTTTAACAATTTCATGGACACTAGTGCCTAAGTTTTGTTTATTCTGTAGCCTTCTGAGGAGATTTTTTTTCTTTCATGTGCTCAACAAATTATAATCATGACTTCAATTGATGACACTCATAGAACATAATTAAAATAAATCACTACTCTACCATTGTCACATAAATACAATGATAATTGATATTATGTAATATTTACACTTTTTCATTACTATAAAATTGTTCTTGTATGTGTTAAGGCATTTTTTGGTTCTAAAAGGCAGGTCCTAAAATATTTTTGTGTGTCTGATGAAATGATAAAATATTTTGTAGGTCACTGGAACTTAAAAATTGGTAAATTACTTGGTAGATCAATGATAAATTACTTGGTAGGTTCATAAGGTAATTTTAGGTGCCCCGAGGACATAAGTTTCATAGTCAAATAAGCTTAGAAAAACACTACATCCTAAATCCTATAATTGTTCTATCCATTTTTCACAAAGTACATTCACATAATCAAAAACTTTGAAAACATATAGCACTAGTTTTTAATATGTTTGCTTCATACCTTAATAAGCATCTCTATGATCCTCATATTGGGAAGGTACAGAATGCAAAAATAAAGTACAGCTACTCTGGGACATTTCTGATGTTTTCAAAGGCCTGACACAAGCTAGTACTCTATAGTACTAGTACGTGGTTTCTGATGTTGTTTGTTTAACTAATAACTAACATTTTGGTGGCAGGCCTCCATGACAATAGAGTATAACAATCCCATTAAGGAATACAAAGTTAAAATCTAATTTAAGCACAATTTTATATTTTTGCTGATGGCATCTTACTAACTTAATATGCACTAGTCAAACAAGAACTATTATCACATGCAATTATTTCCTCTCTGCTTTCACCACCACCAACAACAACAATCAAAGATATCTAGAGATAAGTTTTGCAATTACAAAATGGACATAAAAATCTACTTGAAAAAGAATCAAGGAGCTAAAAAAAATTAAAATAAGGATAATGGTGATGAACAGGAGTAGGATATATATCTTTCTACATTGAAGAATTTCAAGACATATGAGTTACTCTGATATTATAATAAGAGACAGAGACAGAGAGAGGTGCACAGAGATAGAGAGAGACACAGAGAAACTGACTCTACCATTCTACACTTTAGAAAGCCAAGAACTTCATTTGTTCTGGTCTGTTGTCTGTTTCTGCCAGCAACTTAGCATAATAAAGATTCTCCATATTTGTTCTGCTTAATAGCCTGAAAACTTAAAAATAATTTATTTTCTTAAAATTCAATTAAAAATTCAAAGGTTACCTCTTACCTCTGTGGTAAGACTGATAATTTCCCCACCTATTTCTTTGAATGATGCACGAGCACTAGAGAAAACGGATTTTGAAATAGCTTTAGCAGTTCTCAGGAAAAAAAATATTTTAAGATAAATAAAATGATTATAGTTATTTTTCTTACTTATATGTCTAATTCTTTAGTTTAGATTAAGAAGCTGGATGTTTTAAGGATATATAAATAGTATTCCCTTACTTGGATCTATTGTCTAAATCTTAACTGTATTTGTATATAGCCATTTTGCAAATTTTCTCCTTTTGTTCTCCTCTATATCATGATTTTGCACTAATTCAAGAAATGAATGTAAAAAATGTGAATTATGGCCAATATTTTTAGCAGTGTAGTTGTATATATGTTCAAAATATACATTCAAGTTAAAAGTTGTTTTTCAAATGCCTACTAGTAGTTCTCATAAGGAATTCAGTTTTAAAAAGTTATTGATTACAGAATCCATACTCTTGATGAATAGACTTGCATGCTAAATAGGTAACCTATATTTCTCTATTTAATCATCATTTGATTATATAAGTATGTATACATTTTACTTTCTGTTTAAAAAACCAAAAATGAAGGCTCTTGGGATTTCTCAATGCAAAGATACAGTCATCAGTTACCCAACATGACAAAGTCTCATCATCTTGAACAACACCATGTAGATCACAAGCCAACCATTATAATAGGCTATGTTAAAAAAAAAAATTGCTCATCATCAATGGTCAACTTGCGCTATAAGATATAACAGAAACCAAAATGTTGTTCTTTTCCTCTTTTTACCACAGATGTCTAAGATAAATTTTTCTCACCAACTATCATTATGAAAAAGCTGTACAGTGCAAGATATGAAAGTTAAAAATAATAAACTTTTCCCATAGTATAATGACATGGACATTCACACCAAATTTGGGCATTGCAAGAAACAGTATTTTGGGACCTTCCAGAAGAGAAAACAGAATCTTGGCAGTAGTAATGACTGCGATCACCAGCAGAGTCAGAAGAGAGAAACAAGAGAATGGGGTTGGGTTATAAATAAATACACAAAAAACAAGCCTGTATTTTGGTGATTTTGTGGATTATTATCAACCTATTGGTTTTCTCCCTTCTCTGAAATGAATACTTATAAATCATATTATTGTAACACCACATTGTCTCATGTGTTCTAATAATCAGTCCCAGGGCAGAAACGATGGACTGTGGGGAAAGGTACAAAATCTCACTCATGAAGTCCTGTTAGAATTGGCCTGAAATTGCAGAGGTCTAGAAAACTTAAGTGCTTTGATTATTCCTCCTGCCCTTTACATTATTCTGTGTTGGCCTCACCCTGAATGGGAGGGGTGGGGGAAGAGCAAAAAAGATCGTAGGAATATTTCATGAATGTCTGCTTTTGCTGTTGAACTGTGAGTATTGTGAGGGCAAAACGATGTATAAATTGTTTATCATTTTATCTCCAGTGTCTAATGTATTTTGGGCATAGAGTTAATGCTCAAAAATATTTTATGACTGAATAATTTAAAAATGAATGTTTACATAAAGTTTTAAAATTTAGGGGGAGTGAATAAATGGCACATGTTTCAGATCAGGTGAATCTCATATGTTTTAAAAATAGATTATAGAAAGGTGCTTTCAAATAAACTCAGATTTACTGAAAGGAGAAATATAAAACTTTCAAATAAAAGAAATTACATTTAAACTTGCCTGTTATATCCTGTGATGCCTGCAAAATATAAAAATATGAAATACTGACTTTCAGATTCATATTTTTCCCAATTAAAGAGATTCATCAGGCATATTTTGTAAATGTTTAATTATGCATTTGAACAGTTCATTGGGGAGCAAATTATAATGTCTATAATATAATTGTCTGAAGTGTAAAAAATCTGAATTGTTAGGTTGGCTATTTTATGTAAGGTTCTTCAGAAAGCCTCCATCCAAAATAATTTTCTCAGAAAATCTCTACCAAAAATAATTTTCTACCTTTTGTAAGGCTTGAGTTTCACTTTTAACTCTTCCTGATATAGGGAGGAGATAAACAAGCATACGTGAAACACACATATTCCCAATGTAATTTTAGCAATTAGCTTCAAACTCTTCCACTACCAATTTCTATGAGAAATTCTTGCAAGTAATAATATCTACTGATTTAAGTTTTCACACCTTTTCCCTTTCCCTGCCAATCTCACTAACAAGCAGAGAGTAAAAATACTAACGAGGTGATAACTGTCCGAAAGGTGGACAGCAGGACGAAGAAGAAGGGGAAGCAAAATCCTTGAATAATTGACAACCTGGATAATCAGCCCCCACGTAATTACAGTCTCACTGTAGTGTTCTACATGTAATTGATAAATGAGTCACATTATTATGAATAGAATTGGCTTAGGTATAAAAATGAATATTGGCATGTTACAATTGCAATATATTTGTGTTTACAAGAGTCATTTTTTTCTGTATAATTTGAATATTACTTTTTTCTCCCAACAGATTTAGTGTCCACTGGACTGTTGTATAAAAATTAAGCTAAGGTAATCTGTAATTCTTTCCTTGAATTTAACAAGAAGTAAATGAAAGATATTTAACAATCTTGCTATTTTGGCAGAAACTCAAAACAAACATATGTAACAGTTTTCAAGAGAAATATCAAGCAGGCAGTGCCAAATCAAGGCATTATATTTAGTTTGCTGTAAATAATATGGTGTTTGCACATACTCCATTCTGAGATTGGTCCTGTGTACTTTCTAAAATTAGTAGAATACGGGACAACACCTTTTTTGGAACTCATTTTCTGGCTGAAAATCATGGTCAAGGCAAATGTAGATAAAGAACCTAGCCTTTCATATTAGAAGTCACCAAAGACAGGGACGCATAAATACTTAAATTATTGAGAAAATTTGTCCATGGTATAAATTTGTGAAAATTACAGCGCCTTAAAAATAATCTGTTCTTGTGCTTATCCAAGATATCATCTGAGGTATATTTGTGGCAAAGAACATTTTATATATAAAATTAAAGACCCATTTGCTCAACAGGAGAATCTGCTACAAAAAATAAAAGTAGAATTATCAGAATTTCTTTCTTCTGCCAATGAGATTTGAATTTACCCAATGTTTGGGTATTTATTTTCCACATGAAGAGAGGTGAAATTTTAGGGTGTGGAGGAGTCCATACATGTGAAATTTTTCTAATGATTTTGTATTCACTCTCGTGGAAGTTCCTCAAATTAATGCGATGATTTAAGATTGGGAGTATACTGAAAACAAGCTAAGGAAAGACAAACAAATAGAGGGCTTAAAATAGAATCTTCAGGAATTATTTTACAGACTGACCAGTTGGATGCACAACATCCCCCCAGTATGAATTCAGCTGTAGAGATAACACAAAACTGATAGAAGGAAAGATAGTGACAAAATTCAAAATGTTTTGGTGATGGGAGTTTTCTTCACTCTGCTAGCACTCTCTCTCACTGAATGAAGGACATTTAAAAATGTCCCTAATAGTAGTGCATCACCCCCCAATCCCTGCCCTACCCACAACACACACATTTTTTTCTAAATCCATCACCTCTCTTAGGTGAAGGCACCTAGCAGATTACCTTTAAAAGGACATCAACTCAGTAAATTCCAGTTGCCTTCTTTTCATCTGCTCTGCTCAAAACACAACATGCATATTGTGCCACTTTTTAAAATAAAAATGGCCAACCGAGCACGTTTAGAGTAAAGTTACTACGGTAGAAATTTGTCATTGTTAGCTGCCCAGCCTCTGAATTATCTTCATAGAGTAACAAGATGTTAAATTGGAAACTTTGGCAGGAATGATAAGACATCAAAGCGAGATACTAGACAAAAAAGGAGAGTTTCAAAGGACATGTGTAGGACATTGGTTAGAAGCTCTTTTTATTTATTTATTTATTTATTTATTTATTGGCTGTGTTGGGTCTTCGTTCCTGTGCGAGGGCTTCCTCTAGTTGCGGCGAGCGGGGGCCACTCTTCATCGCGGTGCGCGGGCCTCTCACTATCGCGGCCTCTCTTGTTGCGGAGCACAGGCGCCAGACGCACAGGCTCAGTAGTTGTGGTGCACGGGCTTAGTTGCTCTGCGGCATGTGGGATCTTCCCAGACCAGGGCTCGAACCCGTGTCCCCTGCATTAGCAGGCGGATTCTCAACCACTGCGCTACCAGGGAAGCCCTGGTTAGAAGCTCTTAAGCTTTGCAATTTCATTGAAGATATTAAAGAAGGATTTGTAAAGAAAAGTTTTAGAAACAGATTTTTGTGAGCCTAAGTTCCCCTCTCACAAAGGGGAGAAGATGAATGTGCCTAGTTATCACCTCAAATCTAATCAGAGAGAATTCAGTGAGACTACTCAGCTAGCCAAATATGACTCTCTTATGGTATTGAAGGTTACAGAGTAGACTGGTATATGTTTTCTCTCAGTAAAAGTCAAAGGCAAAAGATGGGCTATTTACCTCTGACTGACAAACCAAAAAGAAGTAGTTGCATTTGGGTAGCCTGCACTCCCCAGGTTTCTTGGAGAGAAAGTTCTGTATGTTTCCGATGGACCAGAAGATGTTGGCTACATGAAGGATGTGTTAGGTCCTGTCCACCCAGAGAGGTAAACAATATAATAGAGAGAACCTGGAAGTATCAGCAAATTTCTCAAGGATTTGGAAGGAGTAAAAGAAGAATGCGTTATCTGCATTAAGGGAACTGAACGTTAAAAAAAAAAAAAAAAAATTCCCAGGGAAAGAACAATCTTCCTTCCCAGCTAGTTAATGTGTGTGTGTGTGTGTGTGTGTGTGTGTGTGTTTTAATACATTTATTTATTTTATTTATTTATTTTTGGCTGCGTTGAGTCTTCGTTGCTGCATGCAGGCTTTCTCTAGTTGTGGCGAATGGAGGCTACTCTTCATTGCGCTGTGCAGGCTTCTCATTGTTGTAGCTTCTCTTGTAGAACACGGGCTCTAGGTGAACAGTCTTCAGTAGCTGTGGCACACGGGCTCAGTAGTTGTGACGCATGGGCTTAGTTGCTCTGCGGCATGTGGGATCTTCCCGGGCCAGGTCTCAAACCCGTGTCCCCTGCATTGGCAGGCCAATTCTTAACCACTGCGTCACCAGGGGAACCCAGTTAATGTGTTTTATTACTCCTACCAGGTTGGAATAATGGAGAGATATGTGAGACAAGGAAGTTCTTATTGGACTGATAATGACTTACGTTTCCAATGCCTTAGAACCATACAAAAGTCTTCTAAAAAAGCAAAGACTGCATATCATTGTACAACTTGAAGAAATTGAAGGCAAACTCAAATATCTAAATTTTCAGACAAGTTGCAGATTGAAAACTAGGTATTCTCTATGACTATGCTAAAAAAAAATTGTATATTTCAACAAGAGGGATGAAATAGACATGAGTTTTGGAAAAAAAACAAAAACTCTAGGCTGGAAAAGGACTTCCTGACTTCAGTAGGAATATGAGTATACCAAATAGAGAGTTATCAATTTCAAGACTTGAGTCAAATTAAATAGCAAGAATATCTTAAATGATGGCCTTGACATAATGGTTCTTTCCACGTCTGTGCTTTGTTTCCAGTTTTAAATCCTGTTTTTCCAGCCTTCTTATTTGTGACCTACACAATACACTTACAATAATTGTTTTCTCCTGATGTGTGCCAATATTAGCTCTTTTGTTTGCAAATGAGAACCCTTGCTACTATTGTGATCAAATTGTAAATAATTTTATCATGATGTTATAACAAGAATGATAGAAGAAAAAAAGGAGATAATCAGGAAGTCCACACAAAATGCTTTTAAATATTTGAATGACTGGAACTTGGAAGAGAGTTCAGACGTCTTCTATGTGGCTTCAGATAACAGGTCAAATGTAGGTGAGTGAGAGATACTGTAAGGGAAATTGTAGTTAATTGTTTGTATAAACTTTATAATAATTTCAAATATATACATTTATTAGTTTAATAAATATGTATTTAGTAGCCACATTGCTGGTTGCTAAGGCAGCAAATCCCTTTAAAAAATCTCAGAGTCTTTCAGAGGAGACATGCTTATAAAGATATGAGTATATGCAAAGTATCGTGTAACAGGAAGTCCTGGGAAGGAATAGGTGAGGGAGTGCTTAATTTCTTGTGCACATCTGGAAAATTTGACTTAAGAGATGGTATTTGCACTGAGTGTTGGAAAAAAGTTTTCCAGGTGGCTGATATGGATGGTAAGGTTACATAAGCAAAGTTAGGTTCTAGGGCTAAAGCACTTCTACTGGGTGTTAAGAAGAGGAATAGACAATATTTACCAGGTAGAACCAATTTACTTGGATTATTGGCCTGCTTTGTGAAGATGAGATTACCTTGTTATTGGGCATATTGTTTTGTCTCCTGTCCTTTACAACTGTTTTTGAAGAGGAAATTTATCTTCTTGCTGCAAGAAAATTTTAGCAGTTCATGGCTTTGTCACTTTAAGTTTCCAATTTAGTAATTAATAATATTTAGCCAATTATAACAATTAAACAATTCAAACAAATTAATGTGAACATACCTCCATTCTCTATTTTGGGACTGTTGCAGGTGATAACGTGGGTAACTGAGGAGAAAAGTCTTTGCTCTTTCCTCAGTTTTTTCATCCACCCTTTCCCCCATCATGACCAGAATATGATTCATCTGTAAGGAAGGTAGAGGTAAAGGGGAGAAGGTAAAGGTGACCTGGCAGGTGTTTTAAGGTGACACTTTTCATTTGTGGATAACTTCATGGTTATCCATGAAGGGTTCTACAGAGCCCTCTCTCAGTCACATAGTCTTTAATTTGCAGTTCTTATAGCCTTGGTGGATGTACTCTATTCTAACGGTAGACCTCTCAATCCTCTGCCACTGGAATTTGGAGGTCTACCTACAGTTTCTCTGCAGAAGCTTGTTGGCTCCTCTGAGCAGTCATATTGGACAGGTTCCAAGCTATCATTGCATCAGCTCTCTTTCTTGTTTGACCCACATCCCTGGGAAACTTGTGCACGTGTTTTGCCTGAAGAAAATGTAGGTGTGCAGGTCAATTTCAATGCAGCAATGAGTCTTCTTTATGCTGCCCCCCAAGTAACTCAACAGCTCATTTCTTATCTTCCAGATAGCCCTGAGATAATGAGAACCCTCATCTCTTATCTTCCAGATAACCTCGAGATAATAATCCTCCCCATGCTCTAATAGGCAAAAGGCTGGAAATGATTGGATTTTGGATATGTTTTGAAGATACAGCTGACAGAATTTGCAAATGGATTGGTGTGAGAGATAAAGAGAAGAATCAAAGGTGATGCCAATCCTTTTGCCTGTACAATGGAAGGATGTCATTGCCATTGAATTTGATGGAGAAGACCTGGAGCAAGAATCAAGAGGGCATGACCGGGGAATCAAATTTAGTGTTCACTCTTGGAAAGTATAGTTATTTTTAAAATCCTGCTTAGTCACTACAATCTATTGCTTCATACATTTGCCTATGATTTGTGTGTCTCATCTATAATAATTTTGGTAGATTAATCAGGCTGCTGTCAAGTTTACCAACTGCTCACTGTTATCAAGTCAACAAACCTTCATGAACTGGCTGCTCCGATCCCCTGAGGGGCTCTAGTATTGTGGTTGTTTTACAAGGTAAACTTAATTTTGTAAGATTTCAAGAGGACCACCTTTTTTCCTAGTTTTAGTATTAGTGATGAGAAGTCTACTGGCATTAATTCTGGAAGATTCCCAAACCAATATAACGTGTAAGAAAGGATTAGGAGTATCAGGTTCAGCTGGCTCTAGTTTGGTCTAAAGCTGGGTCAGCTCAATTGGTTTTAAAGTTTGATAACAATGATGCTGAGGTTGAGTGTTTGATTTCTACAGAGGTTGTTTTGCTTTGTTTTGGTCCAGAAGCACAAACCAAAACCCTAACCCAACCAGCTGCCTTACAAATGCCAACAGAGTACAGCAGATACTTCACCATAACTAGGAAAAGCCAAACCACACATACCAAAATTCCAGCTTTACTTACCAAGAATAGCATTCATAAGTGGTTTTCCTCTACCCTGCAACTCTGATTCTGGCAAGACTGTGACAGCACCAACCATTCAGGGCATGGACTCTTTCAGATATTGTGACTTGCAAGCCAGGAGGTCATGGGAATGGAGGGGAAATGAGGGAATTCAGCCCAAATTACTGAATTAAAAACAATTTCTGTATAAATGATAAGAAATCCAATACAGTCAGAATTCCTGTCCCCTACGACAAGGTATATCTTCCACAATACAGTTTTGAAGCCCAAAATAAGTCCCATGTATTAAATTTCTAAGATAAAGATTCTAAGAACATTTGACAGAAGGTTAGTAACCTCTTCAGAAATAGTCTGGAGTCCACCACATATTAGAACTCATTCTTGAAAATTGGAGCTAATGAAAGATTTTCTGGATGTTTAGTGTGCCCAGATCTGTTGTCGATAGTTGTCTCCCAAATACACTTCCTATAAGAACCCTAGTCAATTATCTCTAATAAATTTTGATGTCTTTGTAAATAGTAATTGATATTAATTATTCAATAGAACCTCTAGAAAAACCCTTTAATCTTAGGGCTGCATATCCACATTACAAAAATCTTTCAAGTGTTCTGCTGCACCCCTCCACTATTCCTCCCCAGTTAAAGATAGTTAAGTTTATATTTTCACAGGAAAGGATATTTGTGAAGTGTTTTTTTTTTTTTTTCTAATAAAAATTTAACTTGAATGATTTCTGTAATCTGTTGACTGGGTCTTTAAAAATTGATGTCCCAGGAGCCTGTGAAACTAAATCAGAAGGAAGGAGACCTCCTTGCCTTTCAGAATTCCAAAGGTTTGGCCCATAGCTCTATGAGGTCGGGAGATGGGATTAACCTCTCACATTCTAGTAATGGTTTTAGAAGGACTCTGAAAATTCACAGTGATTAAAAATACCCAACTGACTGGCACTGAAGAAGAATGTGAAAAGTAAATTTCATTTGTTTAACAGCTCTATCTAACGGCGCTAGGCCAAGCTACCTCTGCTACGACAAGCTACCTGGTTGAACATCCCATCTCTCTCCCTCTCTCTCTCTCTCTCTCTCTCATTTCCCTACCACCAACCATATAGTTACAGAGGGCTTCTTTTTTTCTTTCCCAAGACCAGAAGAGTCTTTGATAGTATATTATCCAAGTCCCTCATTTTGGGAGGAAGCTAACACACAAAGAAACTGTGTGGCCCACACTTAGAAAATACATGGAATTCTACATTTAATTGTCTCAATGACACTGAGCCTTATAAAGATTATATCAACTCTGAATTATCCAGGTTGTAAAGTATGTGGAAGAATAAGATTTCACATTAGATCTTCATAAATCAGTCTGTATAAATACACTTTTATTTTATTTATGCATTCAATTAAGAGGAAAATATCTCAGACTGTAAGTCTGAACTTTCCTTTCTGTGGATCATACAAATAAAAAAGTGATTACAGTACAGATCTTTTTTAAAGGTGAATTTTTTTAATTCTAAAATTTGGTAATAGGTGTACAGCATTAAAAAAAAAAGGTTGACCACCTCTAAAATTGCTTTTGTTTCTAGATGGTAGATCTTGAAGACAGGGAGAGGCAAAACTAATTATAATATTAAATTATACCTAGTATTACCTAGTGTATGACTCAGCTAAAAAAAGGTATCTGTATAAAAAATAAGCATCTTAGCACATTTCAAAATGTACTATAAAATATTTTAATTAGTCCTTGTTTTACATGACCAGAGCTCTTCTCTCAGAGGGTGGATCATACAACGTTTCCTCAAGGTAATGAGGCCATCCGTTACCTCTTTCCATCAATGTTATGAAAATGACTATGAATCATGATGGGTATGGAAAACAAGAGCTATTCTCATTTTCTCATTATTCAACATTGTTTTATTCAGTCAATATGGACTTAATGTCTCTACTCTGGACTGCTGTGGCTTACTGCCCAAGGAGAACATTATTTTTTAACTGGGAGTGGGATCAGGGTAATGAAAGTATCAGAAAAAATCACTGTTTAAAAATACATATTTCTACTCTCTACCACTAGAGAATGTGACTTGGCAGGCCTAGGAAGGTTCTTGAATTGTGTATTTTTGATAAAAATTGATTTTTATACATTCCCACCATTATGAATCACTAAGGAAAAATTTAACAGTGTTAGGGAGTTCTAGAAACAATAATGATAATATGAGTTCATCAATGATTAAAAATATATTTAATATTTGTCTTCTGTCCTTTACTCCTGGCATTCAAGATGTTACTCCAAATACTCTGTTTAATAAATTAAGTAGTTAATAGTTAAGTAATCATTGCTCCACAGAAGCATTTATTTTCCAGAGATCATTGTATAGGTATCAGAACCCAGGTATCATGATTTTCCATGTAGCACCTAAACCAGCATTATGGTATTGCTTTAGATAAATTCTATTTGAAACAGAAAAAATGGTAATTCAAACTATTTTTGATGCAAGAGGTCTTTCCAAGTTTATTTTAAAAACACTACAGCCTGCATTAATTTGGGCAAATACTCATTATTACCACTACACCACTGTGTTGCAAATATATCCTGGCATAAGGATTATCTGGTATCAGGTCAGCCCTAATGTAACAGACTCTCTGGGGGAGAGGCAAAAAGATCTTTATTTTTAGCTAGCACCCCTGGTTACTATAACCAGAATACTCAGGGGAAAAATGAGGCAAAGTATAATTTCTCAAGATTGAGAATGACCCAAGTTTCCCAATACTATATATACCGCTATTTGTTTAACTGAAAAAAATATTAAAGAATCAAAAATGTAGGAAAGATTGGATGAAAGAAGGAAGGAATGATGAGCACACAATTCTATAAGTATTAAATAAATTCCTGTCCCTTAATTTAGTTGGTTTATTTAGCCTTTGATTTCCTGAGCTACATTTAGCACATCAAGGAAAGCAAACGGAAACAAAGCAGGTCCATGTATGAAGAGGTTGTGTTGGCAATGGGTCTTTGAGCCGACATGGGAAATAAGAGATTCAAAATTTTCTATCATTAAGTAGCTTTGGCTTTTGAGTAGTAAACAGTTGAAGTAGTCAGAGAAAGACCCAGCAAAGCTGAAAACTGTTAGGAGAGTATATTATTTTGATGAATAAAGATTAGTTTATTAATTATAGAACTTTGTGTATGTGTATGTATTTGTGTGTGTGTTCACTCATAGACTGGTAGAAAACATGTTCATTTTTTATCAATACAAATAATTTACCACATGAATTCCCTTTTCTTTAGCTTTGTCTACATATACTTACTAGAAATCTATAGTCTCTCAGAAACCTGAAAGTTATCTTTCTTTTTTTTAATAAGGATATGTTAAGAGTGTGGTAGGGATTTTCTCAGTTTGTGTAACAGAATACAATGAGAAGCTACGGTGAGATTAAAAAGACGAATGTGTGCACTTGTATACATAGGCACTTTTGAGAGTGTCTCCATATGTATGAAGTAAATGGGGAAGGAAGCCAGAAAAAAGATAATGAAATAAATTGAGGAAGGAGAGTAGAGACTGTAGAACAGAGGTCAGGTGTGTCCCCAGATCATCAGACTAGAGTTAAGGAGAAGAGAAATGAAGAGGCTGGAAGGTGCTACTGTAGCCAGCCTAATGCTTCCCTGATCTGTCCCTCTGATTCAATTCCCAGACATCACATTGCCTCAGGTCCAGCTTTCTCTCTGATGTGATTCCATGTAAGAGATCCAGCACCTCCCATTCTGTGTTTCTTTTTTCTCACTGTCTGATGGCTCTTGAGCCTGCTATGCTGCCATGGGAACCTGTGGGAGATAGTAGGCGCCCATTATGTTTATTTCCTTTCATTCCTTTTTGAAAATGAATTGTTTTCTGTTTAGGTTGGCATGAAAACTGTGTCCTGACTCCAGAGTCCTGAAATTTGTACATTCAAGATGCTTAATTTAGCATTGGAAAGAAAGAAATATGTGACTGCTAACAGCATCAACCTTGAAAAGCTTACTGGCAAATCTTTGTCATTAACAGATATTTACATAAGTATGATCTCTATTAGTAGTCAGTTTCTTCTGTTGATGAGAAATAGCTGAGATTAAAATTAGCAGGCAATATATGCATCATGGTGAGTAAGAAGGTAAGCTCTTAAATCAGACATATGTAGGTTCAAATTTTAGCACCACCATAATACAGGACTTGAGCAAATTATTTTACTTCTCTAAGCCTTGGTTTCTTAAGTTGGTGAATTGGCTTCTCGGAAAGTATGTCCTCATTGGTTAAAGGAAGAGGTTAAATCATAAAGTTTATGTAAAATGCTTATTACAATTTCTGGCACAGTAAATATTCAATAAATTTTAGATATTATTTTTATTAACAAAATTATCTACCCAGCTGAAGATTAACGGGGATTGTACCTAAAGAAGGTAATTGTGGAGTCAGTGTTTTTCTATCTGTCAAAAATTGCACAAACACACCCTCTCTAATTTTTAAAACCATTAACCTTCAATTTAATATCTTATCAGTTTATAGTTGCATATAGCTAGTACATGTCTATATTGGATCAATTTCCAAAGAATTTTACAAGGGAGATAACGATGTTTTTAAAAAAATGAGGAGATAACTCTGAGAGGAAATTATTCTTTTTTAAGTTTCCATGTTGGGACCCAATGAAGTCAAATGACT
Source organism: Balaenoptera acutorostrata (assembly GCF_949987535.1). NCBI lineage: Eukaryota > Metazoa > Chordata > Mammalia > Artiodactyla > Balaenopteridae > Balaenoptera > Balaenoptera acutorostrata. Next base: position 17,859,115 of record NC_080071.1, on the reverse strand, counting down.
TGGCATTTTTATAATATAATTCACGTGCTTTGAAGAAGAAATTAGTTTGTGTACATGGATATTACCTTGATTTATTCCAGATATCACCAATCTTAAAGTATTCTTTCATCAGAATCTTTCTGTTTCTCACACAGAAAATGAGTCTCCTGTTAAAATATGCACTGCACTCTTAAGGTTTTATTTTGTATTTGATATAGATGGTAGTTATGCTACAAAAAAAGACTTTTATATCATTCATAAAGAGAAGTGAACAGAGAAAAGTAGATTCTTCTGCTTTTTAATGCTATTACTATGATATTTTAGTGCTGATACTTACTATATCTAATTAGTAAATTGCACAAATACAACAGGAGTTTGAATAACATGTTATGAATTTTCATTTGTACACATGTGGCTTTTGGAGCGCTGCCATTTCCTGAAATAGGAAGATTGTTCTGAATAGTAAACAGTAAGATTTTCCGTTTTAGCTCCAACTTTAATTTGTATCTGGCTTGAGAAATGTGATCAAATTATCTAATCAAAATCTTTGACACCATCAATGGGCTTTTTAAAAATAAAGACAATATTAAAATGAAGCCTGTGAATTAATCTTGTTATCTGCACCGAATTGAATTGAGGACTAAAATAGGGCTTGTGCCTGACAAAGTTTAGTTTTCAGAGATGATGTTGACACACACATTTTTCTGTTCCATGGTGGTCCTTGGATTAATTTCAAATCTGATATTTAAAATGAAATAAATTGAAGACTAAGTATCTGATCCCAGAGCATTCATTTTCAGTTTTCTCCATCTCAGTGAGGTAGGATGATTTTGTGTGAGTGTGTGTATGTGTATACTTACCCATATATGTGTGTTACATGTTCTATATTGATATATATTCCTTCATAAAGATGTATATATCTTTATATAGAAATATAATGATATTAACAAACATTTCTGTAAGAATCTGTGTGAGGTTCCTTGAGAGTAAAATCCCTCTAATTACTGTCAAGTTGATCTTCAGATTCTAAATGCTTGCCATTTTTACCAAAATGTCAAATTATTTTTGGTGTAAAAGAGAATGCACTTCTTGTGAACTGCCAGATTGTATACCTGACTATTAGACACTGCCAAATTGTAAAAGCAGACAAAACTCAACTTCCCATATTCATGAGAAGTATTTAACCCACCAGAAGTATGTGCAGGGTAATAACACCTTGCATTTATAATAATTTACAGTTATCAAAATACTTTCATTATTCCCAGTAGGAAAGTCTAGGCAATTTTGGTAGTATCTTTTTACAGATGAGGAAAATGGGGATTCGTGATGTTTAAAACTTGGCAAAGGTGACATGACTAATAAAAATGGCAGAGATAGCGACTTCCCTGGTGGTCCAGTGGGTAAGAATTCACACCAGTGCAAGGGGCCCGGATTCGATCCCTGGTCGGGGAACTAGATTCCACATACATGATGCAACTAAAAGATCCTGCCTGCCACACCTAAGACCTGGTGCACCCTAAATAAATAAATAAATAAGTAAAATATTTAAATAGATAAATAAAAATTTTAAAAAACAAACAAAAAATAATGGCAGAGATAGGAGCTAGGTCACCAAATTTCAGTTCCAGTTTTTCTTTCACTATGCCATCCTGCCCTTTGACATTTATGCCTACAAAGGAACCACTTACTTCTCATCATCAACCCCTCGAGAGAGCCTTGTGTTAACCCAACATGAACTCATTTTATAAAATCAATAACACTATTAATGCATTGTAGGGTTTTTAGTGAAATGCATTTATAAGCCTAATAATTAAAGACTATTTTCATCTTAACTCACTTTTTTGATGGAAAAACTATCAATGCAATTTATAAATAAAATTGAATAATGCTTGTTGTACCGGAACCCCTGTAATTTATAAGACAATACTTTTTAGTGGGGAGAGGGATGGCATTGGGAATTTGGGATTAGCAGATGCAAAGTATTATATATAGAACGGATAAACAACAGGGTCCTACTGCATAGCACAGGGAACAATATTCCATATCCTGTAATAAACCATAATGGAAAAGAATATGAAAAAGAATGTATATATATATATATATGTGTGTGTGTGTGTGTGTGTGTGTGTGTGTGTGTGTAACTGAATCACTTTGCTGTACAACAGAAATTAATACAACATTGTTAATCAACTACAATAAAATAAATTTTTTAAAAACGACAATACTTTTAGAAAAATTTACAAGCATGCTAACAAAACTAAGTTTCTAAAACCATCTGCTTTCTTTTGAATTTGTCTTTCAGTACACTATCTTACTTCGAGGCAATCTTAAAACAGAATTGTAAACATGTAGACTGCAAACAAAATGACCATTATTTATTATTGTGATTCTAACAGGATTATTTACAGTCAAGAATTTATTTGTAGAAGCTCCATGAGAAGTTAATATGGAGTTAATAATCAAACAATGCAAGTAGTGGTTTGGCTTCTCATTTATTTCGGCTTCTTATTTAAAAACATATTTAGTCAGTGTGCTGAACAAAGTTAGTTTAGCCAAATTTGATTGACATAAATACTGAAAATTATACTACATTAAAGTTTTTCAGGTGAAGTTCTATGCCATGGGAAGACACTCTCTTTTCCTTTGGGTACTGATATATACAGCTGTTTCAAGAGTTTTGATGCAATGTGTACCTCTTTTAAGCTTCAGAGATAATTTTTAAATTGATGCCCAAGAAATAAAGAGCTAATGTTAGTCTGTGAGTGAAACAGAGAGAAAGAGAGAGAGAGAGAGAGAGGTAGAGAGAGAGGGTATACTGTGAGTGAACTCAGGAGTTACTCATGTGAAAACTACATTGTAGAGTATGTACACTGTAGGAGCTAACATCATACCTGCATCAGTTCTCTAGGACTTTCAGGGCAGAACAATCGAAATATCCTTCACCAGATCAGTGTTTCAATGTAAATCAAGTCATTTTTCTTCTACAAAGAATAAATGTCCTTTTATTCTGTAAACAAAGTGCATATTTATCATAAATTATATTAAGAAGTGACATTTTGATTTTGGTCAAAAAACTAAAAAACTTTAATTTGCTGCATGTACAATTTAAATGAAGGAGTTCACTAGAACACTGGTAGAATAACAACTAGGTTTCATTTTCAACATTAAAATTCATTAGGTGACACTCAAGAAACTATAAATAAATAAATATTGAATATATTGAAATATATGAAACAAATAGTGAAAGTAAATAATATTGAAAAAGTTCCCTCTTTCATTCATAATTTTAGTAGTGAAACAGGCTCTCAGGAAATATAAATTAAATACAGACAAATTCTGAATCAGAAGCATTTTACTTTGTGGTTCTCAGATGCATTAAAAGGAATTTGAGGTGCGTGAAAACTAAAAGGGATTTTTGGAAAATGTTGGCCTGAATAAAAATGATTTGCTTGTAACATCTTAGTAAGCCTGTATAACATATGAACAGATTTTCTGAATAAATTAATAACACTTTATAAGGTAAAAAGACATATTCAAGTTTGAGCTTAAAAATCTTGACTCTAGGCACTTTGTCAAGAAGGTTATCTAAAACCTTGTAAATTTACATAACATAGTACTATAAATTTCAGTACTATGATTGCTGAGAATTGTAGTAATAGGATTTACCTTTTCTTTCAGGTAACTGATGATTAAAGACCTAGACCAGCCAGTCATTTTTTTCCTGTTCCCTCTTGCCTGTTGTGACAGCAGTCTAACAGAAGCTTGCATCATATTATAAATTTCTACAGAACTTCTTCTGTCCTTGGTACATACTCATAGCCAAATCGAACTTTCATGTGCAATCCTAGTTTGTTTACCTCTTAAAGCAGCTTTAATGTCTATATGTACTTTGATAATAGTTTACAGTATAGAATTAATTGGGTGGCTTGTATTTGTGCACACTCAACTCTCTGGTTTCTATGTTCTCTTAATAGGAACTGAAAGTGTGTGTTCAGAAGGTTTTTGTTGGAGGAGTGCAAAGAGTTAATTTTCCACATTCGTGTGAAAGTACTGAGTTGAGGGGAAGGTGAATATCTGAAAAACAGCAAAGTAGCAATCCTCATCTGAAGATGTATACTACAGTTGTATTGCAATCTGCCCAAACAATTGTGCCCTATGGCCCTAATACAACAAAAATATCATTCTGTGATGTGGGCAGGTATTTCCAGCATCCCTTCTTGTAAATAGAAACCGCCACCCACAATGCATTGTACTTACTTCTTCTGAAATATGCAAATGTGATGAACTGTAATCACGCCCAGAATGTTTGGGCGGCATCACCTACGTGTGGGCTGGGTACAATTTACAATGCATTTTAGAGTTGTATTCTTTTAAAAATAGTATAGTATTGAGTTTTGATAACGCTCATAATGGAATGATTCGCTTCCCCAGTGGGTTTTCAGTTAGAACAGGAAAAGTGCTAGATTATGATAACATAGGAAAACAAAGCTAAGGACTATTCCAGGGAAGAAAATGGGTTCCTAGGCTTATTGAGTTGGTCTTGTTGATCTTAAGGAAATAAAGAAGTAAAGAAGAACCTCTTTCGATAGAAATGCCACTTAACTTGACTTATAATGTGTAGCATTAATGGAACTGAGTCATAAAAATATCATGTGTTAGCATTGTCCTGCATGTCTCATGGCCTTTGTTAGCCTGTAAGGAGGCTCTGTGGAAACTTGAAAATGCTAACAGAAAATGACAGAAATCAGTTTTGCTGCTCTTTGGTGTTTCTTTAAAATAATAGTAATAATAACAATAATGATGATGATGATTAAAGTTTTGGTTTAGGCACTCATTTATATGTGGAAAGTAAAGAACACCCAGCTAGCCAGAACAGCGATGCCAAGATATAGCAAGCAATGTTTAAGAGAAAGAGCCCGGGCTGTAAATGTGCATAATATTCCACATTATATACATGTCATTTCTGAGTACTGCTGGAACGATGCTGTGTCAAATCTGGATGACAGATTGAGGTGAAAGCTGGGAAGAGAGAGCTTGTGAAAAAACAGCCCTGACTGAGTGGGGCGTCCTATCGGACTTATCCTGCAGGCTATAAGGAACAACCAGTTTCATCACATAAAAGGAGGAGTAGAACAGGGTTAATTGTCTACTAATTTAACTAGCCCATTCAATCAGTGTATTATTTAAATTGTCTTCAAGTGTAACAATGCCATCTAGTGATGAAGTTCTAAACTGATCTTTCCACTGTTTAATCCTTGGTAAGGTTGGAAGGCAAGAGTTTGGCTATTACATAGCACTTTAACTTAATATTCTATGAAATAATAGAGGGCTTCCGATATCCATTTTAGTGTTAGATAAATTATCCACACAAGGTAACACAAAGAACAACATGAACATCCATTTTTTGCCTATTTTATACAGTTTCCTTTATATGTGGGATGTTCATATTCAATAGTGAAGCATCCTGTGAGTCTCCGTCAGCCTGTGACCTGAGTTTATAGAATCTCTGATATTTGCTCATTTAATAGATCTTTACAATCATTTGTGCTGAAGGCATACCTTTTATTTAATCTTTACTTTTCAAAAATAGTCTTTATAAAACTGTGGCTAACCATTGCATTCTTTTCTCTTTTGCCTTTCTCAGCTTTTTGTTTCCAGTGTAAAGTCAGGTCTTCTGAAGAATGAGGGTCAGAATCTTCAAGATCATAATTCATGTCGCCACAACCGCAGTGATCATTTATCACACAGCCTGCAAAAACTTGAAACCATCTTCTAACTTTATTGGGAGAAATATGAATTTACAGTAATATGTATTTTGATTGTAATTGCTTGCCTGGAATTTGGGCAAAAGTAATTTGAGAGCAAGGACTTAAATCAGTAAGAATAGATTCTAGGATCTTTGCTACTTGTTAACTGTACAGGCTTGAACTTTAAAGACAATTTCTTGGACCTCAGTGTCCTCTGAAAAATGTGTGGATTGGACAGAATCATCTGTAATGTGTTTTTCAACTATAAACTTCTGGGATTCTTAAGCAGCTGATAAATAAGATTGTTAAAAGAGTGGAAAGAGAGGTGAACTTGCTCCAATGAGTGGTCTTTAGGGTGCACTGAATGACTTTGAGCTCTTCTTCATTGGATATTCAACAAAAAGTGTTTTGACAGATTATCCAGACTACTTTAACGTATCTTATATAGACATGGGGTAGAGGAGAGAAAGGTATTCGGATATCTCAATGTAGAAAAAAAATGGATAACATTCAGAATATTGCTCCATGTAAATTGTGATACTAACTACATCCTAAAGTGTTTAATGTAGACATATGACCAAAATGGCAGCAAGTAATGGTATAAAGATGTAGTATGCCCCACTTTCTCCCCACTCAATAATTACTAATTACATTCTCTTTTTTTCCCTTTCATGAAGAAAAACATCTTAAATTCCAAACATTAAATTTCAGATGATATTCCAAAATTTTGTCAACTGTTAATACATAAGATTTTTAGAACAGAAAAAGGTGCTGCTTGCTGCCATGGAAACCTACATGTATTTTTAGTTCGTATGTAAAAAAAAATACTCATACTTTAATAACAATAGTTAAACTGATACTGACTCCTCTTCCTTTCTGATAAATAAATTAAGAAGTCAAAATTATATTTTCTTAAAAAAACAAAGTGCATTCTATATACACAATATTTCTTTTTCTGGAAGTTTTAATATATCTCATTGGTCTTCTCTACTAAAGTAACTACACTATATTAAAAGTAAACAGTAAATTTTTCTTCTGTTTAAACATCACAAAAGAAGTAATTTTTAGCATCTTGTGATTATTTACCTACTTATTTCCAGTAGTTGCATATTGTGATTCAACACCATTGGTAAAAGAATAGGTGAGAGCGAGTTAAAAGTATTCATCATGTATAGAAGTTCACACTAAGTTGTATGAAAAAATTTAAAAACAACAAACAAAATAATACAAAAAAATAAACAAAGCACATGTAATCTCTACTTAACACTAATGAGACCAGAATTGAGGGCAATTAGCTTCCTCAATTCCAGTTAAAAGGCAAAATCAATTATTGTAAAAGAAGATATGCAATATGATACAAAAGCAGTGCTATAGGCATGTTGTTAAGCAGCTCATGCAGCTCAATATCAAAAAAACAGACAACCCAATCCAAAAATGGGAAGAAGACTTAAATAGACAGTTCTCCAAAGAAGATATACAGATTGCCAACAAACACATGAAAGAATACTCAATCATTAGAGAAATGCAAATCAAAACTACAATGAGATATCATTTCACACTGGTCAGAATGGCCAACATCAAAAAATCTACAACCAATAAATGCTGGAGAGGGTGTGGAGAAAAGGGAACCCTCTTGCACTGTTGGTGGGAATGTAAATTGATACAGCCACTATGGAGAACAGTATGGAAGGTCCTTAAAAAACTAAAAATAGAACTACCATACGACCCAGCAATCCCACTCCTGGGCATATACCCTGAGAAAACCATAATTCCCAAAGAGTAATGCACCACAATGTTCATTGCAGCTCTATTTACAATAGCCATGGAAGCAACCTAAGTGTCCATCAACAGATGAATGGATAAAGAAGATGTGGCACATATATACAATGGAATATTACTCAGCCATAAAAAGAAACGAAATTGAGTCATTTGTTGTGAGGTGGATGGACCTAGAGTCTGTCATACAGAGTGAAGTAAGTCAGAAAGAGAAAAACAAACACCGTATGCTAAGAAATATATATGAAATCTAAAAAACAAGCAAAAAAATGGTCATGAAGAACCTAGGGGCAAGATGGGAATAAAGACGCAGACCTACTAGAGAATGGACCTGAGGGTACGGGGAGGGGGAAGGGTAATCTGGGACAAAGTGAGAGAGTGGTAGTGTATATATGGACATATATACACTACTAAATGTAAAATAGATAGCTAGTGGGAAGCAGTCGCATAGCACAGGGAGATCAGCTCGGTGCTTTGTGACCACCTAGAGGGGTGGGATAGGGAGGGTGGGAGGGAGGGAGACGCAACAGGGAAGAGATATGGGGATATATGTATATGTATAACTGATTCACTTTGTTATAAAGCAGAAACTAACACACCATTGTAAAGCAATTATACTCCAATAAAGATGTTAAAAAAAAAAAGATCTGTATTAAATCATTAATTAAAATCAAGAGACTTCTTCTATATTTTAGGTACTGCCCACTACTTTCTCTACTTTTCCTTCCTTCTGCTGTCTCCAGTCCTCCTCTCTTCTTTTTCTGTACTGGTAATACTTGAATAATTCTATGAAAAATGTATAATTTTACTAGTAAATTATCTAATCTTATGAATTTACTGGCTTTATTTTTTTGTGAGCTACAATCATAGCTTTAAATCCCTACAACTTTTACATAACAAATAATATATACAAATAATTTTTTAATTTCCTTGGAAGAAACGTTATTCATTCAAGGTATTTTTGGATATTATCATTCCGATAGACCTGCAAGCACTTGAAAATCTTAATTTTCTTTCTTTTTTTTCTTTTTGCTTTGATACTTGTCAATTTATGTCTAGAAATATTTCACAAGAATGAAAAACTGGCTGATAATCTACAAGCATATTTTATAAATATTTACTACAATCAAATTCACCTTCTAAAATCCCAATGTAAATTATATATTGAGATATTTTGAAGAATCACAGCCTCTCTTTTACCTGTTTATTAAAGTAGTGGCTAATCACGGTTCCATTTACAATTTATTTCACGTAAACTTTTCTATGGTTACAACAACACAACCTTGATTAAAACAATTAAAATGTAGAAAAAGCAATAAAACAACTAGATTTTTTTCAACATGGTTCCACAAAACATGTTTGCCTTTCTGTTTTTTCTTTTTTAAAAAACCTGACCACTGTTATTTGATTGAATTATTAATACTGATTATTTGCATTTTTGTGAGGCAGCCTATGTGTTACAGACCCCTCATTCTGTGCTTCAAGTAATAGGTCCAACTTATCTGTAAAGGCTGTGCTTGCTTACACATTGCTAAACTACTCAATTGATTTGGTAGAATCAGCAAAGAAAAGAACTGTACATCTAATATATTTGGTTTCAAGGATGGAAGAGGAATGTGTTTATTGGACAAAATTTTCATTATGCAACCAGCTGTTATTTACATTATCTGTAAAGGTTGGTAATATATAACCAGAAAAAAATATTTGCTAAAAGAACTGACAAAATTCACTTTATAAATGTGAAATACTTAGTCAAGCAAGTACTTTGCCATCATCATTCTGAGACTCAGTCATCTGCCAAATATCTCAAGAGCACTTTCTTCATTTATGTGAAGTAAATACATTTATTTAACAAAGAGTGTTATGAGTTTGCCAACACATTAAATTTTTTGTGATTGACCTTTTAGGCTTGTACCTTTGGGGAAAAGTTTTTAAAAAAGATATTGCAGTTTCAGTTTTATTGGTACATTAAAATTGTGTGACTTTCTATGATTTTGAAATAAGATTATTCCTAGAATAAAAAAATTACAATAGAAAGCACTTGTTTAATATTTGGGGTTTTGTTTTTTGGATTCTCTTAACTGACCATTCAGAAAGCCAAAAATAGTTGTTTGAAAAGCAAAAGGAGACCTACATTGTTAACTAATCATGGCATGGACAATTCAATGGCATGATATAGGAAACAGATTTTTTTTTAAAGAAAAACATGTAAAGGAATAGTTAAAACTAATTATATTCTTTGTTTCTTTTTATGCTATTATAAACTAGTCTGATTTTATAACACACCTTACCATTTCTTTCACTGTCATTTTCTCTTCCTTCTTTTATTTTTTTTTACAAAAAATAAAAAAATATATATATTTTAAAATATTGAGTCAAATGGATTTTTTGTATAAATTTTCAAATATATTATAGGTACAAAATATCTGAAATTTAGCCAGTGAAAGATTCTAGAAAAATATCTGTTACATGAGGTTTATATACACAGAATTTTTCAGAAAAAAAATATGTGAATGAACCATGATTCAAATCCAAATGATCCTTAGTGAATAGCTTTAAAACTAAACACTCAGCTTCTTATAATTTTTCATTGCTTTATTATGCTAGTAAAACTGTTTTAGCTTAAGAATGCTTAGACCACAGAGCCTAACATGGACATATTTTTTATACTTTGGCTCCATCTAGTAGAGACTGAAGAAATTACTTGAAGGTATGACTTTCATTATCATAGGGCTTAGAGCTGCATTTCATGGTAGTGGAAAATTTTTTAAAAAGATGGCAAATAAAGTCAATTTTAATATTTTACAGTGTGTTACTATTGGATGATATGTACTACTACATTATTTTGTCTATGTTCTTTTCCTAGGGTTAGTCAATCGTTTATGACATTAGCAAAATTCAGGATTTTGACATCTTAAATTTTAGGGAGATAAAAAAGTTTTTAATTCTTGTACCATTACTTACTCCTCCCAGGTTCTGGTTTTATAACAGGGTAGTATGAACATGACAAGGCAGAAGGGAAAGGGTACTTTTACTGCATTTCCAACTCACGTGTGAACTAGCTAAGATGTGCAGATGTGAGGCATGTAAGCTTGTAAAAATTCACTTTGGGTGAGGAGGAAGTGTTGGCTAAATTTTAGTGATGGGTAAGCATAGGAAACTGACAGAGTTTCTGACATTATTTAAAAATTTCCAGTACCTTAAAAATCCTTGGATTCTCATAAAAATAGTTTTTCTTCCTTTTTATTTCATTTTTCCTTCTTGAAGGTCACGCTAGTTCCTTGACTGGTAAGACTACAATATCTGCAACAGGATGTATGTTTTCTATAATAGCTTTAAACAGGTAAACACCAGTGTTCTAATCAAAATGACCATTCAATCTAAACAGAAAATTATTTTTTTTCCAGGAGAACATGTAGCGTTTAACAAACAACATCCTTAAGGTTGTAAAGGAATGGATAATTTAAAGTAGCTAATAGGAATGACAATGTTAGTTGTAGTTTTTCAAATCTAATTGCCAATAAGAAATCCTCTGTAGATTTTACTACCTGAAATAAACTTTCCACACGGGCAGCTAAACTAACCTGCAACTCAGCGAATTCAATCATTGCTCACACTTTCACCACCAATGCTGATCATTGCCGCCCAACCAGTTGTGTCATGAGTAGCCAATGATTTCAAGATGGCTAAACTGATTGGATCACCATGAAATGATCCAACTGGTTAGTGCCTATACATACGGCCATTCTTTGCTTACCAGTGGGAAGCTTAGTGAATTTCAGAGATGTGGTCAGTGAACTGGTCTGACTATTTAAAATTGCAATGCAGTCTCCTTTATATAGAGAAGGTCATTCCTTTTGAAAGGAAATTTTTTTGAAAAATCTAATGACTACATAAAGGTATGCCACCCTCAATTTGATTTTCTGAATGACTGTTCAAAACTAAACTTTTTATTTTAGAACAGTTTTAGATTTACATAAAAATTGTGAAGAAAGTGCAGAGCTCCCACATATTGCATGCCCAATTTCCCCTATTACATTAGCGTGGTGCTCTTGTTAACAGTTAATGAACCAATATTGACATAACATTATTAACTAAAGTCTGTACTTTTTCAGATTTTCTTGGTTTTCATTTTTTCTGTTCTAGGATTCTGTTGAGTCATCGTGCCTCCTTAGGTTCATTCTGACTATGCCAGTTTCAGAGACATCCCTTGTTTTTGGTGACCTTGATAGTTTTCAGGAGTAATGGTGAAGTGTTTTGTGGAATTGCTCTCAACTGGGGTTTGTCTGATGTTTTTCTCATGAGTAGACTGGGATTATGTATTGCGAGTAATACCAGAGAGGTAAAGTGCTATTTTTAATCACATCATATGCAGGCTACATACTATCAACATGACTTACCACTGCTGACTTTGACCTTGTCACCTTGCTGAGGAAGTATCTGTCAGGTTTCTCGGCTCTAGAGTTGCTCTCCCTCAGCCCCCCAGCTTCCCATACTGGACCCTTTGGAAGGGAGTCCTTAAGCACAGCTCACACTTAAGGAGTGAGGAGGAAAGCTCCACCTTCTTGAGGCTACATTATCTATATAAATAATTTGGAATTCTTCATGGGACAGTTGCCTATTCTTCCCTGTTAATTTATTTATCAGAACATTTATTTATATTAATATGGGCTAATGGATAACTACTTTCTTCAATTTGAACTTTAGGTTGTTTAACTGTAAGGAGTAAGTACTTACTAATTGTGAACCTGATGAACCCTTTGCAAGATAAGTGATTGTTACAGAAATGTAAAAATACATCAGATTTCTATAATTTTGCATATCTTCTTGAAGAATAAAGAGAATTTATAAAATAATACATAGGTTGATAAAATTTTGTCTAATTTGCTCAACCGTTATTAAAAATCATCAAATTGAATATTATTATTATCATATTATTGAATATGATAATTGAATATGATAATTGAATTGAATATTGAATATGATAATTATTATATTATTGAATATGATAATATTATTATCATATTATTGAATATGATATTATTATTATCATATTATTGAATCATCAAATTGCATTTTTATCAAAAAGTGTTATCTGTGTTATTTTTCAAACTTTACATATTCTTTTTACGTTTTGATACCATCCAATCTTCTATGAGATGTAATTTATGAAGTCATTTATTTTCACAAGATATAAAAGCATATGAGTCATTTACATCTATAGCAGACTGCCTTAAATAGTTAACAAAACCTAAGTAAAAAATACCTTTGAACTATAATCAGACTGGAAAAGGAAGCACATTTTAAATGAAATACTTCATAATAAAACTCTTTTATATAGTGCCGTAGAGGTCAAAATTGATAATCTTCCATAAACACCTTTTTCAGTATAAAAATAACATGCATATGTTGAAGTAGATTCTTCTGTAGATTTTCATCAAATTCTAAATACTAGATTTTAACTCTACTTCTGGATATACCTAAGGTAGACAGGATTTATTGCTTCGCATTAAAAAGATCATAGAATTAAGCATATGTATACCACCTCCTCCCTTTTGCTCATGCAGACATTTAGTTTCCCTATTTGTTACTTTTTCTCAATGAGTAAAACACTTAAACATGCATTTCTGAACCAGCATCTTTAGTTTATGTGTGTGAGCCACTCTGTTAGCCAAGGATTTAACCCTTCTATGCTTCACACCTGTTCCCCTCCCTCCACCTCTTGACCGTTTTCAGACTTGCAATTACTTTAGGCTTTAAGGTTATAGCATTTATTATTTGCCTGAAAGTATAGGCCAACCTTCAATCACCTGTGCTTATAGGTTGACTATACTAAGCAAAAATGAATAAAGCATAGATAATATAAAGATCATTTGATCATTATTTACAGCAATACCAAACACTGTTTGACCTGTAAAAAAATGAAACAATCTTTGTCATCAAATGTGTGCCATTCAAAAGAGAAAATGCTAAGTCTTATAGTCAAATGAATCTTTAATCTCTAATAACAATAAAATGACACTATGTTTTTACTTGTTTTGTAATACTATCATGTTTTTATTGTAAAGTTTTCAATTTGCCTTGAGTTCTTTATTCCCTTTCTATTTTTTGGTTTTTTTGGTGTGTGACTGAGTAGGCGTAGCAAGTCATTTTCTTAACCGCAGAAATGATAACCAATTCTCAAAGTTTTTTTCTGGATGGGTCTATCTAAATTTTGATTCTAATTGAAACCATATATATATATATATATATATATATATATATATATACCTCTCTATTTATTAAAAAACTTAATTCATAAAGAGAGAAGGTAAAAATCACCTACCAAGTTATCAATTATAAATTACTATCAGTCATAACTAAAGTTACTATTTGTATACATATTTCCATATATTCTGATTGCGTAAGCTGATAGTGAAGAGTAGATATTGATATAGAAATATCAATAGATGGGTGTGAAATGTCAGTAGATATAAAACACCCCACTATATAATCGAGAAGCTTCTGGGAGGATGGAGGCAGTGGCAGCATAGTTCTTGAATGGTTCTGAATTCACACATACACACTCACACACAGACATACATAAACACATGCTCACACGCACAGAGGGAAAAAGGACCATATAGAAAGAGAAGCGAAAACCTTTGGACATTTACAACAAACTAGGTGTCACGATATTGCTCAGAAGTACCCTCTACCCCTACAACCCCTGCCACCAAATAAACAGGTGAGACAAATCACAGTCACAGGACCATACATCAGAAAACGTAATTTACTTGCAGTTGACTAAATGGATAGAAAGTAGAAGAGCTAGAGAAAGAAAAGCCAGTTCAGAATCTTTTGAGAGAGAAGATTAAAACAAGGAGAGTTGGATTAGGACAGTGTTAGGGGAAATGGGGAAGGAAAAGAACACAATAAGCACCTAGTAAATGTTTAATAACTTTTGAAAAGTGCAGTGTGTGAAATTTCCATCTAATTGAATAGAGGAGGTAAGAGAGACTGAAGCAATAGCACCAATGGACCACTGCAGCTGGCCCTGTGACAGAAAAGGAATATTTTGGCAGGAAATGCTTCTTCAGTAAAGCAAAGCCCATCAGATTCAGTGAAACACTTCTGTTAATAACTTGTCAAAGGGAAACGGTGTGCATGTTAGGTATCCGTGCCAACATGTGCCAGCTTCTCACTTCTCAGAATATTTTGCCAAGGTATAGATGAAGAATGATTTCAGATTTTCACAGGCAGTGGAAAATGGACTGAAACAAGGATTTTAAAAGTTTAGGCCACCACAGTCTTATCTTAATATTAAATCTAGAATCACTCACTTTATTTCATCTATAAAAATTTTCCACCTGTTTTTAATTGACATGCAGTGCATCCATTCATTTAATAAACAACTATTAACATTAAGAAAGAAAAAAAAAAATTCATCCAGACTCTGCTTGGCAGTAGAGATCCATCCTGTACAACTCGTGTTAGACCATGGTGCCTCTTTAAAAATAAAATATTTTACTGCCATCTTCTGGAGAAAAGTGGTAATAACATCCTGGAGCTGTTCCAAGCTGAACTCACACAACTATAAAGCCTCAGTCTTGACAGGGATGCAGGTGTGAAATGAGGTACCGTTTCCTAGTAAATTTATTCCTCCATTTCCCACAACCAGGGTCATGTAATCCCACTTTCCGATTTAATTCTAATCCAAGCAAGAGCCTCTCATTGATGCTATTTGATTTAGGTGTTTACTCATGGTGCATTCAGTTATAGCCAAGGACTAGAGTTGTACGGCAAGAATGTGATTGTAGGGTCCAACCCTGTCTGAAGGGGGAGTGTTAAGTAAAAACAAAAGAGAAAATGTTAAAAACAATGAAAACGAAATGGGATTTATGGAATATAGTCTGTACCAGATTAAGTGGTGGGGAACAGAGCCCTACTGCTGAGCTAGCCGTCCACAAATGCCCTCTGCCTGTAGCCAAAAGTAGGGGTAGGCACCAGGCATGCAGCTGAGACCATAAAGGATGGTCAACGCACCATAACTTTAAGGTTTGTAAGGCTGTTTTGTTGGGGTTTTTTTTACCCATTAACTCAGTGTTTTCAAATTTGTAAAGTGTTGAAAAACTTTCCTCAAATAAAATTTTCCATGAGAACCCAATTCAGATAGAAAAGTTTTTGGATAAAGAAAAAGTAGAATAGAAGAGCAAAGCCTTGTCTACTCTTTCCATTTTCCATTTCACGTGGAAACCCTGATAATCCTGAGGCACTCAATTAGCTCCCTCCCAAAAGTTTGAAATCTATGGCAAACCTCTTTATTCTTTGGATTATCTTTACTTATCCAGTATATTTGGAGCTTATATTTGCTATGGAAAAATTGTGAACATATGATCATAAACTAATCTCTGAAATATGCACAAATATTCATACAATAGCACTTTTTTGTAGAACAAGGACTCTATGACACAACTATTTTAATTTGAATGAATGCACAGACAACAGAGATAACAGAAAGTTGAAAGATTCCAAAGCAGATTTAAAATTACATTTGATTACATAAATAGAAATAAGCCTGCACATTAATATAATGCCATTACATTAATAATATAGCACATTAATATATGTGCCACTTCATCAATGGATGATGGTTATATTCACATTGTCCTGGAATGTAACCATCTAGGCAGAATTACCATCTCTTCGTTAAAGGAAGTAAGGAATGCTTCTAGTGTACACTTCTGAACTGAGGTTCCTCTTTCAAATTTTAAAAAGTGAAAGCTACAGCCTTACAGAAACAGGAGAGGGAAATTTTGATGAGAGAAGAGAGATGGATTGTAGCTCATGGGGGAGAAACAATGTGATTATGACTCAGCATAGGGAGAAAGGAGAAATAATTGAGTATGAGGGAGGGTATAAAAATATCATAGAGTGGTGGAGTCAAAATAAGAAACCATCTCTTAAGTTTGCCCTGTTCCAAACCTGGAGGAGACTTGGTTCTATTTGAGGGCGCTTAATCACACATGCAGGTCAAACATCATTCATATTCCTTTTTTGTCACACTATTGAGAAGGAATCCCAGCTGGAGACTCATTTTTGTCTTTCTCATATTTATTCCACACATCCATATATTGCAAAGCCCAATTTATTGGAGTTGACTTAATATATGAGACGAATATTTCCCATGTGTAAGGAGGACAGTTGAAACCAATAGGACCCTGTGGGGCTCCTGGGCACAAAAGCTTTTCTGTGTCCCCTTCTCTGAGTTCCAAAGGGCAGGTTCAAGCAGTTGCTCATCAGGGAAGGAAGGGGGTGCAGAGACAAGGGAGGAGCAGTCAGGAAACAATAGTGCAGACTTGGGGCAGGGTCCTGGTGCCCCGTCAAGGGATACACATAACAATATCTTTGAGCGCTTTTGCAGAACTAAAACCCCCAACAAATGGAAGATGTGAACTACTTGATACAGAACTCTTTATTCCAGAGAAGGTCACAGTTGGACCTTCACCACCTGATGCCAGATGATCTGTCTACTGAAGGAATGCAGGCCCTGCAAGTACCCTGATCCTCATCAGAAACCTTGCCCCCTGACTCTAAAACTCCTCACAAAGCCCCCCTGCTTGGGACACACAGTTTTGAAGGCATTAGCCCACTGTGGCACCCTTTGCCTGGCAAAAAAACAAAGCTATTCTTTTCTACTTCACCCAAAAGTCTGTCTCCGAGATTTAATTCAGTGTCAGGGTACAGAGGCCGGATTCAGCTTCACAGTTATAGATAACAAAGATTTATTAACTAGTGGTCAAGATGGGATATGAATTGAGTGTCTTGATTTTATAACTCAAGTTCCTTAAATAATACCAAAATCTTAACATCTGTCTTCTCTGACAGGCAGAAACCTATAGTACTTCTCCATTGTTCTATGTAGTATGTTTACATTTATATGTGCATGCAAATATATACGTGTGTGTTTGTGTCTATACATCACACACAAATCTCATAATTTAGAGAAAAATCTTATTCTTTAAGCCTTAAAATATCTCCCATAGATTCTTGTGTTGGCTGAATACTCTAAGGAAATTTCTCTTCGCATAACTACTTATTTAACTGTAACTTTTAGAGTAATTTTTGAGAAGAGTAGAAAGGGTTTCTTCCAGGCATACTGGAGATAAGAAGACAGGTGAGTCATCTGGGCAGGGAAAAAGGATTCCAGTGGAAAAAAGGAAACATTTAAAATATATGTTTATGGATTTATGCGTATGCAATGTGTAATGTAACCATTTCTTTCTCATTTCTTCATAAAATACACATTTTCTTGAAAATACACCAGAGAGTTTAATCCATTTTCTGAGTATGAGACTCAGAAAGATTTTCATCTTTAACAAGAACAAAGATTGACCAAGGGGAAAGTATTATGCTTAAGAAATTATCTCTATCTATCCAACCATCTACCTTTTAAATTCTTTTTGGAAGCAGATAAAAAATAAATAAATGCTAAAAATTCACATATATGCACAAACAAGAGGGAAAACAATAGAGAATTTTTAAAAGGAGATTAGAACTGTACATTCTTCATCCTAACTGTATAAAATTTATAAAAATTTGAATAAAAAGTTTATGAAAAATTACCAATGAATTCTAATTATGAATAATTTAACATTTAGATATATCAATCTGTCTGCAATATTTTGTTACTTCTTCACTGATATATACTTATATCACCATAAAATAAGCCTTTCTACCTCATTTTCTATAGGTCACAGATATTGGAAATTTGTATCTTAAGAAACATAATATTTTAAAATTATGTTATATCAGAAAGTAAGAAAACACATTCATTACAGATGACATAATATACGTAGAGAGTTTATGCAAATTTTTCAGATGAAAGAAAATATGTAAAGAATTCTGAATACAATGTTTGAATTATTTTTGGTATTCTACAAGTTATTTCACTTATGCTATTAAAATGCTGATATGTTAACACTTTAAGCTGTGTCTCAAATGTGCATTTAATTTAAATTTAATAACACAAGTTTTGCTTATGAAAACCAAGTCAATTATTGAAAGCATTTCTCAAGGTTTAGCAATTATTTAAGAGCTGCATTTACTATAAAGTAATTAGCTCAAATCGCATGTTCATGAAAGCAGATTTAGAACAACTTTACATATTGGTATGAAAGGGAAATGTTTAATACCAATATAGCTGAAAATCAAATTTATTTGATCTGGCAGTCATTTTATTTTCAACAAAGGAACAAGTACGTATTTTCAAGTGGCTTTTTAACATTTTCAAGATGTAAAATTGCATATTTATAGTTAGAATTTTATATAAAAGAAGAATGTCAAAATTAATGGAATGATGTAAAAATTTAAGGGAGTTCTTGTTTTCGTTTTACTTATTTTACCAACTTTCTTATTTGAATGATATCAGACATGCAAAGTAATATATAGTTTATATGTATGTATATGTTACATAATAAGACAAAACAAAATAAAAGTATCACTATTAAGCTTACGAATTAGAGCACTACAAATACAGTTGAATCCACCTGTGTGCATTAACTGATCACATTGCCTGCCCTTCTTCCGTGAGGTAACCACAGTTCTGAATTTTGCATTATTCATTTCCTTGTTTTCCTGTAGTTTTAAAACACACATACACACATTTAATTAATATGTTATTTGGTTTTGCCTTGTTTTAAACTATGTATATATATCTATATTATAAAATAAATATATTTGTGTATATCAAACGAACGTTCTGTTGCATATATGTACAAGTATTTATTCCTTCCCTGTTAAGGAATTTTGGTTAATATATTTTTTTTCTGTTATGAACAAAGCTGTTATGAGCATTCTTGTATCAATCCCCTATCACACATGTGTAAGAGCCTCTATGTGATACATCTATGAGTTAAATATTCAGTCATACGATGTGTGTATCTTTAGTAGCTGTTTTCAAAAGTGACTGTACTACCAGAGATTTGTAGAAATCTTTATTGTTTTATATTGCCACCATACTTGTTAATATCAAGCTTTTTTTTCTTTAAATTTATGAGAGTAAAATCATATCTTACTGTGGTTTTGTTTTCATTTTAATGATTGATAATAAAGTTGAACATTTTTTCTATTTTGGAAGCCATATGTGTTTCTTTTTCTTTGAAATGTTTATTCATGTCTTTTTCCCATTTTAGTATTGGTTAGTTTTTTTTCCTTACTAATTTTAGGACTTCTTTTTATATGTACTTGATATGACTCTTTTATTTTCTGTGTACTTAGTGCATATCTTTTCCTCGAGTGTAACTTCTGTAAGAATGTTGCTTAATTTTATTTTAGTCAGACAATGTGTTCTATAAGATAGAATTTTTTTTTCCTTTAATTTTGGTGGCTTTTTAAACACCTATAAGCTTATTTATCTAAATATTCTAAATGAATTTGAAAGGAATGCATGTTTATAGTTGTTGGGTGGAATGGTGTATACATGTCCTTTTGGTCAAGTATTAATTGCGTATAGAAATTTCTATATGCTTACACTTGGGTTTTTTATTTTTACTTTACATTATTTGTCAATCACTGAGAGATGTATTTTTAAGAAAACTTCTACTATTCATGTGAGCTTGTCAATTTCTTTTTTTTTTTTGGCTGTACCTCTAGGCTTGCAGGATCTTAGTTCTCCAACCAGGGATCGAACCCCAGCCCCCTGCAGTGGAAGTGTGGAGTCCTAACCACTGGACTGCAAGGGACTTCTGGTTTGTCAATTTCTTTTTGTAGTCCTCTATATATGTAATATTATATATATATGTAATATATATAATGAATTGCATACATTCAATTTGTAAAATAATTTGATGCCACAATAACACCTGTAGCCCTATTTTTCTGGAACTGATCAAACTCACACCAAAGTTTGTATTAAAAACAAAACAAAAACAAGTCAAGTATAACCAATAAAACTGTAGAGAAAATGCAGAGTAGCAACCCTCTCCTCAAAATTGTCAACATACTATAAGTACTCGATAATTAAAACAGTGCTTTATACCTTCATAAATATATTGATTGGACTGCCCTCACACAGTTTGCATGCTGTGTTGGGTCTGAACCTACTCTGTCCCCAACTGCGCGCTCTCCTCAGCAAGTGCAGCCTTCACCCTAGCGTGGGTCTGCGCCTTGTAGCATGAGGGGTTGGAGCTGACGGGAAACCAGCGACCCTCACAGGAAACCAGCCAGAGTCCCGGGCAGTGTCAATCTGCTTCCTCTGCCTTGTTTCCGAAGTACGCAAGCGGATATGAACTCTTCAAAAGCAGAGTCTAGTTTTCTTACAGCCCTGCTATTAGTCCCGTAACAGGGAAGAGCTAAATCGGCTCCATAGTGGATCTGTTTCTTTGACTTTAACCTTTGCTTTTCGTTGCTTTTTTTATTATAATCATACATAATGGCCTGCCTCAGGGAACCCTTCCTCTCTGCCTGAATGTTAAAGTGCCTCGGTTCAGCTCACAGGGAGACAACCTGACCCTGCCCACCTGTAAATGGCTGCAAGAAAGAAGAAATTAACACATCCCCTCACCTAGGCTGGTCATTCCAGGAGATATTTTGCAAGACTGATGACCCTTTTTACTTTACTTTCCCACCACCTCTTCCTCTCTATTCTGCCTTTTTACTTTACTTCCCCACCGGCTCTCTCTCTCTGATTCTATAAAAGAAACTGGCATCCAGACTCTGATAAGACGGTTTTGGGGGACCCTAGCCCACCATCTTCTCAGTCTGCTGGCTTTCTGAATAAAGTCGTCTTCCTTGCCTCAGCACCTCATCTCCGATTTATTGGCCTGCTGTGCGGTGAGCAGAGCAAGCTTGGTCTCAGTAACAGTCCCACTGATTTTCAAACCAGCAAAGGAGACTCTCCTTCCCAGTTTCAGATCCCAGGGCTGGGATGCCCTGTATGTAGTTCCAACCGTTCAATCCCCAGGGAAGATCTCCAAGTCCATGTAATACCCCTCCTTTTCTGTGTCCCCTCTAGGAGCACAGGTCCCAAAGTGATCCCTTCTCTTCCCTTCCTACTGACTCCGTGTGGATCTTCCTTACAGTCTTGGATGTATAAGAGTCTTTCTCCAGATTGTTTTCAGTGAGCATTGCTCCATATGTAGATGTATTTTTGGTGTGTCCATGGTGAGAGGTGAACTTACATCCTCCTACTCTACCACCTTGATCTTCTCCTCACCACAGTAGATCTAAACCCACAGGCAAAAAGACCAATATGGGTATTCTTCTAGCTGTTGAGTATGTCTAATTTTTATATATTTATCAACCAGGAAAATGACCATTATGTGGATCCATGTACCACATGAGCACCCAGTGAGCCAGACTAAGCCAAGGTCTCCAAATGTACTCAGTCTAATGGGGAATATGATGATACTTAGTGTCTAGTGTCAGTATTGTCATGGTCTGAATGCGGGTTGGAAAATAATTTCCAGACACAAGGCAGAATGTAAAGAAGATAGAATTTATTAAAGGGAATTGTCACTGCCAGAACAGCGGGCCAACTTCCTAGTAGTCTGGGAGAGCCGACCCTGAACATGTGCTATTAGTCAGTTTTTATAGCCAGAGAACAAAGGAATGGGCCGAGGTGAAAATTTCATTTTCTGATTGGTCGAGGCACATATACCTTCCTTCTATAGCGTGGCAGTGGGACAGGGCAGATGCCTTTCCTTATTTGGGACAAGAGAGGAACAGGTCCCGTCGCCCAGGTGGGCTCAGGAATTTCTTACCCATCGCAACATGGCGGGGAGGGTGATGACAGTTCGGTAGAGCGTGTAACGCTGAAAATTTTTCAGGCAGGGTTGTCCTTTGTCCTTGAAGCACCATTGTCCTTGGAGCACCACATTCCCCCCTCTCTTTACTTATAGGGCCAATTCCTTGGCCCTATTGAATACCCTGCTCATATCTACCTAACTACCTAATTCTCTCTCAGGCGTTCGGGAACCCTTTTGTGAGGAGAAGGGGCGATGAACTCTCTCTGGCTGTTTCCTGCTGAGCGGGGTTGTCGTGGGGCCCTGGGTTCCCATTGCCTGCTCTCTGTCAGGGTGTATCTAGGGAAGGGTGTGGGCCCCATGGAAAGTGATGGTGGCTTGTTCAAGGGTTGTACGAGTGTTGTCTGGCTGGTATTCTTGTTGCATCACCATTTGGAGGTTTATTCGTTGCATTCTGGAAGAGATGAGCTTAACAAAGAGGTTAAAAATACATGGCCCGAAGATTAGTAAAAGTGGAAAAGCTACTATAGGGCCTAGGAAAGGGGTTAGCCAAGAGAACCAGGACCAGATACTAGTCTTGAAGTCCCACCAGTCGAATTCCCCTGAGACTCCTTCCTTGTAGAATCCATTAGCTCTTTCAATAATGGCTTGGAGATTAGTCTGGACCTTGCCCAATTGGTTGACAAAAAAACAGCAATCTTCCTTTAACACTGCACAAGTCCCTCCTTGATTAGCTATTAGGAGGTCCAGAGCTCTTCTATTTTGTAAAACCACTCCTGCCAGTGAATTTATTTGTTCTTGTAGCGTGTTAATTTGAGCTGCTAGGTTGGTAATCTTTGTGTGAGTTCGAGAGAGAATTGTCAGGCCGTAAAAATGGAGTTTAAAAGTCCAGCTGAGCCTGTTCCTATCCCAATGAGACTACCTAGAACTGATATCATAGTGAGAGCTGCCCGTCTCTGTTTATGAGGTTGAGAGTATAAGGGAAGTGGTATAGTGTCATTTACAAGAATAAGGTTAGGAATAATGTATGCAAGAGTACAGGTCCCCATCCAGTTAGCTGGAATACATAAATAAGCATTAGACCCACAGAGGAAATAGGTGTGATCTGTAGGGTCTAAGCAGACATCCATAGTGATGTTAAAGTATGGTTTCCCTAAATGAGTGCGGGAATGTTCTATTCCCTCATAAGTAGTAGCTAAAGTCATTCCAGCTAAAGGGGGAAGGCAAGCCACTTCTGAGGGGTGAGTAGAAAAATTATAGGCCCAGTTAAAAGAGGGAATAGTGGGGTTCCAGCCTACATCATACTCTTCAGCTGTCCTAAGTTTCTTACAGTCTTCTTGCTTAATATTGAAGGGTTGGAACCAAAAATTGTGGTTTTTATAGGGACAACTTGTAGACGGGGTAGGGCAGATGGAAGTTCCAAAATAGATAGTTTGAGTCCAATCAGCGGTTATATTGGGGGGTTTTGGGAAGTAAGTATTGTAAAAAGGGGAATCATAATAATAAGAATCGAGGTAGTTAGTTCTGTCTTCAGTTATGAGGGTAACCCACATTAGGGTAGAGGAAAGAGTGAACGTATGATTACAGTCCTGGGAGATATTGAGGAATCTACCTACTGAGGGTCCCAGACGAGAGGGGGAGGACACACATAGAGGGGCCGATCGTACCATAGAAACTGAAGAGAATATGGGTCATCGAAGGTTATAGTGAGGTTTTTGATGTATGTGGTTGAGGAGTATATGATCTACAGTCGGTTTTACTCTGGGATGGATGGCCCATCCTGGTCTATTGAAATATGAGGGGGCTAGATAGGATTCAAGTTGGCTCCATTCAGCTGGTGGAATGGGGAGTGTCGTGAGGCCATATAGGGGGCAACAGTGGCACAAATCCAGCAGTTTCTATATAAACCTGGCGACAGCCGATTAAGAAGTTTAAGGGCTTCCTGAACTGTTGGTAAATATAGATGTGGGTTATATGTATGAGCAAAGATGGAAAAAGAAAGAAGAATCAGAATGGTTCTCAGGAAGTTATATTTAAATATTGATAGAGTTGATTTGGGGTATAATCTTGAAAGTCTCCCTGGAGGGTTTTGTCCCATGTTAACTGATATACTTATTGCAGTTGTTGGGAAGGGGTTAGGGTGGATAGGTGGGGGTTTTGAAGGTTTATATCTTGTAATAAAGAGTAATAAAAGCAGAGTGTAGAGACCATAATCAGGGGTGGTCTAGCAGAGAGAGATGATGGAGACGACGAAAAAAGTAGACCAAGGAGCTGATTAATAGTATACACCTAAATTAAGAGGTGGCGGGGTGTGAGAAATTATGACTGTACCACCTTAGATATGCCTGAGTCAAGCAAGAATACCAGGAGGTATTTCCACAGAAGTAGGCTAAAATTACCTATGGGAGAGAGAGAGCCCATAAAATGAAAATGAGGGTGATAAGACTGAAAATCAGGCTATCGAGACTCGGGGATTGGAGAGGCATCACCTGATTGTCTTTTGAAGAGACCGTCCAGAGCCTCGCAACTGTAGGGGCCGTCCTGTGATCCTTCAGCTAGTTGAGAATTTTAGTCTTTTGGGCGAGGGGCAGTCTTTAGTCGTGGCACATGAATCCAAGGAGTGAAACGTTGTATTTTGGCGGCCTTGGGGGTGGTCAGTAGGACTTGACTCATCAAGAAAAATAGGAGAAGACTCAAATCAATAGAATTAGAAATGAAAAAGGATAAGTAACAACTGACACTGCAGAAATACAAAATATCATAAGAGATTACTACAAGCAACTATATGTAAATAAAATGGACAACCTGGAAGAAATGGACAAATTTTTAGCAATGCACAACCTTCTGAGACTGAACCAGGAAGAAATAGAAAATATGAACAGACCAATCACAAGCACTGAAATTGAAACTGTGATTAAAAATCTTCCAACAAACAAAAGCTCAGGACCAGATAGTTTCCCAGGCAAATTCTATCAAAAATTTAGAGAAGAGTTAACACCTATCCTTCTCAAACTCTTCTAAAATATAGCAGGGGGAGGAACACTCCCAAACACATTCTATGAGACCATCATCACCCTGATACCAAAACCAAACAAAGATGTCACAAAAAAAGAAAATTACAGGCCAATATCACTGATGAATACAGGTGCAAAAATCCTCAACAAAGTACTAGCAAACAGAATCCAACAGCACATTAAAAGGATCATACACCATGATCAAGTGGGGTTTATCCCAGGAATGCAAGGATCCTTCAGTATATGCAAATCAATCAATGTGATACACCATATTAACAAATCAAAGGAGAAAAACCATATGATCATCTCAATAGATGCAGAGAAAGTTTTCAACAAAATTCAACACCCATTTATGATAAAAACCCTCCAGAAAGTAGGCATAGAGGGAACTTACCTCAGCATAATAAAGGCCATATATGACAAACCCACAGCCAACATCATCCTCAATGGTGAATAACTGAAACCATTTCCACTAACATCAGGAACAAGACAAGGTTGCCCACTCTTACCACTATTATTCAACATAGTTTTGGAAGTTTTAGCCACAGCAATCAGAGAAGAAAAAGAAATAAAAGGAATCTAAATCGGAAAAGAAGAAGTAAAGCTGTCACTGTTTGCAGATGACATGATACTATACATAGAGAATCCTAAAGATGCTACCAGGAAACTACTAGAGCTAATCAATGAATCTGGGAAAGTAGCAGGATACAAAATTAATGCACAGAAACCTCTTGCATTCCTATACACTAATTATGAAAAGTCTGAAAGTGAAATTAAGAAAACACTCCCATTTACCATTGCAACAAAAAGAATAAAATACCTAGGAATAAACCTACCTAAGGAGACAAAAGACCAGTATGCAGAAAATTATAAGACACTGATGAAAGAAATTAAAGATGATACAAATAGATGGAGAGATATACCATGTTCTTGGATTGGAAGAATCAACATTGTGAAAATGACTCTACTACCCAAAGAAGTCTACAGATTAAATGCAATCCCTATCAAACTAGCACTGGCATTTTTCACAGAACTAGAACAAAAATTTCACAATTTGTATGAAAACACAGAAGACCCCTAATAGCCAAAGCAATCTTGAGAAAGAAAAACAGAGCTGGAGGAATCAGGCTCCCTGACTTCAGACTATACTACAAAGCTATAGTAATCAAGACAGTATGGTACTGGCACAAAAAAAGAAATATAGATCAATGGAACAGGATAAAAATCTCAGAGATTAACCCACTCACATATGGTCACCTTATCGTTGATAAAGGAGGCAAGAATATACAATGGAGAAAAGACAGCCTCTTCAATAAGTGGTGCTGGGAAAACTGGACAGCTACATGTAAAAGAATGAAATTAGAACACTCCCTAACACCATACACAAAAATAAACTCCAAATGGATTAAAGACCTAAATTTAAGGCCAGACACTATCAAACTCTTAGAGGAAAACTTAGGCAGAACACTCTATGACATAAATCACAGCAAGATCCTTTTTGACCCACCTCCTAGAGAAATGGAAATAAAAACAAAAATAAACAAATGAGACCTAATGAAACTTAAAAGCTCTTGCACAGCCAAGGAAACCACAAACAAGAAGAAAAGACAACCCTCAGAATAGGAGAAAATATTTGCAAATGAAGCAACTGACAAAGGATTAATCTCCAAAATATATAAGCAGCTCATACAGCTCAATATCAAAAAAAACAAACAACCCAATCCAAAAATGGGTGGAAGACCTGAATAAAGCTTTCTCCAAAGAATACGTACAGATTGCCAACAAACACATGAAAAGATGCTCCACATCACTAATCATTAGAGAAATGCAAATCAAAACTACAGTGTGATATCATCTCACACCGGTCAGAATGGCCATCATAAAAAAATCTATAAACAATAAATGCTGGAGAGGGTGTGGATAAAAGGGAACCCTCTTGCACTGTTGGTGGGAACGTAAATTGATGCAGCCATTATGGAGAACAGTATGGAGGTTCCTTAAAAACTAAAAATAGAACTACCATACGACCCAGCAATCCCACTACTGAGCATATACCCTGAGAAAACCATAATTCAAAAAGAGTCATGTACCAAAATGTTCATTGCAGCTCTATTTACAATAGCCAGGACATGGAAGCACCCTAAATGTCCATTGACAGATGAATGGATAAAGAAGATGTGGCACATATATAAAATGGAATATTACTCAGCCATAAAAAGAAATGAAATTGAGTCATTTGTAGTGAGGTGGATGGACCTAGAGTCTGTCATACAGAGTGAAGTAAATCAGAAAGAGAAAAACAAATACCATATGCTAACACATATATATATAGAATCTAAAAAAAAAAAAACAATGGTCATGAAGAACCTAGGGGCAAGATGGGAGTAAAGACGCAGACCTACTAGAGAATGGACTTGAGGATACGGGGAGGGGGAAGGGTAAGCTGGGACAAAGTGAGAGAGTGGTAGTGTATATATGGACATATATACACTACTAAATGTAAAATAGATAGCTAGTGGGAAGCAGTCGCATAGCACAGGGAGATCAGCTCAGTGCTTGTGACCTGCTAGAAGGGTGGGATAGGGAGGGTGGGAGGGAGGAAGACGTAAGAGGGAAGAGATATGGGGATATATGTATGTGTATAACTGATTCACTTTGTTATAAAGCCGAAACTAACACACCATTGTAAAGCAATTATACTCCAATAAACATGTTAAAAAAAACTGAATAATGCTACTGCATTATCCCAGAAATCATGAAGATAAATAATTAAATACATAAGTATATTAAAAAAAAATAAAAAACCTGCTGTGCAGAAACTCAGGCTGAACTCTCAGCCCTGAGATTAGAGTAAGTTCCTTAGATGCATGGAAAAGGAACTTTTAAAATTATGTCTCATAGTTCCCAGTTTTCTCTCAGGAAGAAACTTCCTTGTACATTATTTTCTGTGACAATATCTGTAGCACATCATGGAGTATGCTCTTGGTGTCTACAACACTTTGCTGACTCTTCCTGCTAGTGCCGGTTTGGATAAACAGGAGAGGGTTTAACGTTACACAGACATAGACTTTCACAGGTCAGACATGTGATTTCTTTAGCAATAGAATTTTTCCAAAATCTTACTGGGCTTTTGATCTATATGCTTCCACTTCTTTTCATGTACTAGCATCAAGAAGAAAAGGGCTTATTTCAACATAGTTCTTAATTCTTAGGTTTAGGCTTTTCTATTTACTGGTCCCTGTGCATGGTCCATTCACCTCATCCTCAATTTAGTGAGAATTATCTGATAGGTGTCATAAAAAACAGGTTGTGGTAAGGCAACTCCTCTAAACTGAGAATAGGTCGTGGAGGTGGTGGATCTAACAGTCTTTCTCATAGATGCTAGTGCAGTAGTTGAGATGAGGGAAGATGTTGGTTTGGAAAAATTTAATACCTGGTAAAATTAAAAGGAAATATCTGATACATATTTTGGAAATAATACAGATAAAATAAGCTTTTGGATTATATACTGAAAGAGAAAGCCAGGACGATGTCTAGTGTTTGGGCTACAACAATTGTTTGGATTGTGATACTATTTACAGAATGAAGAATACTTGGGTTGAATATCTATACCTTGAAGAACAATGTTATTTTGGAAAATTTCTACTTGGACCTTGGGTTTAACCACTGTATTCTTAATAAATTTATTTATCAATACTTTAATTCGTTTTTCTTCAACTACTGAAAACAATTCATTCTAATATACTATGCAGTTTCTTGTAGTTTTTGAACCATGGATTTTAAGGTTTAATGTGCTTTCATCAGTTTTTTCAGATTTGAAGTTGAGCTCTTTCTTTATATTTTATTCTCAGATGTCAGCACTCACTCCCTGCCTGTGCTGTCATATGGATTTTTACAAGTTCCCTCATTCCGCTACAATCAACCAACTGAACTATCATTTATATGCACAGAAGAAATTTGATTTTTCACTTCCAAGAATGTGTGCATGAACTCTGGTGATAGCACTGAGAAAAGTCATCAGTGGATATGTACAAAATATACCCAGTATTTTTAGCAGAAATCAGTCAGAACCTCTCACTCAGGGACACCCAATTAAGAATCCATCGTGACAGAGTTATTAAAGGATCAAGTATCACATGAAAAAAGAAGTCTGACTTCATCCCTTGGGAGGTAGTCATCTAATCTTTTGTTGTCTTTAGCTTTCTTTCCTTCCTCTATTCCAGAAAAACACAGCAAGCCATTTGGAACAGTTCCTTAAAAGTGCAGAATAAATTAATCATAGAATCATGGAACAGCAGGAGAAAATACTCTTTATAAAAGACTAGTAATGTGAATATTTTGTATTATTCTGTAAAAATTCTTATAGTATACAACAATTAGAACATAAATAACTGTTCAAATTGTACACAAAATACCTGAGGGAAATAAACTGTTCATAGTTCATTTTTTATTGACTTCGTTAGAGAAGTTTTAGGGTCACAGCCAAATTGAAGGGAAGGTATAGAAATTTCTCATATTCCCCTTTTCCCCACACATGCCTAGCCTCCCCCATTATCCATGCCCCCCATGATTATGGTACAGTTGTTACAATTGATGAGCCCACATTGATACATCATTATCACCCAAAGTCCATAGTTTACATGAGGATTTACTCTTGGTGTTGTACATTCTACGGGTTTGGCCACATGTATAATGACATGTATCCATCATTATGGCAGACATTATAAAGAGTATTTTTTTGACACTAAAAAGTCCTCCATGCTTTGCCAATTCATCTTCATCTCCCAACTCTGAACTCTGGCAACTGCTCATCTTTTCAGCATCACTATAATTTTGCCTTTTCCAGAATGTCACATAGTTAGAATCATACAATGTGTAGAGTTTGCTGATTGAGTTCTTTCACTTAGTAATATATATTTAAGCTTCCTCCGTACATTTCATTAGTTGATAAAGCAACCTTTAGTTGATTAGTTAATAAAGAAATCTTTTTGGTGCTGACTAATATTCCATTGTCTGGATATAGTAGAGTATATTTATCCAACACCTACTAGAAGGATATTTTTGTTGCTTCCAAGTTTTGACAGTTACAAAGAAGCAGCTATAAGCATCTCTGTGAAGGTGTTTGGGTCAACATAAAATTTCAATTCCTATCGATAAATACCAAAGAGTGCAATTGCTGGATCATGCAGTAAGAGTACGTTTAGTTTTCTAAGAAACCACCAAACTGTCTTCAAAAATGGCTGTAATATTTTGCATTGTCACTGGCAATAAATGAGCTTCTGTTGCTCTACATCTCTGTCAGCATTTGGTGTTGTCAGTGTTCCAAATTTTGGCCATTCTACTAGGTGTGTGTATTTCCAAATTGTTTTGTACCAAAACAATATCAGAAGCAAATGTTACCTTTTTTTAAAACAGTAAAATAAATGGAATGTAAAGAAAAAAAAGGAAAGGAAAGGTACAAACATGAAAAGAGTTGGCTGTGACAGTTTAGATTTTGAATGACAGAATTCTCATCCAAAGACTTTGTAAAATGATTTTAAACATTGGTCTATTAAAAAAGAATTAGTTTCCTTAAAAATAATAGTCATGAGTTCATCTTATCTATTAACTAATTCTAAAAGAGATTATTCCGGTGTTTGCATGTAAGCCTCATCCACAAGATATAGTATATTCCCAGTTATGGCATTTATATTTCAAAACAGAAAACTACAAAGTATTTGATGAACCTCAGTGTGTGAAAAGATAATGCATTGGTGAGGTAGGAAAAAATATTACAGCTTCAATTTGTATTAATTTTGAAATCAAAAAATAAGAAAGGATTAAGCTGTATTTATAGTAAATGTCCACATTAACAATGAAACACACACTAGGCCACAAGTCAGTTTTATACACCAATGGAATATTTGATTTAGGATAAACATGTGCTTCCTTATTTTCCCTATATTGGCAAACGAAAATCCACTATATATACAAAAAAATCCACTATAGTAGAATTATTAAAGCAAGAAGAACTAGGTGGCAGAAATAAAACGTGGTTTTATCAAATTAGATAATGATGTTAGATTCTTTTCCTCCAGAGTCCTATATTGGTATATGGGGTGATGATGATGACTGAACATAGTTCCCAAAAATAAAGTTTCACCTTGATGTCTCCCACTTTAAAAAGTGACCCTAATCTTATATTTCTAACCCTAAAATATTGAAGCTAAATCCCAGCTTGGGTCTAAATCAGGTAATATATTTTTATTATACACTTTTTGGTATATTAATATGGGGTCTAAGTACACAAAAGAAAACATTCACTTATAACTCTACCCTTGAAATAAATTGAAATGTTTTATATATTTTTTTGGTCTTTGTCCATAAGCTTACATACTTTTCTATGTTTTATACATATTTTTTCATCTTACTCTTTTTTTAAAATTCAATTTTGCATCCTAACATTGTTTGGAGGGAGGGAAAAAAGCAGAGAGAAGAGAAATCCCTACAGCTATTTCAGATATACGTAAAAGTTTATAATAAGTCTAAATTCGAGGAGTCATTCAGAATTTAGAGAAAATTGAGTGCTCCAAGTTATATATTTTTCCTTGAGAGGTTGTCTGGACTACAATCAACTGTTTTATTGTAATTGGGGAACAGATTAAGGCTATATCACTAAAAGTGAGATATTCATTAATTTAAGATTAGCATTGTTCATTTTTACAATGACTTTTGCAGGATACTGGTTAAAGCTTGAGAGACTTTGCAAGAGTTTGACTACATAGAATCTATGAAAAAAACAATTGAATATAGGACAATTCCACAGTCTGTGTTGGAAAGAATTATTTCACTGGAGGAAATAATTTAATAGTTTGATGCTCCAGGAAACTTACAGGTCATAGAGCTGTTGACAGAGATCTAGGAACTGGCAGATACAAGCAGCTGAGTAGAGAGACTCTGCCTTGAGAAGGATTAGATTTATAGTAATTGAAAGAGACTCAGAACTACAAGATTTCAGAAAAAGAAACCTAGAAGAAATTGAGTTTCCTCTGACAGATATAGTAACAGAGAAGAGATTTTGTTTATGCAGGTTTTGGAGAACACTAGAAACACTTCAGCACTAGCTGAGGCCACAACAATTTCCTCTCTGATAAAACAGAGGTCATTTGATGTTAACCCTATCAATAAGTTTCCTTTTTTAAAAAAATTGAAGTATAGAAACAGTATGGTACTGGCACCAAAACAGACACATAGATCAATGGAACAGAATAGAGAGCTCAGAAATAAACCCATGCATGTTTGGGTTCAATTAATCTATAACAACGAAAGCAAGAATATACAATTCTTACAATATTATATTAGTTTTAGCTGTACATAATGACTGGAAATTTTTATACATATGCATATATATCACATCTTCTTTATCCATTCATTCATCAATGGACACTAAGTTTGCTTCCATATCTTGGCTATCGTAAACAATGCTGCAATGAACAATGAGGTGCCTACATCTTTTCGAATTAGTGTTTTCATTTTCTTGAGATAAATACCCTGAAGCGGAATTGCTGGATTATATGGTAGTTCTACTTTTAGTTTTTTGAGGAACTTCCTTATTGTTTTTCACAGTGGTTGTATCAATTTAAATTCTCACCAACAGTGCATGAAGGTTCCCTTTTCTCTACATACTCTCCAACACTTAATAGTTCTTGTCTTTTTAATCATAACCATTCATGGCTCTGAGGTGATATCTCACTGTGATTTTGATTCGCATTTCCCTGATGATTAGCAATGTTGAGCATCTTTTCATGCATCTATTGGTCATCTGTATGTCTTCTTGGATATCCCAGTTCAGGTCCCCTGCTCCTTTTTAAACCAAATTGTTTATTTTTTGTGCTATTGATTTGTATGTGTTCTTTATATATTTTGGATATTAACCCCCTATTAAACATATTATCTGCAAATAACTTCTCCCATTCAGTAGGTTACTTTTGTGTTTTGTTGATGGTTCCCTTCACTATACAGAGACTTTTTAGTTTGATGTAGTCCCATTTATTTTTGTTTTTGTTTGTATTGCATGAGGAGACATATCTAAAAATATATTGCTAAGACCAATGTCAAAGAACATACTGCCTGTTTTTTTCTAGAAATTTTATGGTGTCAGATCTTACATTTAGGTCTTTAATCCATTTTGAATTTATTTTTTACAAGGCGTGATAAAATGGCCTAGTTTTTTTCTTTTACATGTGGCTGTCCAGTTTTTCCAATACGATTTATTGAAGAGGCTGCATTTTCCCCACTGTATATGCTTGCTTTCTTTGTTATAGATTAATTGAACTCATATATGCATGGGTTTATTTTTGGGCTCTCTATTTGGTTCCATTGATCTATGTGACTGTTTTGGTGCCAGTACCATAGTGTTTTGATTACTGTAGCTTTGTAGTAGAGTTTGAAGTCAGAGAGCATGATACTTCTAGCTCTGTTCTCCTTTCTCAAGATTGCTTTGGCTATTCAGGGTCTTTTGTGATTCCATACAAACTTTAGAATTATTTGTTCTAGTTCTGTAAAAAATACCATGGGTATTTTGATAGGGAGTGCATTGAATCTATAGATTGCTTTGGGTAGTATAGACATTTTAACAATATTATTTCTTCTGATTCATAAACATAGTATATCTTTCCATTTGTTTGTGTCATGTTCAATTTCTTTTATCAATGTTTTGTAGCTTTCAGAGTACAGGTCTTTCATCTCTTGGTTGAATTTATCACTAGGTATTTTATTCGTTTTGATGCAATTTTAAGTGAGATTATTTTCTGATTTCTCTTTCTAATAGTCCATTATTAGTGTATAGAAATGCAACAGATTTCTGCGCATTAATTTTGTATTTTGTAACTTTACTAAATTAATTTATTATTTCTAATCTTTTTTGGTGGAGTCTTTAGGGTTGTGTATATAAATATGTGTATATATATATATATATATATATATATACACACACATATATATATATAAATACATATATATATATAGTATCATGTCCACTGCAAAAATTGAGAATTTAAT
This sequence comes from Balaenoptera acutorostrata, assembly GCF_949987535.1. Taxonomy (NCBI): domain Eukaryota; kingdom Metazoa; phylum Chordata; class Mammalia; order Artiodactyla; family Balaenopteridae; genus Balaenoptera; species Balaenoptera acutorostrata. Next base: position 17,824,837 of record NC_080071.1, on the reverse strand, counting down.
GTCTTCCATTCTAATTTGGATATCTTTTGTTTCCTTTTTTTGTCTGATTGCTGTGGCTAGAACTTCCAATACTATTTGAATAAAAGTCATGAGTGTGGACATCCTTATCTTTTCCTGATCTTAGAGGAAAAGCTTTCAGCTTTTCACTATTGACTATGATGCTATGTGTGGGTTTATCATATATGGCCTTATTATGCTGAGGTATGTTACCTCTATGCCTACTCTGTTGACAATCTTTTATCATGAATGGATACTGAATTTTGTCAAATGCTTTTTCTGCATCTATTGAGCTAATCATGTGATTTATATCCTTTGTTTTGTTAATATGATGTATCACATGGATTGATTTCTAATTACTGAAACATCCTTGCATCCCTGGAATTAATCCCACTTGATCATGGTGTATGATCCTTTTAATGTATTTTAAAATTTGGTTTAGAAATAATTTGTTGAGGTTTTTTTTGTTGTTGTTGTTGCGGTTTTTATATCTATGTTCGTCATGGATATTAGCCTGTAATTTTCTTTTTTGTAGTGCTTTTGTCTGGTTTTGGTATGAGGGTAATGCTGGCCTTGTAGAATAAGTTTGGAAGCATTTCATCCTCTTTAAGTCCAGGTTATTTATATGTTCTTTTGTATTGTCTAATCTGCTGTTGATTCCATCTAGTGTATTTTTCATTTCAGTTATTATATTCTTCAGCTTTGATTTTTTTTTTAATATTTTCTAATTCTTTGTTGAAACTCCCACTGTGTTTCTCCATTCTTCTGAGTTCAGTTAGCATTTTTTTGATCATTGCCTTGAATTCTTTTGGGTAACTTACCTTTATTTCATTATATATTTTTCTGCGCTTTTATCTTTTTTCATTTTTTTTTTTTTTCATTTGGAACATATATTCCTCTACCTTCTCATTTAGTTTGACTTTCTGTGTTTGTGTCCATGAATTAGTCAAAACAGTTACCTCTCCTGGTCTTAAAGGCATGTCCTTGTTAGGAGTTTCCCTATACAGACTGCAACTGCCCAGTTGCTTTGGCTGGGGTGTTGGAGCTAAAGCAGGTGTGGGCCAGGAGTTTCCTGAGGTGCACTGGGAACTGCTGCCTTGAAGAGAGGGCTGGAGCCCATCATGGGCAGGGACTTCTCCTGAGGTGCACCAGGGACACCACCTTGGTGCAGGGGGCTGGAGCAGAATTGTATGTGTGTGGGGGAAGGGGGGCATGCTGCAATTGTCTTAGCAGGCCATCTAGAGTGTCAGGAACTATTCAATCTGCTGCCTCTCTGCTGGGACTTAGAGTTTGTTCACAAGCACTTTAAGAGTGCGGTCTTGATTTCTTACAGACCTCCTATCCTCTCATTCATAATCCCCACTGGTTTTCAAAACCAGTTGAGGAGGGAGACTTATCTTACCATTGCTGGTCCCCAGGACTGGAGTGCCCAATGCAGGGCCCAATCCTTACTCCTTAGGGAGGACCTCTGAGTTTGTGATATCCCTTCCACTTGTGGATCACCTGCTGGGGGTGTGGGTCTAGACTAGATTATGTCTCTGCCCCTCCTACCCATCTCAATGTGTTTTTTTCTATATGTCTTGAATTGTAGAAGAGCTGTTCTGTTAGTGTTCAGGTCATTCTCAGAGAGTTGTTCTGGATGTAGTTTTCATGTGTCCGTGGGAGGAGGTGAGCTCAGGATCTTCCTACTCTGCCATCTTGATCCCACCTCTCATTAATAATTTTTCTATCACAGAATCTGTCTGTGGTATGTTCCTTGTTCTTATCTCTATGCAAAATAATATTTCTTTTCTAACTTCTCTCCACTTGTGTTGTTGACTTTTTCTTCCCCATCTTCGCAAAGATTTAGGAGTCATTTCTGCCTTTTCCCTCAAGCTTTGATTCAACACTCTGCTGGACATTTTCCTAGTAACTCAAACTAGGGTCTTTCAAAGAAATTTCATTATATTTCTCATAGTGTCGAATCTGTTCCTCACTAGACTTTTCCCTTTCCAAGAATGGCATTACTTGAAAAGCCACTTCACAAATCTATGAAGAAATCCAAATAGTTAATAATCATATAAACAATGCCCAGACATATTAGTAATCAGAGAAATGCAAAAAAAACCCACAATGACATTTTAGTATTCACATGTCAAAGTGGCTTAAATTAAGCAGAATGGCAGTACTAAATATCAGCAAGGTGTTGGAACAGTGAGAACTCTCAACTGATGCTGGTAGGAGCATCAGTTAATATGAGTTTGGAAAACAGTCTTATAATGTCAACTTTCACCATGTACAAATTTTGATCCAGGAATTACACTCCCATGTTTATACCCAACAGAAACTCATGCAAATGTGTAACAAAAGGCATTACAGGAATGTTTATCATTGCAGCATCAGTCATACCTCCAAAGGACCAACAGTGGTAGAATATATAAATACATTGTGGTATATTCGTATGAAAGAATACCATCCATCAGTGGAAACAAATAAACTGCAGCTCTATATGCCATAACATAGATGAGTTTCATAAACATCATATTAAGTAAAGGAAGTCAGGCACAAAAAATTTTATCCTGTATATTCCCATTTATATGTAAAGAGGTAAGTGTCAAACATCTAACAGTTAGTAGGAGTTCAAAAAATGGTAACTGGGGCTTCCCTGGTGGCGCAGTGGTTGAGAATCTGCCTGCCAATGCAGGGGACACGGGTTCGAGCCCTGGTCTGGGAAGATCCCACATGCCGCGGAGCAACTAGGCCCGTGAGCTACAACTACTGAGCCTGCGCGTCTGGAGCCTGTGCTCCGCAACAAGAGAGGCCGCGGCAGTGAGAGGCCCGCGCACCGTGATGAAGAGTGGCCCCCACTCGCTGCAACTAGAGAAAGCCCTCGCACAGAAACGAAGACCCAACACAGCCAAAAATAAAAATAAATTAATTAATTAATTAAAAAAAAAAAGGTATCTATATGGTTGAATAAATGAATGATCTCCCCTTGGCCTATAATACTTTTTTTAAAATTCTTTGTCTAATTTTCCCTTATTCATTCTTCAACACCCAAATCAAAGCTTCCAGCAGAATATTTTTTTCATCTTTATACTCATACACTTATGATTCCCTATATAATAGAATTTATCACCATGACTGTAATTATCTTTCAACACTATTTTTTGGGTAATTTACCTCTGTGATTTTAATCTCACCTTTCCTCCCTCCCTTCCTCACCCCCAGTTTTCTAGCGTATAGCCTGTGACATAAACTTGCTTAACAATACAATTGATTTTTGAAAGAATATATGAGTTATTTAGCCCTAGGATTTAAAGTCCTCCATAATGTATCATTCAAATGTTATTTTATATTAAGTCTCTGTTTCTATTAAAGCAAGTACTCCATTAAATATTAAAGTATTTTCTTCATGTTCTTTTCAACAATTTTCTCCCCATCAATGTCTTTCAAAGTCCTCTTCAGTTAAATTTTTTCTTCCTGATATCTTGAACAAAATACGATTTCTTCCTACATGGTAAAATGTATGAAAATACATCCTATTTGTACTTATATAATAGTAATTTGTATACTTTTTTTATTCTTCATATTGGAGTGTTAAGCTACTTAAACCTTGGGACAATTTATTAATAATTCATTTTGTCCTTCATTGCCTAGTTCAGTATGTTTCACATGGCAGGAATTTAGTAGAACTAAACTAAATTCCATTGAATTATATTAGATAAGTATACTCTAATATACTTAACAGTGAAGTACATTTGCATAATAAAAATGAAAATGTAACTGTATGGACACTTTGAGATTTTTAGAGGCAATACTGAGCAATGAGATCTGGTGGGTTGAATTTAAAAATATATTCACTATGAACTAAATTAAAAGTGTTGATAGGCAGTACTTCTCAAAGTATCTACGATGACGGACTAGGCTTTCTAATTTCCAATTCATTGCAGAGCAATATTCTCTTAAAATACAGTAAAAATGGATTACTAGAAAAGTGAAATTTAAAAAATCACGTGATATGAAATACAAGTATAACATTCATTTCAATAAATATAAGTAAAACACATATTACATAAGCAAATACAAGAGAATTATAAAACTATACATATTTTTCCCTGAAAAGCTGTGTACTAGTGATTAATATACTGAATACTACATTATAAATTTTGGAACAAAAGACTAGAGAAACAAATCCCCCAGAAATATGCTGTTAGAACTGGAAGAAGCAGCTTTAATTCCATCAACCTCAGAATGTTTAGTTTTCATTTTTCTCCAAAATGATGCAAGTAAAGTAATTTCAAAATTCATCTTAGTCCTTCATTTGTAGACAGTTCAATAATTTAATTTGTATTATTACAGTTTAATTTTAAATTAACTTTTTAAAAAATTTTTATTTTTATTTTTTTTAGTAAGTATTTTAATTAATTTATTTATTTATTTTATTTTTGGCTGTGTTGGGTCTTAGTTTCTGTGCGAGGGCTTTCTCTAGTTGTGGCAAGCGGGGGCCACTCTTCATCGCGGTGCGCGGGCCTCTCACTATCGTGGCTTCTCCCGTTGCGGAGCACAGGCTCCAGACGCGCAGGCTCAGTAGTTGTGGCTCACGGGCCTAGTTGCTCCGCGGCATGTGGGATCTTCCCAGACCAGGGCTCGAACCCGTATCCCCTGCATTGGCAGGCAGACTCTCAACCACTGCGCCACCAGGGAAGCCCTTAAATTAACTTTTCATGAAAGAGATGGGTTCTGTGTGCATGAATCTCTTATATATGTATGTTCTTTTTTCTTTTTTGTAAAAATTGGATTATTATAAAATGAATCCCAGACAGAAAAATCCACAAAACAAATGTATAGCTTAAAGAATTATTGTAAGACAAGTAACTGCGAGCTCATGAAACAGATTATTACCAACCACCCCAGAAGCATTTCTAAATATCCATGAGTCCTTCCTTCTTTCCATAAACAACTATTATCATTTTTACAGTAATTATTTTCTTGTTTTCAAAAATTGTTTTATTATACAAATGTGAATTCTTAGAAAATATAGCTCAATCATGTTCATTTAAAAAATTAATATTAAAAAAATTCTTATTCAATGTATCCCTCATCTACTTCTTTCATGTCTTACAATTTATTTTTGAAGGATTCAGCTACTTGACCTAGAGAATTTTCCACAGCCTTGATTTTGCTGGCTACACACTTAGAGTGGATTTCAATATGATTCTCCATCTTTTGTATTTTCTGAAAATTAGCAACTGGATCCAGAGGTTAAATGAGACCCAGGTTTTATCCTTTGTCATGACTAAAGGTCCTGTTGGGCAAGATTACAGGAGAAATAAAATGGTCATTTCCCCATTTTTAATGTTGATGGTTAATGCTTAATTAATGCTTATTAATTCAGTGTGGATGGGGTTATAACATGGTGATATTTTAGTTCTATCAATTCTTTACCGACATCAGAAATTCTTATAAAAAGTCACTTTTATTTAGCTACCTGTTAATACAACTCATGGAGAGGACAATGATTGTTCCTGACTTCAAGGAGCACATAAATAGGGAAGGCATGCAGGTATAGAACTCATTATAACACAAAACAAAGTTTCAAACTTGAAGCAAAGTGATCTGTCGCGTTATTATGGATTCAGGGGACTTCACAATCTAGGTGGCACTTAAGCTAAGGCTGGAAAAAGAGGTAGGTTTCAACGTATGTGATTTCTGCAGGTGAAAATGGAAAAGAATGTCCACCCAGACTGATAGCATACACCCAGTGCCCAGAAATGCCACTGTGAGGAAGACTTCATTTTATAGCAAATAAACTAGCAAATAACTAGTTGCTTTTTGTCAAAATAACCATATTAGTAGGTTTATGCATTGAAATAGACTTAAATATATTCATTTGTATGAATGGATAGAAAAAGTGAAATAAAAATAGGGAATGTGCAAACAATTTAATAATACTCCCTTTTATTACCTCCCTTCCTCTCTTAGGTTCTGTTTGGTATCTGAACATGATGTGAAAGTTAAGATGATCAAATAATATCCCAGTCCTGCCACAAGTCCACTATAGTGATGAGAATATCAAAGAGATTAGCACCATTCTTAAGCCATATATGTCCACAGCTTCAAGTAGGCTTCAATATGGAGATGACATTTGATCTGAGCTTGGAAAATAACGAGTAGTATTTCAATAGGTGTGATTTCGTTAAGCAAAAAAAGTGAACGTATGCTTCATAGATACCGTGGAGGTGGCATTCAGGAATGACATTGCAAAATGGATCATCTGTTTCTTACCTTGCAATATTATCATAGGGCTGCTCAGAACATGGCAGCTGACTTCGGCTTGAGCAAATAATGAGAGAGGAAGAGAGAGAGAGAGTGAAGGGAGGACCAAGATGAGACTCACAGTGACTTTCATAATTTAATCTTGGAAGTAGCATGCGATCACTTCAGCAATGTTGTATTGGTAATGCAGACCAACTCTGGTATAATGTGTTGGGCTGTGGAAACCAGGAGGTGAGAATCAAGGGGGACGACTTGGAGGCTGTCTGTCACACTGAGTCAGACGGCTACCACTCACTGTGCCCAGGAAAGCAGGGCAATGCCATCTTTCATTTAAAACACATGTAGAAGCTGGGTTTTCAAATAATTCGCCCTAAGAAAGGGAAAACTGTTCCCAAGGGAAGAAAGGAAAGCTGGGCCAATCCCTGCCTGCACACCTCCAGCCCCAACACACACACACACACACACACACACACACACACATGTCTACTACCAAACGAGAAAATTTCAAATCCTATTTAATTCTGTGTCATTGTTTCATTTCGTTTTTGGCTTCACCTTCCTCTGGCTTTCAAATCAAATAGTCTAAAACTCTGACTCAAACATAAGATTTGTATATTCAAAATATAAACTCAGCATCTTTCCATACATTTTTATTGGCATTGCTATCTTGTGTGTTTTTGAGTGGCTAACACATAGGAAATTTAGTTTCACATCAATTACCGAAATAAGAGAAAACAAGCATATGTTGTTATGAGTTGTATCAATACTTTCACTTCAGCCCCTTAAATACATACTTACTTTGAAAACACAGGAAGAAAATACAAGCAATAATGTATAACTATATTTCTTCATTAACTTTTACGGTCCAACTTTACTCTTTCAATGACAGTTCTATCTTTAAAACAATGAAAAGTTTTATTTTTATATCTCTGATGTGAAAAGTCTGTGGTCATGTTGGATTAAATGGAAGCATCTGTATATTTCATACTAAGTAGCCTGTTTTCAGCATTTTTGGAAAAGAAACTTAAGTAGTTGCACTTCGATATCTTTCAGAGTATTGAAATAAATCTTCTTCCTACTTGTAAAGTTAAATATTTGTGGGACCATAAATATATATGTGTGTGTGTCTTTATCCATATATATATAATGTGAAATTCTAAATAAAGCCACTGAGAGGAGCTCTAATCAAGATGATACAACTTGTAAGATTTGATCCATATCCCCTTTAGTTTGATAAAGAAGTTAATGAGAATTGATTTTAATACCTTAGAGTTTCATCCTTCGGAGAGCCAAAGAATTTGGTCTGCCTTAAATTTATAAGGATTGTCATCATTATTTTGCTCTTATGTCACAAATTTTCTGATGTTTGAGCATTCTAAAATGGAAGTGGATCCATGTTTACTTACAGCATAGAGATATAGATTAAAGACTGTCCTTTAAAGGAAAAATATTTACAAGGATCCTGAAACATACATTGATATGTAAATAAACTAAATCTCTATATTTATCTAAAATTAATATAATTTGTTTTATGGATATAATGATATTCCTTTTTTGTAAATTTATCACAAATTCAAACTTACCAAAAATGAAAAAATACTAAAAAGGACTCCTATATGCCATTTACTCAAGTGCATCAATTGTTAACATTTGCCTTATATTTTTATATCAAATTTTTTTAACCATTGAGGGTAAGTTGTAGATATCTTGGTAATTTACTTCTACATACTTCCACATGTATCCTAAAAATAAAGACATTCTTTTACACTAACTTAATTATGTAAATCAGGAAATCTGTTATAGAACTGATATTGATATAATACTGTTATCTAATCTATATAGTTTGTGATAAAATTTTGCCAGTTTTCTCAATAATGCCCTTACTGCCATTTTTTCCCCTCTGTTTGGGATCTAATCCATGATCTCATATTGCTTTTAGTTTTCATGAATCTTTGGTCTCTTTTAATCTGGAGCATTTCTCGGTCTTTTATAACCTTGATATTCTTAAAGAGTCCAGGACGATTATTTTGTTGAATGTCCTTTATTCTGGGTTTGTCTAATGACTCCTCATGAAGGATGATGTAGAACCTAAAATAAAAATGTACCATATATTAATGAGTGGAAGATATATATACATAAATAATTTTACTTAAAACATTGCAAAGTTAGTATTAAGTTAAAATATAATACGATGATCTTCCATTTTTATATTGATAAAGTTTTCTTTAAACAAATATGAACTTCCTGAATGTCATATATTGGCTCAAACAAAACTTTTCTTAGAAGTAAATAAGGATATACTGAGATCAGTTATTTTGCTTTTAATTGCTACCATCAGAAACATTTATTTGGAAATGTTTAAATTACGGAAGAAACTTGGAATAAAGTGAAAATAATAATTTGGAATTAATATTATTGGTGACATAGAATGTTTTGTCCAGTTTAACATGTTTTTTAGATTTTTTGATCATAGAAAAACTCTCAAAGAAAGAAATTTCATGTACCATAGAATGAAACTCAAATAAGAGAAATGAGTCAAGTTGGCGTAACAAAATTTTATTATAAGAAATCTCGCTCATCACTTTTAACTACGTGATGATGCTCTTACCTTAATCTATTTACAAAGCACAACAAAAAGGCTGAAAATTGTAATTATGCCAACTTCTAGAATAAAATTGCTAAAATATGTTCCCTATACTGAGAGGAGCTTAAAGGTTGTGACATATGTTTTCCCTATCCCTCAGGGGTGTAAAGTGGAGAATCACCTGCTAAATTCTTCCTAGAATATTTGGGATTAAGTCTGCGCTCTCATGTTTGTCCCATGGCTTCAAGATTTCCCACTGTGCAGTAGGTGATGATTTGTGTATACAAAATTGTCAGGAGGCAGCATCTCTGAGATGTGAATTCTTCTTATAAATCTCTCTCCTCGAAAGTATATATTTTTTAATGTTAGAATTATGGAATGATAGACCTAGAATGGATTTTCAAGGATCCTCTAATCCCAGAACTTTATGTAAAACAAAGGTCTTTAACTTCTTTTGTAATTTATAGAGAACATAGGTTTATATAGAGCAAGATTTTTCATCTGGTCACTCAAGAATGCGATTTACAGGGTCATTTCAACTGTGTGTTCTTATTGATCATTTTTAAGTGAAACAGTAAACTATACTTCTATATAATCTATAATACATTTCCTGTTAGTTGTTTACCATTATGTTTTATTCACAATAAATCTCTATTGTGCACTGAATCTGATTATTGTGACAGATGGAGAAGGGGCATTGCCTGGGTAATTACTAAGGCTGGCTGAGTTTAGCAGCCAGTGCAAAGGGAAAGCACCAGACAGTTGTCCCAAAAGAAACACACAGATATACACCTTCCTCATTTGTCTAGGAAATTAATAGAGGGGATGCAAAGTATTTATATAAAATACTTATGAATATCAACTGGTTGATAACAAATATTGAGGCAGTTTTCCCCTGAGTGGTACTCTAGTATGACCTAGCATAGAAAATTGATAGATGATTTCTATTCACCTTCCTATTTTGTTAGCCTGTACCTTGGACTTGGCTCTTCTATGGTAGGGTCAAATCTCAGGTGACTGGGATCATTGAGGAACTGATTAATCCTATTAGTTTCAACTGTCTGTAAAAGAATGTTTTCCAGATTTTTTCCTAAATATATTTCAAATTTAAAATGTTTCAAAAATGTACTTATGTATTTAATAGATTTAGTAAATTAAATAAAGAGAAACTAATCCTTTATTTGATGATTCAGGACTTATAATTTGTTATGTTTCTAATCAACTCTCATTTAGAAATTTGAACTTTGGAGAATAAAAATTATAACTTGTCAATAATTTCTTCTAAAACTCAAGTATAGGATGAAAATAATTCTATGTTCTTAAGGGCCTCATTTTCTGGTTAGAATATTTTTAAATAAATAAATACATAAATAAATAGAAGTTTTCTCTTTCTCTACATTTTGATGGTATATAGAATAAGAAAAAGTCAACTGTTAATTTCCTAAAATAATCTATTATTTTGAAAGTAAAGGTAAGTATCAGATGGTGAGAAACTGCTTTCTATGCAGCAGTGTTTTAATTTTCATAATAAGATTGATTCTCCTCTTTTGGAACCAAGAGTAAAGACACTTTCTAGAAGGCTCCTTCAATCTGCAGCAGAAAAATGTATCCAGATTGGTAATTCTGAAAAATTTTGGATAAATAATTTTTCTGAAATTCAGCAATATATATTGTAAACAAATAAGTGGGCTATAGGAGAAGTTGTAAATAAAAGCTTTTTAAAATTATCTAGCATAAAAATTCTAGTGAATATAAGCACATATATCATGCTAAAAAATTGAAGAAAGCATTAAGTAAAAATCATAATTTTACATAAATCTAGATACATGGATTTTTCTAAAAATGCAAAATAATATCATAAACTGAAATCACTTAGGAATGCATACATGGATAATAATCTTACCAATTTTCATCTAAATAATTTAAATTTATAATACCTACTCACTTGTAAATGATTCTTGTTCCATAACATTTATGTGATTTCATGAAATGCAATGGACTCTGAAAGAGCTGTTTTTGATCTGTACCACGATGTTTGTGCCCTTGAGAAAGAGCAAAGCATCCACTGACATCCAGAATCTCTTGCTATCAGCTGGGCCTTGGGATTGATATGACCTAGCTGGGTACTGAGAGGCGTGGTGTTTTCTATTAAACATAAACAACATCACAGAGTATCAACATCAGACAAGGCCGTTCTCTAGGGGCTGGTGGATCAAGACAAAAACACTCCATAGTCATGTCTGAATACAGATAACACATGAACGTTGTCCTAGCTTCAAAGTACCAGATATTCCTCCCTCCCTGCTAAGTGAGTGACTGCCACTTCTTTAAAACTGCCAACTGCGGTTTCCGTCCTGGTCTGGTCTTCCGTCCTCCTAGATAAGATTTATTAAGATATTCAGACATAGTATATATTACCCCTTCTTCCCAAAAGCATCTCATCAACAGCAAAGCCTGCTTCTTTAAATATTCCCCAAACTTAACCAAACACAGGGCCAGATCCTGTCGTAAGTCCTTACCAACACCCTCTTGTTGAGATGAACTATGCTTTTCCATGCTGTGCCTTCTCCCTCCCAGCATTAAGTAATATGTCCAACTTGTTCAAATACAGATGTGTTCCTGGTGGTCATTGAATGAAGGGCATTGACCCTGACTAGATTTCCAAGATATCTACATGAAAGCAGTTAATACCGTAACTACTCACCCCAAACCATGGCATTTTAATTTATTTGCTATTTATTTTGTATAATTAAAAATTAAATGATGATAAAATATTCTTTTAAGATTATTTTATTGTTCTTTCTTTATGTTTCTATGGATCAGTGACAACTCAGATGATACCTCCATGCAGTGGTTTCCCCAAATCACTCCACTTAAAGTCTGTAAGAGACCCTGTCAGTCCCTGCAGATATCAACTCAGTCCACCTGGATGTTATCAGCAGACAGTTCCCAGACACTCCAATAGCTTCCTGCATCTTCCTGCCTGAGAGTGTTCTCTGTTCATAAAATAATGTTAAGCCAGAGCCAGGAGCTGGCTGGAGGGTTTGGGAGGGAAGGTGTTAATGCCCAAAACCAACAATAAGGGATGGGAGTCGTTGAATGCTTCTAGGAGAACTTAGTAAGCACTCTGGTTGGAAATCTGGAATTGGATCACTCTTCATTCCGAAGGCAAGAAGGAATCTGTTGTTAGTGGAATCCTAGCTTGATGAAGCATCATGAATGCTCAAACTTTCTTCACTTGCAGAGTGCTGGAATAAGGTATATATCTTAAGAAATTATTCGAGCATTTGAAAGATATGATGGCAATAATAATTATAATAATTAGAGATAGGGTTGGATTTTGTTAAACACCAAAGACATCTTGAAGAAGGAGAAAGAGAGGTTTAGATTAGTGAACTATCAACTCAGGCCATGCTGTAAGAGATAGAAAGCCTCTATGGGAGTCTATATAGAGACTCTCATTTCCTCTCTCTAGAAGGAGATTGTACTGGTAATAAAGCCCAAAATTTAATCATTAAAAAATACAAAGAGGGCTTCCCTAGTGGCGCAGTGGTTAAGAACCTGCCTGCCAATGCAGGGGACATGGGTTCGAGCCCTGGTCCGGGAAGGTCCCACATGCCACGGAGCAACTAAGCCCGTTCGCCACAACTACTGAGCCTGCGCTCTAGAGCCCGTGAGCCACAACTACTGAGCCCGTGAGCCACAACTACTGAGCCCACATGCTGCAACTACTGAAGCCTGTGTGCCTAGAGCCCGTGTTCCGCAACAAGAGAAGCCACCGCAATGAGAAGCCTGCGCATCGCAACGAAGAGTAGCCCCCGCTCACCACAACTAAAGAAAGCCTGCGCACAGCAACAAAGACCCAACACAGCCAAAAATAAATAAATAAATAAAATAAATTAAAAAAAAAAAAAAAGGTTAACATGGAAATTAAAAAAAAAAAATACAAAGAAATTTGTATTCATTATTTGAGCGAGAATCATATGCAAGGGATCCAAAATTATGGCCATGTATCAAATACAGCTCATGACCTGTTTCCTTAAATAAAGTTGTATTGAAATGCATCTGTTTGCATTTGTTCAGTATTTTTTTGGTTATTTTCACTCTACAATAGTAGAGTTGAATAGTTACAACAGAGACCATATGGCCTGCAAAATTGAAAATATTTATTATTTGGCTCTTTACAAAAAATGTTAGTTGATTCCTGTCCTATGCTTTATTCTGCACCTAACTTTAGTTAGGGCCTTGATAGGAAAGAAGTGTAATCCTAAGAATGTCATGGGAATGTTTAGGGAGATACATATAAAATCCTTGAATTCCTAGATTCCCCTGTACCCTTTGGTATGGAAGCAGCCAGCAGCTTCCCCTGTTATAGAGGAGATAAGATCATCCATTTCCTGGAGACTAAGCAAATATCTCATTTTAGGCAGATGCTTCACAAGGTAACGTTTAAATCCTCAAACTGATAACTACAGTCAGATCTCAGCATAACAAAGACAGGTCCTATGGGAGAAAATGAATGATTCACCAAAAGATGCTTAGGAAAAGGCTAATATATTCTAGAGAGGACCAGGACACACGACCAAGATCAGGTGACTGAACAGACTCTAATGACTAGTATTTGTGGCAAAAGAAAAGCCAACAACAACAATAACAACTATAAGCTACTACCCTTTTGGCTCCCTGTTTTTCCCCAATAGATAACTTGATTATAAGAGGAGGAAAGGTTGAACTTCATTATGACATCTGGAAGCTTAACTACACAAGAGGAATTCTGAAAGTAGATCTTGCTTCAATCTTCTTCCTACTACTCTTTATAAGAGTCATGGGAAATGAGAAAAGTCTTATATGCTATGGTTCTGAGGAATGCTAGACAATATTAGTAAGACCGTGAAACTTCTCAGGTTCTCTTGACTATAGGGTAAGAGTTATTAAGACACATGATAGGGGAGGCCAAGTGGAAACCTCTGAAACTTCCCCTCTGCTAGCCAAGATAGAAACAAAAAGCAGTATCATATTCTGGGGGATGGGGATGGTAGGGTTTAGTGACACCATTAAGGACCCATAAGGAGGAAAGCATGATGGCCATTATCATATCTCTGATTAAATCTCCTGTTTGGCCCTTGAAGAAACAGGGTGGATCTTTCTTGGAGAATTACTGTAGCATACTGCAGGCTTAACCAAATAGTAGATTCAATTCAAGTGGCTGGGTCAGAATGTGGTATCATTGCTCGAGGAGGTTAATAAGGCCTCAGGTACGTGACATGTGGTCATTGATTTGACAAATGAACTCTTTTCCTTTCCAGTTATAAAAAGGTATCAGAAACAATTCACATTCATACAGAATAGACACAATTATTCATTTATAGGTTTTCCTCATGTTTATTTTAACTCTTCTACTCTCTTGTTGTCTGAAGAAGTCTAGACTACTTGCCATCTCACAGATCTATTATGCTGGTGAGATCATGCTGATTAGACAAGACGAGAAATAGGTGACTAGTACACTGTGGACCGTGGTAAGACACATATGTTTTACAGGGTGGAAAATAAACCCTATGAAGATGCAGGCACCAGCCACATCAGCAAATTTTAGGGGTCCAGCAATCAGAAACATTCTAGTTAGTATATCGTCTCCAAAGTCAAAGATGAATGGTTGCATCTTGCATCCCTTACCACAATGAAGGAAGCACTGCACCAGGTGAGCTCTTTAGGTCCTAGAGATAACACATCCCACACCTAGAAGAGATACACTGCAAGCTTAGAATGGATCCTGTACAGACCCAGCTCACAGTGCAAGCAGCCATGCCAGTAAAGCCATATATTCCAGAAAAGTCTCTAGTATTGGAAGTGTTCGTGATTTAAAAAATAAAAAAGATATGGTATATACATACAATGGAATACTACTCAGCCGTAGAAAAGAATGAGATTTTGCCATTTATGGCAACATAGATGGACTTGGAGGGCATTATGCTAAGAGAAATAACTCAGACAGATGAAAGACAAATATTCTATGACATCACTTATATGTGGAATCTAAAAATATAATAAACTAGTAGATATAACAAAAAAGAAGCAGACTCACATATATAGAAAACAAACTAGTGGTTACCAGTGGGGAAGGGGTAAGGGACTATATAGGGGCAGGGGATTAAGAGGTACAAACTATTAGGTATAAATAAAATAAGCTACAAGAATATGTTGTATAACACGGGGAGTGTAGCAATTATTTTGTAATAACTATAAATGGAATACAACCTCTAAAAATTGTAAATCACTATACTGTACTGAAACTTATATAATATATCAACTATACTTCAATTAAAAAATAAAATAATTTTATTAAAAGACTAAAAAAATAATAAAGTTACTTAAATGGCTGGTGCAAGAGGGATGCTTTGACCCTTCTCTCTTGTCTCCCTGAAAGTAGAAAATAAATCGCCCATGTGAAATATGTCCTCCTTGTCCTGGGAGGTAGAAAGACACTCATCACCAGAGACAGAATTCAGGGCAAAGAAGCTGATATAAACAAACTGTGTAACTTCCTGCTAATTTTCTACCCAAGCCCAAACTTTGCTTAAATTCCTTACAAATCCAAACCTAAGTTTATTTGCCCTTTCAGATCTTCACAAATTTATTGTTTCTTTGTAGAAAAAGATGTAAAAGCTGCCTGCTTTTGGCCACACTTTGAGCATCATTTTAGGACCTCTCATGCACACAAAATTAAATTGATTTTTCTCCTGTGAATCTGTCTTGTATATTAGTCCAGGCACAAGAACGCAAGAGTGGTGGTCGTGGGGGGCATCTCCATCCCCACAGATGGTTACTAGGTTACCCTAGGCAAGCCTAAAAACAATGCAATTTTAGATACTCTGCTTTTATCTTTATATTGTTGCTGAAAATATATACTAAGAAAGATGAATACTTGGAAGAGTTTATTTCCTAAGGTTGTGGTGAATCTTTCTGAGGATAGAATATTGTGGGGAAAATGTCTTTTCATGATACTTGAGGCATTAGTAAAACTTGGGGTTGTGAAAAATGAAAATGATTTAAACTGGGTGTCTTGAAAGCATTTGGGAAATCCCAGAGAAAGGAGATGTGATTATGGGTTCAACGTTACTTGAAAAGAACTTTCCTAACTGGAACCAATTTTTATTCTCAGTAAGGAAAGGAACTGCATCTCAGAAAGACATTTAAGAATGTTAAATCAAGAAGGTACCTAAAAGGTCATTGGATCTCAAATTTGTACTTTGTTAACGATGAAACGAATCAATTTTCATTAAGTCAGACCACAACTGTCAGCTGGCTTGTGCTCTTCACCAGGCCTCTGGGTACTTCACCACTGATCTCCATTTCTTTCTTATTTTAATGCAGCTTCTACACCATAGCAATCTTTGTAAACCTTCTTCCCCTATTTCTGATGATTGTTCGAATTTATTAAAAAAAAAACGTATATGGGACTTCCCTGGTGGCGCAGTGGTTAAGAATCTGCCTGCCAATGCAGGGGACACGGGTTCGAGCCCTGGCCTGGAAAGATCCCGCATGCCGTGGAGCAACTAAGCCCGTGTGCCACATCTACCGAGCCTGCACTCTAGAGCCCGCATGCCACAACTACTGAAGCCTGCGCGCCTAGAGCCCGTGCTCCACAACAAGAGAAGCCACCGCAATGAGAAGCCCGAGCACCGCAACAAAGAGTAGCCCCTGCTCCCTTCAACTAGAGAAAAGCCCATGCCCAGCAACAAAGATCCAACGCAGCCAAAAATAAATAAATAAATTTTTAAAAATATGAATTTTATTCTATCGCAAAATGCAATTAGTGTTTAAATAGTTTGACAGAGAATGAACATTTAGTTTTAAGACTCATACAAAAAAGTATGCATGTTGCCCCCCTTTGTTTCCTGGGAAATAGGAAAAATTAGCTCTATCAGAAAAGAAGGAAAATGTTTGAACAAACTCAGTAATTTGTGATATATTATGTCACTGTTTTCCACATCAGAAAAAAATTAGTGTCCTATTTCTTAGCAATATTCAGATGTAGTAACCTAAGATTTTCCTCTGGAATTCATAGCAGAACCTGGACAGCAACAACATATTTAATTATGAACTGTAAAATTTCTTTGTGGATTACACATTAGATGGCAATGTTATCGTATATATATCTAGAGTTTTAAAATCTACTTCTAAGCAATGCTACAAAAAATAATGTTGCTTTTTTATTTTCACAGTTCAAAAAAATAAGGTCTCTGATGCAATGCTACTGTGCCGTTGAAAGGTGATTGTATTCAAGAGATTGCTCCTGTGTAGGTGCTGTGTGCGTGCTGTGTTTGAAAGTCATCTTGTGACAAGTTTACACTTCTTACACAGTGCCTCAAAAGCTTCTACCTTTTTAAACTAGAATTAAAATGGTGAATTCAATTTTGATAATTTTTCATAAAATCTGATGAGCTCATGGAGAGATATGTGCAACTGAAGTGGAAATTCTACTTATGGCTTGTTATATCACTCAGTGGAGATGAAAAATCTTCTTTTATTATATTTCTTTTAAAAATAACAATGAAACAACAACAACTAAATTCCAGAATAGAGTGGTAGTATGGAATGCAATTTGACTGGAAATAGTGCTTGGCTATGGAAATTGGGTGGCCTTTAAGAAAACAATTCTTTTGACCTTAAGGAAAGTACTACTCAAATATGGCCTATTGTCCAACACCTGGATCACAGCAACCCTTGGAAACTTAGCAGAAATGCAGTCTCAGGCAAAGCCCAGAACTTCTGAATTAGACTTTCTGCGGATGGGACCCAGCAATTTGTGAGTTAACAATCTCTCCAGATAATTCTTACGCCCGCTAAAACTTGAGAATCTCTGCCTTACATTTCCCACTAGAAATGAGGGGTCAGACTACATTACTTACCAAAGTCCCTTACTACAGTTAAGTTAAATGTCTTGTTAATTATGAGTGAGTAATTGATAAATGATGATGAATAAATGAAATTAAATGAATTTAATTTTACCATGGAGTTATATTTTAATACTTCAGAGGCATAAAGAGATAAAACTATTCATTCAACAGGAAGGTGTTCTAATATCGCATGTACGTATTTTGATTGTTAGTACTAATTTAGTTACCCTCATTAAGCATGTGTTTTAATTTTTAAATTAAGCTTTTTTTTCTTTCTTAGGTAAATGTAAATTCACATACAGTTGTAAGAAACAGTACAGAGTGATCTCGTGTTTTCTTTATCCCATTTCCCCCAATGGTAACATCTCACAAAAGATTAGTACAATATCAAAACAGCCAAGATACTGACTTTGATAGAGTCAAAACCCAGAACATTTCTAGCACCGCAAGGATCCCTCTTGTTGCCCTTTTATAGCCACATCCACTTCCCTCCTGTCCCCATGCTTTCCTTAAATCCTGGCAGCCGCTATCTGTTTTCCATTTCTATAATTTTGTCATTTATAGACTGTAATGTAAATGGAATCATACAATACATAATTTTGGGGATTAGCTTTCTTTACTCAACATAATTCTCTGGAAATTCATCCAGGGAGTTGTGTGTATCAATACTGTCTTCCTTTTTATGGCCAACAAGTATTGCATGATAAGGAAGTACCACAGTGTGTTTATCCATGGTTAAATGGTTTTTAAATCATTCACTCGTTGAAAGCTATCTTAATTGTTTCCACTTTTGCCTATTAGGAATAAAGCTGCTAAATGCTCATGTACATGTTTTTATGTGAACATAGGTCTTCATTTCTCAGGGATAAATGGCCAGGAGTCCAATTGCTAGGTTGTTTGGTAATTGCATGTTTAGTTTCTTTATAAGAAACTACCAAACTCTTTTCCAAAGTGGCTATACCATTTCACATTCCCGCCAGCAATGTATGAAGAATCGAGTTTCTCTGAAACTTTGCCAGCATTTGGTCTTTTTTTTTTTTTTTTTTAAATGAGAGATGCATTCTTTTTTTTTAAAATAAATTTATTTTATTTATTTATTTTTGGCTGTGTTGGGTCTTCATTGCTGCGCGCAGGCTTTCTCTAGCTGTAGAGAGCGGGGGCTACTCTTTGTTGCAGTGCAACGGCTTCTCTTTGCGTTGGGTTCTCTTGTTGCGGAGCACGGGCTCTAGGCACACGGGCTTCAGTAGTTGCAGCACGCAGGCTCAGTAGTTGTGGCACACGGGCTTAGTTGCTCCCCCGCATGTGGGATCTTCCTGGACCAGGGCTGGAACCCGTGTCCCGTGCACTGGCAGGCAGATTCTCAACCACTGTGCCACCAGGGAAGCCCCAGCATTTGGTCTTGTCATTTTTATTATACCTTTAAAAAATTTTAGCCATTCTCATAGTTATGTAATATCTTGTGGTTTTAGCTTCATTTTCCTAATGGCTGATGCTGCTGCTTACTTTTTCATGCGTTGATTTGCACACTGTATATCTACTTTAGTGAAACAGCTCTACACATCTTTACTCGTGATTTAATTGGATTATCTGCTTATTACTGTTGAGTATTGAGAATTTTTTATATATTCTGCACACTAGTCCTATGTTTAATATGAGGTTGTAAATATTTTCTCTCACTCTGTAGCTTATCATTTTATTTTCTTAACAGGGTCTTTCATAAAGCAAAAGTTTTTAATTTTGATGAAGCCTAATTTATCAATTTTTTTTTATGGATCATGCTTTTAGTGTCAAGACTAAGAACCTTTTGCCTAGCCCCAAATCTTAAAGATCCTCTCCTCTTTTTTTTCCCCAAGTTTTTTATAGTGTTATGCTTTATATATAAATCCTTCTTTTCTTTTTTGCCTATAGATGTCAATTTCTCTGGTATGATGTGTTGAAAAGGCTATCCTCTACTGAAAATATACATGTTAGCAATTAAGAACATGTAAGCAAGCAAGCATTAATACATGTAAGCAATTATAAATTGCTTTGAGCATGTATTTTTTTATAAACCATATTTAAAGAGGGTGGTAATTATAAGGAAGTACATGAAACTAAGAAAAATAAAATGTAAAGGAATTATCAGAGAGAAATAAAGGAAAATGGATCAGGGCCAAGAGAGCATTTCTGTGTCATGCCAGCTTGTGTGCTTTAGGAGAGTTAAAGAATAGGAAAAGAAATCAAAAAATACCTTTGAAGGAGGATTAATCAGAATGAATTAATTATCCAAAGAAATAGAGTAAGAAAGGCTATAATGCTATAAAAACCCAATAAGACATTAAAAAAATATGTCTTTAGGAAGCCATAAGGAATTCTGGTGAAGATGGGTACTTATCTTCCTCTTTATTCTGTAGTAGATGGCCTCCAAGTGGGTGTATGACAGACAATCCTTTGAGGTGTGAGATGAAAGTATTAGAACTTATTTTTTAAAAAAATCATTTGGCATGAAAGACTCTCAAATGTAAGTAGTATAAAAAGTAATGATTTGGTTAGTATCACCCAAGCTAAGAAATAAAATATCACCTACCATAATTTTGAAGTCCCCTCTGCTCCTTGCCTTGTCTGTCCCTTTTCTTTTTTCAGTCAGATTAAAAACCATTATCCTGAATTTTGTGCTTATAATTTCCTTCTTTTTCATCATAATTTTATGTTTTTATTTCTAAACTATACATAGTTCCATTTTATATATTTATGATGAAATTATGCTATGTGACTTGTATTTCTCAATCATAATTAAGTTTTTAAGATCAGTGTGTGCTGTTTACATTAGCTGTAATGTACTCATTTTCAACCCTGTATCGTACTCTAGCCTATGAATATGAAAGGGACTCCTAATCCATTCTTCTCTTAATGGATTATAATGCTCTTCCCAGGTGTCTGCTAATGTAAGGCTATCAATATTCTTGAAGAGGTCTCCTGGAGCTTATAAATAGCAAGAACTTCTTTAGGATATAGTCCCAGGAGTAGAATTTCTAAATGTTCTGCATATCTTCAAATTTATTAGATAATGCCAAATTGTTTTCTAGGCTTGCTATGCCATGTTACATTATCACAGCAGTTTATTAGCCTCTGGCTGTTCTACATATCTTCTAGTACTTGACATTTTCAGATGTTAAAATTCTTACCTATCCTGTGTATGTGTGAAATGACATCTTATTGTGATTTTATTTTGCATTCCTCTGATTTCAAATAAGGCAAAACTTCATATATTTATTACTTGTTTCTCCCCATATAATCTGTCTGCAAGATTTTGCCTATATTTTAATAGGGTTGCTTGTTTTTTTCTTGTTGATTTATAGAAGTTCTTTTTTTATAATATATAGTAGATGATATATGATACATGATACACACATACATATATATATATATATATATATGTTACTGTCCTTATATGTCTGAAACTGTTTTCTTGATTTGTGGCTTGTTTTTCAGTTTCTTCTTGTTGTCTTTAGATAAGCAGAATTTCTTAAATATAAAATAATTAACTATATAATTTTTAGTTTTATATTTTTAAAAAGAAATTCTTCTTGGACTTGAGGTAATAAAAAACATTCATCTATTGTCTTCTAAAAACTTTATAATTTTATTTTAACTGTAATTTAATTTTGTAGTCAAAATGGTATTTATTTTTGTCTCTGATGTGAGAAATGTCCAGCCTGATTTCTTTTCCTAAGTGGACAAACAATTGTTCTAGCAGTAGTTATTAAAGAGCCTGTCTACTGCACAGTGAACGGCAATATCAGTTCAATTCTAACCAAGTTCCTAAGTGTTTTCAAGTATCTGTTACTGATCTCTATTCTGTGTCCATGAATTAATTTTTCTTGCTTTGGTCCAATCCTGTATTAATCATTTCACTTTTTAATGATACTTGATATCTGGTAAGGCAGGTTCACGAATATTGTTCCTTTTCTTTGGGAGTATTTCAGCTATTCTTGGTTTTTTGCTTTTCCCGTATCAGTTCATTTTGTAAATTTCTACAAAAAAAGTTTTTTTGTTTTTTTGTTTTTAATTTTTATTTATTTATTTATGGCTGTGTTGGGTCTTCGTTTCTGTGCGAGGGCTTTCTCCAGGTGTGGCAAGTGGGGGCCACTCTTCATCGCAGTGCGCGGGCCTCTCACTATCGCGGCCTCTCTTGTTGCGGAGCACAGGCTCCAGACGCGCAGGCTCAGTAATTGTGGCTCACGGGCCCAGTCGCTCCGCGGCATGTGGGATCCTCCGGGACCAGGGCTCGAACCCGTGTCCCCTGCATTGGCAGGCGGACTCTCAACCACTGCGCCACCAGGGAAGCCCCAAAAAGTTGTTTTTTAATTGCATTGAATCTATGCATGAACTAGAAAGAACTATTGCATTTACATATTTACTTTTTCAATCCATAAACATGGTATATTCATTTTGTCTTCTTTATTTGGGTGTTCTTGAACGTTATTCAATAAAATGTATAATATTTTCAAAAATATCTTGAACTTCTTTGTTAGGTTTCTTCTTAGATAATCTATATTTTCAATGATACTATAAATAGCTTAAATTTCTAATAATTCTATTTTTTGTTGGTGTTTAGAAATACTCTTTTACAAACCAAGTTTTTTCTTGCTACAACTGTCTTACATAAAAGTGCACAAATAAGTGTACATCAGTTCAATGAAATTTTAGCTGTTGAATTATAAACATTGATTTCTTGAATCTAGTGACCTTGTTAGATTATCTTTTTAATTCTAATTATCTATATTCTTTTTGAATTTTCCACATAGACAACCAATTTCTGATAGTAATTATAATTTGTTTATTTTTTATTCTAAGCCCATTTTTTTCTCAGCTTTTCTCTTCAAAATGGAACCAATCTTAGTAATTTATAGATTATATATTTTTTCAAGTTTTTGAGTTACTTACAAAACCTTTAAACTTATTTGTCTCAGCTATGTAGTTATGTCAGATTTTCCAATCTTATTAGTTTTTATGTCTGTGTGTGTGCTTTCCTTCTGTCTTGATCAAACTTGCCTGAGGATTATCATTTTGTTTTATTTTATTTTATTTTTCCATGGTAACCCAATATGGCTTTTTGAAATATTATATTGTTAATTTTAATATATCATTTCTTCTCTTTTATTTAAGATTTTATTTTTTCTAAGTTCTTAAATTTTCTCCTTAACACATTCATTTCAGCCTTTAAAAAATTTTTAAAAACATTTATAGGTTTTAAATTCTCTCTAAGAAGTGCTTTATCTGTAGTGCACACATTTATGTATTTTGTTTTTAAAACATAGTTTAGTTCAAAATATTTTCTAATTTCTATTGTTTTTTTTTTCTTTGATTCATGAGTCATTTTGAAGTATATCTCTTAATTCCTAACATGTATCTTTTCTAATTTTGTATAATAATTTTTATCTTAATTGACTTATTTTGATTAGAGAATGTGTTGTGTATAATATCAAATTTGGAATTTATTGACATTTGTTTTCTGTCCCAGCATGTGGTTAATATTTCCACTGATTTGTATGTGTTTCAAAAGAATTTGTATTCTGTGGTTGCCAAATGTAATGCCTATTAGGTTAAAATATTAATAAAGTCATTTTCTCACCAATTTAAATTTAAAAAATTTTTGTTTCTACAGATAATAAATGTGTGGTAAATCTCATTGTGATGGTGAGTATGTCTGTTGCTGGTAGTTCCTTTGTTTGTTTTACATATGAAAAGTCTAGATATTTACTTGTAAATATTTAGAGTATATATGTACATATATATAGTATATTGGTGAATTAATATTTTTATCATTGTATAGAGACTTTTATCTTCATCAGTATTTTTCCCCTAAAGTCTATTTAGTCCAATATGAATATGCCACCTCAGGCTTTCCTTTTGTTAGTATTCTTCAAGTATACCTAATTCAGTTCTTTTACTTTGACTTCCGTGTCCTTAGGTTCAAACCCTGTCTCTGATAAATTGGATCTTGCCTTGAATCCCAATCTTTGGAGAGACCATTATTTTTCTGAAAAAGTTCAATCTGTGTCCCAAAGAACTAACTTAAGCAGGCCTCATGTAACACAATCTGTTATATGAATTATAGGCATGTCTTTACATGTGCTTAGATATTTACTTTTTATTTCACATATTAATAATATACCAAACAGAACGCATAGTTGAATGAAAGCAAATTGCTTTAAAATGCATTTCTGTATTTCCCACAGAGACCAATTAGCTTTATTATACCAAGACATCCCCCAAATTTATGTGAAAATATTGAAAGATGGGTTATCAGAAAGAATTACAATTCATTCCCTCTGGATTTAATTATAGAGTGTAACTCCAAATATAAGGCAACATGTGTGGAAGATAAGCAAATCTCTTTGGATTTGATTGCATGATAGCCATGCAACATTTCCTCTCTTCATATTTAACCTGGAAATCTTTCATTAATTTAGGAAGAAAGTATGCTGTTTCTTGATAAAGTGAATTTCATATGGTACCTCACTGACCATCACATTCAGCAGTTTCATGTGACAGAACTAAGCCTGAAAAAACAGAATTGCAATAAAACCACAAACCAATGGTAGATTTTTATAGTCAATTGTACATGTCTAAATCAACCACTGACACTTTCATTTCTGACATGCTTTTATTCTGTTTGTTACTCATTCCCAAAAGATTGCATTTTCTTAACTCGGTTATTCATAAACTTTAGTACCAAACCTAAAGATCTTTAAAATATCCAAACGGAATGCTTTCTACAAAGTTAAAGCCCATCAGTGAAGAATAGTAGGTCATTATGCATAACATTTTGCATCCTATGGCTATTCTCTTTATGTTCACATAAATTCAAGATTCGTTGAAATAACACATGGATGAACAACCATCCTCAGAGATGATTTTTCACCTGCCAAGTGTGGAACAATCAAGGTGAGCAAAAGTACAAAAATAATAAATTATAATAATGATTTTGTGCATGAGATCCCAATACATTATTTTCTTTCTAGATTTTTTTTTCCTTTGTAGCTCTTAAGAGACAAATTATTTGAAGTTGAAAGAGCAATCATTTATTCTCATGCTCATTGGTGTGAGGGTTGGCTGCAAATCAGTTGGTTTAGACTAGACTCTAGATTCCAGTTTCTGGGTCTCAGGCTCCAGGATGCAGATATAAATTCAGGTAGTTTCATATTTATCTCATCTTGCTTGAACCAGCAGCTACAGGGTTTATGGTCTGTTTTACTTGTTCTGTCCTGAGGCCCTGGCTATCTGGAGTATATTCCTTCCATGATAGACCATCAGATCATAAGATCCAAGCCAAACCTTTGCTTGCTGCAGCATCATTGTCTCCTGCTAGCCAAAGTTACATGGTCAAGCCCAACATTAATGCAAGGAGGAATTATACTTCACTCATAGTGACAGGGAAAGAATGTTGAATTTTTTTCTGAAAAATAATCCAAATAATCATTTGTGTACTTTTATTTTGTATTCCCTGTCTTTACCATTATCCTTACATGGCAAATTATGGTTATACTTTAGGACTTTTATTCCATAAGCCTCATTATTCAATCAAAGTGATTTTTATTGTATTGTATGATTTCAATAAACTAGGTATTTTATGATTATAAATAATGTGGTAACTATTCAATGTTATGGATCTAACATAAACACACTTTAATAAGCTTCTTTTTCAACTTTCTTGCTCTTCCATTTCCTTTCAATTGTGAATGAATCAGTTACATTCATTTCAAGAATCACTTTTATGTAAGACAATTTACAGTTTCATGAAAATATGCTCTGAATCGAGACAGCTTTGAAGATTTGTGTGTGTGCTCACCAATATTTATTTTAGAACTCTCTTACTCTAAATTAATCTTGAATGTGACTTTGAGAATTTATGCTATACATATATATATTTTTCTCTTCTCACTCTCTCTTTATATTTTTCAAAGAGTATTCACTAAAAATGATTTCTAAGGACACAGTCTGATATTTCATATCTATAAAGAACAATTATATAATTTTATTTTTTATCCATTTTTAATGTCAAATGATACTCAAAAATTTAAATGAAGAGGACCTTGCATAAATCCTGTTCTAAGTTTCTACCAAGGATAGAATTTGCTGCTAAGCAATTCAAACTTTGTAGTTCTTTACTGGATAATTATTATTCCGCTTTTTTTAATGTAAGAGAGGTAATATATTTTAGAGAGGGGGCTCCCAAGCAGCCTTTTGCTCCTGGAAAATTTGATTTATAATCTCACTTTTATAGACATTGTCCAGCTCATTGTTTTCTATTTGAGATATTATAGAGGAATCGTGAATCTTTTGGGTCTTTCTACTCACTTTTTGATATTGATACAATATTGTAGATGAATCTTTTCTGGGGCATGGATTATTACATAGAAGGCTAGGGAAATTGTGTTATGCAGCTTGTATCCTGGGGGTCTTTAAATAGCATTATACTTTCAAAATCTTTTTCCTTGCATTTAAAAAATGTCTAAAACAATTGTTTCCCTGTTGTTTGGTACCTATTCTTAATTGATTGATCAAATAACTATTAAATAACTGGATGGCTAATAAAGAGAAACATATAAAGGTCATCAGCAATATTTATTTCAAGCACATTCTTTACTATAGAGTCAGAAGCAAATACAGTATCCAGGAATCTGTTCATTTTATCTCCTATTAGAGCTGGTATTTTCCTACCCTACTGGGGGGAGGAATTTTGATCTGTAGTTTGGGGGTTTTAACATCCCTTACCACATGGCTCTAATATTTTATGTAGGGTCCTAGAATGAGCCCACAGAAAACAGAAAAAAATGAGAGATCATTTCTTCTTCCAATATGGATAAAACTGTGTGTAAAGATGTAGTCACATAGAAACATAAACTTTCTGAACTTGGGTGAGGGAGATGATATTGATGATAATTGGGAACAGAATGATCTTATGTCCCAATGCAAAATAGATTTGGTAATAGAATATGTGAGTTATGAAGAATATCATACTTCATGAGTCCATTTTACTCAGTGGATACTGAACGAGACAAAGACAGTCACCCACATGCTGATATTGACACATGCTATTTCTATTCATGGAATTCCTAATTAATGCAAATCTGGACGTTCCCACTGATCTTTCAAAATTCTGCTTAGGAATCTCTTCCTTTGTGATGCTTCCCTAATGGTTACAGCTTCCTGAGAGCATTAGTTTAAATTCTGTATTATTTCTGTGACACACATATACTTTCACTGCTGCAAAGATCACATTACATTGTATTTATTTGTGCATAAATCCAGCTCAGGTGGCTGTGCCTTATTCTTTTTTTTCCCTCAGCTTTAAGACTATGCTGGGCAAATGGTATTTATTAAATATATACCTATTGAACAGAAATAGTGTGATCCAAGAAATGAGAAGCTTGACAAATTTTATTGTTAACCTTGAGTTAGTAACTAATTTTTTCATCATACTCAGAATTTTTTTTACTCTACCCTAAATATAAGTCAAGAAATATTATAGTGAAAAGGTAGGAGGAAATGCCATTGTATAGAAAAACAATTTTTAGAAATTAAATGTATATATCTTGGTTGCCTATAAAGACTGTAGGAATTTCTTTGGGTCATCAGAATTTTGATCATCAAGAGTCTGAGCTAGAGAAATGGAGGTGTGGGACAGTTTACAGTGGCTGTATTACAGGAAAAGCCAGGCCAAGTGAAGAGTTGTCCTTTGAATGGGGTACAAGTGAGGAAAACAGAGAATCAACAAGAAGGATGGGGAGGGTGTCTCCAAAAGGTCAATATTAGAAACTACGAAGAGTTAACTAGAATGTGGAATGCAATTGGTCCAGCAATGCAACACAAGGAAGCTTATATTGACATCATTTTATAAAGGATGCTTTTGAATCACCTGACTTTTTTTTGGACAGTGGGAGAGAATAGGGATTTTCCTTAAGAATGTTAAACCTTCATTTTGCGACCTCTGCTTTTTTTCTCATAAATCTAAGCAGAATTTGTAGGTTTCAGCATACAAAATTTTTGTTAGCTGAAGCATATATTCTCTACTCTGTTATGCAATAAACACCTAAGTCTTCTTTTTCATATTTTCTCAAATCACAGCATTGTTTAATTCCTAGTCTGTCCTTCTATAACAGTGGTGACTTGAATGATAAAAAAAACAAAAAAACTGCAGTGTTGTCAATCATTTCAGGTAAGTATGCACATACAGTTTTCAGCTGCTAGGCTTTCTTTTTTCTTTCTTATTTTAATTAGACTGGTTCCAAAACTTTAGCTTAACATTTACATGTATGAGAAAATAAAAAGTTAATGAATACATCCATTTTATTTTGAGGTTCTGATTAATCGTGTTAAAAGATATTTGGCCAGAAATCAGACTCTGACCAGTTACATACCACTTCCACAGATTCATGGGGGAAATGTACAGAATAGATTCTCTATATCAAATAACTCTGTTTATTACCATAAGACTGTTGTCTCATATCACAAGACAGACTAGCACACTTGGGTTTACAATTGACATCTTTTGCAAAGGCCACCAAAGGCCCAGGGTTTATGCTACAAGTGGAGAAATTCTGCAGGGAGTTTATCCTGAATACTTTAACACACGATTGGCATGGAAAAGTGAACCCCTTGTGGGAGGCAGATGTCTCTGTAACTGATGATTTAAACTATTCACTCCACACTTTTTTTCTTCCAAGTCTCCCTCTGTCTTCTGCTTGATTTATTAAGGGGGTAGGGGTGAGGTTGGAAAGCAGGTTTTCCAGTTTCTTTCACTACCAGCCGTGAATAAGATCTATATTCCAAGGAGACCTATCACCAGACACCGAGTCCAAAGAACAAGAAATAAAACAAACAAAGTAACCAATCTTGCAGAATCAGGTAGAGGGAAATCCATCCTCTTTGAACATAAAGCTCCACCTAAAGCAACATGGTTGTAGAATGAATACAGCTAGATTTGACTTAATTACTTAATTCCTGCTCAGGAGGCGGGGAAAGTAAAAAGGAATATTAAACTCCCTAAAAGTCAGTAGTCCTCAAGCAACACATTCTGTATAAATTAATGACTGTTCTAGACGCACCAATACTTTTTGTTCACTTTATGGTTCTGCAGGCACCCAGTGCCATTTCTAAGATTTCAGAATTCTTGATAATCTGAATTTAGCTGATAATGGGCAAAGAGAGAATAAGGTGCAGACCTAGCAGGAGATTTTAGTAGTTACGTCACATTGCTGGTGTCCACATTCCACTGGACAGAGTTAATTTAAAGGCATCACTCAGATGCAAGGAAGCTGGGAAATGGAAGGAAAATAAAATAGTTGGATAAATATATTGTATGTCTCTGCCCAAAGACAAAGTATATTCGCTAATTTTCTACACCAGTCAGCCCACAATTCAATTAAACAAACCTATACTGGTATCAGTCCATATTATTCAACAGAAACTGAACTTTACTGAATTTCCTAAAATGGTCACTGATCCTAGAAGCTTACAGGAGAGTGAAGGGAGAGATGTTAAAACAGTGAGCTGCAATAAAACACAATATGATATAAGTTACCATCTCAGTAAGGTAAAAATAGGATTTAAGGATAATGGAAATATCAGGATTTCAGGAAAATTTTAGATAGATTATTCTTAAACTCACATTTGACAGATGAGTAGAACTTTTCAGGTGGAGACAGTATGAAAGCAGAGTCTGAGAGGAACTTAATTAGCTAAGAAAAAATAGAACAAAAACATAAGGATTCATTAGGTGTTGTTATAAAGTAATTCAGTCAGGCTGTTACATAAGGCCCAAAGCAGAAAGGAGAAGCAGAAAGATTAGCGGGGGATGTAAATCATGAAGTCCTTTATATTATATGTCATTTAGGATTTTATCTTGACTATGATTGGGACCATTTAACAAATTTTATGTGCATGACTAACTAGATTTCAATTTAGAAATATCACTCTAGTGCAGAGCAAACAACTGGAAAAGGAGAAAGGAATAGGGCAAGAAAGGAGAAAAATAGTGAGATAACTGAGGCAAGAAATGATATAGTCCAGAACTATAGCAGTTGGTATGGATTTGAGAGATGTTTAGAAGTAGTTTAGAAGTAGAGTTTTCAGCTCTACACTTTTGGTGTCTGTATAGTTGTAGGGATTTAGGAAAGTTAGTTTTAGGATAGTTCTCAGGCATTATGCATTGGCCCTGGAGGAGGTGGAGATAACATTTACATATCATGTGTCTCAGGACATGTAGACCTTCTTATCTTTCTGTGAACATTAGATGATTTCTCATGCCTCCTAGTAAAAACACACGGAATAATTTTTGAAATAGTCAAGTGTTATGGGTTTTGTATACACCTGAGTGGAAATGTGCAATAGAAAATCAGAAACACAGGAATGAAAATAAGAGAATACTCTTGTACACTGATGTGTATTGGTGGGGGGGGAGTCATCAGTTTCTAGGATATAATTGAAACCACATTTTATAGTGGTTAAGAGATCTAGAGAGTATCATATTTAAAAAGCGATCAAAGAAGGAAAGGCTCATAAAAGAGAGTGACATTCAGTGGCCAGAAATGTGGGGAAAAAAACCCTGAAGAATTTGACATGAAATCACCAGCATCAAATTAGGGCACAAATTAAAGAGGCATTAAAAATTGTCATTGAAACTAATAATCAGAAGATTATGGATGACTTGAGCTAGAGTGATTTCCACGAAATGATGATAGAAATCAAGTTTCAATGATTGCAGAAATAAGTAGAGAAGGGAGAGATCAAGGCAGTCTTGGTTGGCTATAAAATACTGGTACATATGTTTATAGAGTATCAAGGAAAATAGAAACTGGTACAATATTCCCTGTAAGGTACTTTCATTTTAATTATAATTGTCTTTACATTGAATACTAAGGTCTGGAGAAAATTCTAAGAATCACCACATTAAAAAAAAATGAAGCACTTAAAATGTTTATATTCTACCTTGGTTAAAGATTGCTAATTAGCCAAGAAATGTACTAGTTTCTCTACTCTTCCTGAAAGGTTTTAGTTATTTGATAGATTTACCACAGTAGCGTACCATAGAAAGAAATCACATATATCTGAATTATATGTTCTGGATTCCATGTTATTAAGAAATGAAAAAAAAAAAACCTCTGAAAGTTTCACTTAAAGTTTTAGTATTATTTTTGTCTACATTTGTACAGTTTACTAGCTAAGTGTGTTACTCATTGTATAAAATTAATAGTATCGTCTTCTTATAATTCCACGGTGTCTGTTATCTCCTTCAATCTAATTTTCCTGGAAGTCAGTGGTGTGTATTGTTCATAATTTGTTAATTCACTGAAAAAGTGCTTGAAAGAGTACTTGATTATACTATTATGCTAAGAACTGAGAATGAATATGAATGTATATATCATAGTCTCAGCTATCTTGTAACTTAATCTGCAAGAATGTTAAGACATGTTCATAACTAAGCATAAAAGGTAGTGTGGGAAGATTTCTACCGGTGTAACCTTCATAAATGTAGGGGACCATAAGATGACTTCAGATTGAGGTCACATGTCAGGATAGAGAAGGTAATATTTACTTAGTACTAATATGTGGAATTTAGAAACCAAGACAAACAAAATGAAAATGGACTCATATAGAGAACAAACCGGTGGTCGCCAAAAGGTAGGTGGTGTGGTGGTGTGGGTGAAAGAGGTCAAGGGGTCAGAGGTACAAACTTCCAGTTATACAGTAAGTCAGTCACAGGGATGTAATATACAGCATAAGGAATATGGCCAACAGTATTGTAATAAATCTGTATGGAGGCAGACGTTACTAGACAAATAATAGTGATCATTTCATAATGTATGTAAGCGCTGAATCCCTAAGTTGTACACCCAAAACTAAAATAATGTTGTACATCGACTGTGTGCCAATTAAAAAAAGTTAATATTGTCTTATTGCATAAATGTTATTAATTCATGTTTAAGTTTAAACGTAAGTATAGTTATAAATTTTGGACATTCTAAAATGTTTTATAATATTAAATTTTTATTATTGTTTGTTTAAAGATTAACATTTATACAAATTTGTAAAAGAGGTAAGGTAAATAATATTAAAAGTGGATAAGTTGCTCAAGTTAATAATAAAACTTAAAAAACATTTTGATTTAAAGTTTTTGTGTGTATAAATTCTAAGCAATAATTATCAATAGCTACAAAAGATAAACATTAGTTATAATCTACAGGTTATTAATAATTTTACTTCTTTTAAAATTATAAAATCAGTGGAGTTAAAAAGTCAATTTTATTTTCTCTATTTAGGAAATATACATTAGAATTTATGCTGGCCATATGCAAGATGAAACGGTTTTAGAATAGCAATACATTTAAAACAAAAATTATTGTTTACAATTTAAGGTATATATTAATTCCTGATAAGAAAAATATTTCTTACTCTCCAAAAGAGTAAGTAAGTGAATGGTGCACAAAGGTGATTGAGTTCATGTTCACCCAATTCTGACATTGGGAATAATTTTGAAAACTGTATTATAGAGCTGTGATTTTACTAAAGAGGAATCAAATGTTTACTTGGAAAATTTATTTCAGTTAACATTTTCTGATATTTTTCTTGCCCACATTTTTAAACAAAGTGCATATCAAGTTCTCAGAAAACTATAACTCTTCTAGTAGCTTTAGACTTCATAACCTAGGAAGTATATTAGAAAATGGAAAACATGTTTTTCTGAGAAGAATGACAAGATGTGAGAACTACAGAGAAAAATATCATTAACTAGGTAACTCTGGCATCATGTTTAGTGACATATACAAGCCATGTTAAATGGAATTGTATGTCCTGCTATGCTATCCTAGAGTTATAATGATAATATCAACAACAAAACCACAGTAACAACAGAAAACAATCAACTGCATACATCTTATATTAGATTTTTTTTCTTTGAGAATTCCTTTTATTTAATATTGGATCTAGTCAATAAACAAGCAAACAGCTACATGGGAAAACAGTACAGATTGTTAAATTACTACACATTCATAGAATAATGTGATGGAGAAAGTAAGGGATAAAGATTGGTTGTAATTTTATTTTTTTCAAGTTTCACTGAGATATGATAAACAACATTGTGTAAGTGGAAGGTGTTATGTTAGGTATTTTTCATGCATTGTTTATTTAATAGCTACAGTAACTACAAGCATGGTAAGGAAAGATATGAGAAACAAAGAAGTTAAGTAACTTTCTGATTGTCACAAAGAGTGTAAGTGGCAGAGAAGAGATTTGAACCTAGGGAGTATGATTTCAGGGTCTCCATCTTATATACTGCCTATAGAAAATGCAATTATAAAAGAGCAATTATATTTTGGGTAGGAAATTACTTTGAAATGGAACAATACAGCCTCTTGATTTGTCTTAGCTTAGCTTGTTGACAAGTACAACCTTCCGGGCTGTATCTCCTCTCCTTTAAGCCTTGTACTTAAAGCTTAAAGATAAAGAATGCAAAATGGGAGGCTAGTCTGTTGGTAATAATATTGATTTAAAATTTTACAGAACTGTATTCATATCTCACCATTGCCTTTTATCTGCTCTATAAGTTTGGGAAAATTCCTTATTGTCCTTGAACCTTAGTTTTCTCATAGTTAAATGGAACAGCTCAAACCTACTTCAATTACTGTCAATATTAATGAAGTAATAATGATATCTGTAGAGTTCTGAGCTCCGTGCCACAGCAGATGATTAGTAAGTAGTAGCTTCTAATTTGTTTAATTGTGGTAAGAACACTTAAAATGTGATTTACCCTCTTAAAAGTGTAAAATACAGTATTGTTAACTGTAGGCACAATGTTATATAGCAGATGTCTAGAACTTAATCATGTGTAACCGAAACTTTATACCTGGTGAATAGCAACTCCCCATTTGCCCCTCCTCACAGCGCCTGGCAACCACCATTCTATTCTCTGATTCTATGTGTTTAGCTATAATATATACCTAATACAAGTGGCATCATGCAGTAATTGTCCTTATGTGACTGACTTATTTCACTTAGCAACGTTTCTTCAAGGTTCATCCATGTTTTCACATACAGCAGGTTTTCCTTTTTTAAGGTTGAATAATTCTCTGTAAATGGGATAGTCACACACAAAAGAATGAAAGTGGACCCTGATCTTTAATTATACATACAAAAAAATAAACACAAGTGGATTAAGACTTAAATGTAAGACCTGAAACTGCAAAATTTCTAGAAGAAAACATAGGGGGAAATGTTGATGACATTGGTCTTGGCAGTAATTTCTTGGATATGGCACCAAAAGCACAGACGGCAGAAACAAAAATAGGCAAGTGGGACCACATCAAACTAAAAATCTTCTGCACAGCAAAGGAAACAATTATCAAAGTGAAAAGGCAATCCATGGGCTGGGAGTAAATATTTGGAAACCATATAAAAGGTTAATATCCAGGGGCTTCCCTGGTGGCGCAGTGGTTGAGAGTCTGCCTGCCAATGCAGGGGACACGGGTTCGAGCCCTGGTCTGGGAAGATCCCACGTGCCGTGGAGCAACTAGGCCTGTGAGCCACAATTGCTGAGCCTGCGCGTCTGGAGCCTGTGCCCCGCAACGAGAGGCCGCGATAGTGAGAGGCCCGCGCACCGCGATGAAGAGTGGACCCCGCTCGCCGCAACCAGAGAAAGCCCTCGCACAGAAACGAAGACCCAACACAGCCAAAAATAAATAAATAAATAAATTTAAAAGAAAAAAAAATTAAAAAAAAAAGGTTAATATCTAAAATATACAAGAAACACCTTTAACTCAATAGCCAAAAAAACCCAAACAAACAAAAAAACCGAATAATCCAATTTAAAAATGGGCAAGGACTTGAATAGACATTTCTTCAAAAAAGACATACAAATGGATAACAATATATGAAAAGATATATGAAGATATATGAAAAGATGCTCAAAATTACCATCAGGGAAATGCAAATCAAACACACAATG
Source organism: Balaenoptera acutorostrata (assembly GCF_949987535.1). Lineage (NCBI taxonomy): Eukaryota > Metazoa > Chordata > Mammalia > Artiodactyla > Balaenopteridae > Balaenoptera > Balaenoptera acutorostrata. Next base: position 17,790,114 of record NC_080071.1, on the reverse strand, counting down.
AGATATAAACTCACACCTCTTAGATTGGTTACTATCATAAAAACAAAATATATTAAGTGTTGGCAAGGACATGGAATAATTGGAACTCTTGGTGGGAATGTAAAATGATACGGCCACTTTGGAAAACAATACGGAGGTTTCTCAAAAAATTAAAAGGAGATTTACCATATAATCCAGTAACCTCACTCCTGGGTATATATCCAAAAGATTGAAATCAGGATCTCAAAGATATATTTCCACTCCCATGTTCATTACAGCAGTATTCACAATAGATAAAATAGAAACAACTTAAATGTTCATTGGTGGAAACATGGATAAAGAAAATGCAGTATATATATAAAATGAAATATTGGCCTTAAAAAAGAAGTAAATCTATTGCTCTGTTGCTGTTCTTATGATTAGGAGCCTCATGTTAAAATGACCATTTTCTTCGATATTTCTTTTTAATCCTATTTAGAATTAAAATGCTATAAGGTATAATCTTAGCTTAAGTATACTGATCCAGGGCAGACTTTTAGGAATTATTTTAGGCAAAACTTCCTTTGAATATTGATTTTTTGAAAGTCATTTGTCTTACCTCACAGGATATTTACTTATTAGTACGTAAATAATTCATTTGAGCCCATATTATACACATTGCCTAGGTGAATGTGTCTCAAACTATCCCTCTTATGACTAAGCTACTTGAGAATTCTGGAAAACATTTTATGTTTAAAAGCGAATTGTAGCAATAAGTTACTTTTATATCACTTAGATAGGGAAACTCTAAATGTACTAGATGACATGTGATAACAGATACTAAAACTGAAGTGGAAAGAATTCACTGATTCACTCAATACACATGGCTGACTAACACAGTAAGATGGTGAAAGGTAAATATTTCTGCCAGGAAAAGAATTGACCATTCTTGGTATAGGAAGGGATTTAAAAAATAGTGGCATGTTTAGCTCTCTGAATTCAATAAAGTCCTCAGAACTTCTAGAAATTCCACTAGAGAATTATACTTAATAGTATAATACGTGAAAAAAAAGTAGATTAAAAAAAATAAAAATTATAATGGTTTCTTCGAACTGACTTTAATGTGATATCTCAAGCACATTTCTTCTTGGCCTATATTTTATACAAAGTTGATAATCTAAGTCTTAAAATGCTGCAGTCATAAGGGAGAGAAGAGATTGAAACATATATTTGAGTTTACCATTTGGTTTTAATGAAATCATCTGGCTGAGTGTAAAAGCAACATCTGCATTCTTGTCTTCTGCAGGAAGCTGTGGCTAATTTTTGTGCAGAACAAAGAATAGAGTAATTAGAGTGTTTGATGAGTTTTTTAAAGATATTTTCACTTCCCAAAAGAGAACATATAGTTCTCTGATCAAATGTTGGGCAAACCTGACTTAATATCTGTGATTTTCTCCACAACACTGAAACAACAGAAAGGGAATTGTTTTCCACTTTATTCAACATCAGTGCAATTACCATTGCTCTCTAGTTGTTATATAAATGTTTTTTGTGCTAACACTTGCATGTGTTTATATTAATTTATGGAGTTATCTTGAACACTGATTTTGTTTCATTTACATATTGGAAAGGTACAGATTCTCATTAATCCATTGTTATTTATTACAACTGTATTGGTCTAAAATAGAGTTTCTCAACCTTGGTAGTTTTGACACCTTGGGCTAGATAATTCTTTGTAGACAGCAAGTAGTCTATGCATTGTGGGATGTTTAGCGGTAGTCTTGGCTTTTACCCGCTAGATGCCAGTAGCTATCCACTAGATGGCAGTATCAACTCCCCTCTCTCAGTTGTGACAAAACCATTGCTCCAAACAATGCCAAATGTCTTCTAGGGGGCAAAATCATACCTGGTTGAAAAACAGTCTTAAACTGAGGGTTGACATTTCAAATTCATCATCGAGTCATCCATTTGTTGAGCATACACTCTGTAACAAACATGGTACAATGCTTTCTTGAATACCAGAGACAGATCACTGCTTTTGTTCAACGGGGATTCTTGTACCATCTTTGCAACTTATCTGCCAATCTAAAATTATCACAAAATAAAAAATTTCCTTAAAACAAAGAAGTCAGCTATAATAATGAGATGTACTCTACTGTGGACTGGAGTTCTAGAGTTGTCTATTGTGTTTGCTTTGGTATTTAAATCAATTCTTTAAGGCTTCTCATTGAGTCACTTTAAAGTGGATACCCATCACTCTGGAAAAGCTAATATACTTTCAATATATTTTCAAGGTTGTCACATGAGTATGGTATACAAAGGGATACAGCACACTGGCTTTAAATAGAAATACGGGTGAGGAGAACATGTGGCAAAGAGATTACTTTTCAGAATCAAAATCAAATAAAGCAATTCTATAACCTTTACTTTGTCTAGCATTGAAAAATTTTAAATATAAAAAGTTTACCAAGGCTTAAAGAGAAGTAATATGTGCCCATGTTATTTCTGAGAGAATAACACAGATATCCTTACGGTGATTTCATTTCCACAGTTTTTAATATGTGAAGTATGTGTGTTTCCTGGTATTCATGTTAGAATTTAAAGTATGTAGGAGGCTTAAGAAGGATGGAAGGTGTAAGGGCTATCTGGGAAGGCAACGTCGTATAGTAGTGTAGGGATTGCTTTTGGAGTCAGAAAATTCTGGGTTTATTTTGACCTCTGCTACCTAACAAGCTGAGTGTCATTGGAAAGATATTTACCTCTTTGAATCATGAGTGGTAGACAGAACAATGGCCTTGCCAAAATGCCCACCTCCTAATCCCCGGAACCTGAGTCTATCACCTTGCATGGCAAAAGCATCTTTGAAGATGTGATTAAGGAAGAATTTTGAGGTGAGGAAATTATCCTGGATTTGAGTGGGCCCAGTATAATCAGAAAACTCTTATAGGAGGAGGTAAGAAGGTCAAAGGCAGAAGAAGGAGTTGGGGCAAGGGAAGCAATGGTTGGAATAATGCCCTTTGAAGATGGAGGAAGGGGTGAGGAATCTGGCTGGCCTTTAGAAGCTGAAACAGACAAGGAAGTATATAGTGTATATTCTCTCATGAAGCCTCTGGAAGAAGCACAGCCCTAGCCAACACCTTTTTTATTTTTATTTTTTAATAGACTTCTGACTTCCAGAACTGTAAGAACATTAATTTGCAGTTTTCAAAGCACTAAGTTTGAAGTGGTTTGTTCCAGAAGTAATAGGAAACTAATATATCATGCTTCCTCATCTGTTTAAATGATTACCTACTTCAGGCAACATTTAGGGCATTGCAAGTGCTCAATAAATATTATCTATGATAATGAGGGTTATTTTTCTAAAGGGTACACAAATATAGGATCCAATGGGATGCAGCTTACTGGCATTAGATAGAAGTATAGAAAAAGAGGCTATCAAAAAAAGGGAAGATTTTTCAATTGGGAATTCTTCAGAAGGTTATAGCACCTGGACATGTAAAAAGGAAAAAAAAAAAAAATCTGCAGAGTAGTTAAGTAGTGAGTGATAGTCATCAGTTTTGCAGAATCAATTAACATTGAATTTATATTGCATATTTTGAGGGAGTGAATGAGTTTTTTTTTTTGAAAAGTACCAGGAGGAATTAATCATGACAAAATTTGAATGTGATTTTATAGATTTTGAAGTTAATTTTCACACAGGTTCTAAAATTATAATGCTATCTTGACAAAAATAGATCTGTTGCATTGCTTTAAAATAACAGTATGTGATAAAATTAGAGACAAATTATACATACAAAATTCATTTTATCTTGAAAGGAAATGAAACTTCACAAGTGCATAAACTGACAGCTTATTGCTGTATGAGTATGGAAATAGATTAAGTTAAAATAGATTTCTCTTCTTACTATATTAGATTTTCCATGTTTCCATAACATCAAATAACTCTAGATCCAATGTTAATGTAGGATATTAGAATCAGTAGACATCTTCCCATAACCAAATTTTACAACTGAACTTCTTTTTGTGTCTACTGATAGCTAATCCTAAAACTACAATTTCTTACTGGTTATTTCTTAATGTTTATCTTGGTATGTAATCAGACTAATTATACCAAGTGTTGAATTAGTCATTTTCACATGCCAATTTTCCTGAAAAGTTTCCATTATTTGCTTAGTTACCCAAACTAAAAAACATCAAATACATCTTATCCTTAGTTTCATCTTTCTCTTTATCTTGCTCTATCTTGCTTGTTGTTAAGTCCTATTGATTTGTTTTTTGCAATAACTCTGTATTTCTTCCTCCCCAGGCCACCTGCTAATATCCCAGTTTTAATCCCTACCATCTCAAAATTAAAATGCTAGAAAAGTCTTATAACATGTTGTAAATTTCTTTTGCTGTTAAATTCCAAAGTGTTTTGCTTCCAATCCATCATGCACATTTTTGCCTTAATTACTATTTGCATCATGTTACCCCATAACTAAAATATCTTCTGAAATACTATGTAGTTCAAAAAGAAATTTTAGTTTACCACTGACTTTAAAGTTCTATGTATTACCATCCTATTGTACTCGAATACAGGCTCTTTTTAGGCATCAACACTGAACATTAGTCTCCAGTATTTTCTCTCCTGAGTCTCAATTATGTCTTCCTACTATCCTCATTTGACATAGCATGAAGACCATTTCTGGGTAACTCTGTTAATGTAAGTGCTGATGATGAAGAGCTTAGCTGATAAGATCATACTGGAAGAAATCTTCTATAAGCATACTTTAGTATTGTTTTATTTAGAAATAATTTCACATGTACAGAAAAATTAGCAAGACTCTTACAAAGAACTCTTGTATCTCTTAAACAGATTAACCAATTGCTTATATTTTGCCACATCTGCTCTATAATTCTCATTATAATTATTATTGTTATTATTATTACTGTTAATTCATTTGAGAATATGTTGTAGCAACATGCTCCTTTACTTCTAAATATTTCAATGTGTATTTCCTCAGAACAAGGACCTTCACTTACATAGATATAGTTCAATTATTCAAATCTTGTCAGTTATCCCAATAGTATCTGAGAGCAATTTTTTCTTATCCAAAATCCAAACAAGGATTAGGCACTGTATTTAGTTTTAATCTATCTTTAGTCTCCTTTAATTGGAGTGATTCATCACATTTTATTTGTTTTATGAAACTGACATTTATTTAGAATATAACCAGTTATTTTGTAAAATGTCTCTGTGACAGGCAGAATAATGGTCTCCCAAAGATATTCACCTGCTAACTCCATGAAACTTATGACTATGTTATCTTTCATGGTAAAACAGACTCTGCAGATTTGATTAAATTAAGGGTCATGAGGTGGGAAGATTATCCTATATTATCCAGGTGTACACTACAGTTTTCATAAGGGTACATATAAATCATTATGGAGCTATGCAAAAGAATATTTCAATTTGAGGAAGAGTTGGTCTTTGCACTTACGTAGGATTTTTCTACAAAAGGTCAAAGCCCTTTGCAGACATTTTATTATTTCACAGAACATACTAAAGAAATTCAAAAGTGCTGTCAAATTCTAATTTCCTACTTTTCTTGGGTGACATGCTATGTTACATGCTATGCCAGAATAGAAGAAAAGTCCACAACTTCAAGTTGATGACTTGAACCAACACAATTGAGTGGTTTCCTTCCTTTAAAAATCTCATTGAAATGCCACAACATATGAGATTGTTCTGCAAATAAAATGTAAAAAGGACTGGATAAAGGGAAATATTACCAAGTCTCTGGGACGAGTTGAATAGAATCTTCTATAAGAACACAAAAATACTTCAAATTAGTGTCAGGTGCTGAAATTGAGGGGTGGCCATGACAGCGTCAGGAGGGAAGTGTTAGGCATGTATTAACATCAAGGACAGATGGATGCTGAGTAAATGTCAGCACCAGGAGGGGAACTGCTCTGCGTTCTCACTGTGTGGCAAAGGAAGGAACCTCAGTAGAGACACAGAGAGACTTGTGAAAGCTGTTATTGCTGGGACAGGCTCTCAACAAGACCAAGTATTACAGTTGGAAGGAAGAGTGTTGCCCCAAGCTAACTCCCAACTACCACAATTAATCCCCATAGTGGTAACTCTTCTTTCCATTGACACATTCTTCTCTGAGAAGTTCTCTTTCTGTGCTTCACAGAAAAACACAGTTCCCAGTTAACAACATGAGAATGCAAACAATATAATGCTTTCTCTTCACTCTTTCCTTAAGACTAAACGTTTTAACTGGATTCATAAAAAAAATCTACTAGGACAGTGTTAATTATAATGAGGAACAAATGAGTACTTTTTTCTGAAAGAGAAAAATGTCAGGCATATATAAATATTCTGAAGAAGGAAATTTACATGAAGAAATAAAAGTTCACCTCTTAAAAAAACACTTTGGGCTTCCCTGGTGGCGCAGTGGTTGAGAATCTGCCTGCCAATGCAGGGGACACAGGTTCGAGCCCTGGTCTGGGAAGATCCCGCATGCCGCGGAGCAACTGGGCCTGTGAGCCACAATTACGGAGCCTGTGCGTCTGGAGCCTGTGCTCCGCAACAAGAGAGGCCACGATAGTGAGAGGCCCGCGCACCGCAATGAAGAGTGGCCCCCGCTTGCCACAACTGGAGAAAGCCCTCGCACAGAAACGAAGACCCAACACAGCCATAAAAAAAAAAAAAAAAAAAAAAGAAACACTTTGATAAACAGGAGAAAGGCTTTGAAAATACTATTTTTACACTCTTAACAAGGTTCAAGATGTCAATGAATCCGTTAAAAACTCTGATAGGAAATTTTTTTAAATTATAGTTGTCAAATTGTTTAAACAATCTCTTAGGAAAATATTGTAAATAGCAGAAAAGAGCAAAATTGTATCAGTGAAGTATAAGTCCAGCTTGAGGAATCCACTAAAAACTGAAAGAAAAAAGCCAATAAGATTTATGATGAACAAAAGAGTAGAAAATGTGGATGTAATTCACCATCTAATTTGTATTATGAGTATATCTAATATACTTGTCATAATACAAATGCAGGAGGGAAATGGACCTAGAGAAGAAACATAAATAATCAAATGGAAAGTAAAGAAAGATCTAGGTTCTTAGATCACAAGGGTCTACTAGGTAATAAGAAAAGTCTTTGCTAAGTTGAGTCAAAGTAGTCTCTGCTTTAAAGGAACCCAAAGCAAATATGAAGGTCAATATAATATGGAGATACTAATTTATATTCTGTTTTCATGCATTTTCCCTCTCCTTTATCATAAGAAATTATTTATCTTTGCCTCAGGCTGTTCTGTGTAATCATGCCTAAAGCAGAAATTGTCTGGGGAAAATCAAAACAAAATAAACACAACATACAAGCAAACAAAAATGAATCTTACTTTGGTTTTTAAAAACATAATTGATTGAAAAAATTATGTTCAGGGATCCTATAGAAGGAAGGAAAAGAGGCAAGTTCTTATGAGGGATGGATAGAAAAAATGGAGTCATTAGAGGGTAATGGGAGCTACACCATGATACATGTAGCTACTAAAATTAATAAGTCTGATAATTGGCTAATATCCAAAATGTGTAAGAAACTCCTACAACTCAATAGCAAAAAAAAATCAAACAACTTGATTTAAAAATGAGCAAAGGGGCTTCCCTGGTGGCGCAGTGGTTGAGAATCCGCCTGCCAATGCAGGGGACACGGGTTCGAACCCTGGTCTGGGAAGATCCCACATGCCGCGGAGTAACTGGGCCCGTGAGCCACAATTACTGAGCCTGCGCGTCTGGAGCCTGTGCCCCGCAACGAGAGGCCGCGACAGTGAGAGGCCCGCGCACCGCGATGAAGAGTGGCCCCCGCTTGCCACAACTAGAGAAAGCCCTCGCACAGAAACGAAGACCCAACACAGCCATAAATAAAATAAATAAATAAATAATTAATTAAAAAAAAAATGAGCAAAGAATTTGAATAGATATACAAATGAACAACAGGTATGTGAAGAGATGTTCAACATCATTAATCAGGAAAATGCAAATCAAAACCACAGTGGGATATAACCTTACACCTGTTAGGATGGTTGTTATAAAAAACAAACAAACAAACAAACAACAAAGGATAACAAGTGATGGTAAAGATATAGAGAAACTGGAACACTTGTACACTGTTGGTGGAAGGTAAAGTAGTACAGCCACTATGGAAAAGAGGATGGAGGTTTCTCAAAAGATTAAATAGAGCCACCACATAATCCAGCAATTCCACTTCTGGATATTTATCCAAAAGAATTGACATCAGGATCTTGAAGCAATATTTGCATTCCCATGTTCATTGCAGCATTATTTACAATAGCCAAGATATGGAAACAGTCTAAATTTCCATTGACTGATGAATAAAATATGGTATTTACACAAAATGGAATATTATCCAGCTGTAAAAAAGGTAATTCCTGCCATATGCAATAACATGAGTCAAACTGAAGGACATTATGCTAAGTGAAATAAATCATAAAAGGACAAATACTGCATGATTCAGCATATGAGGTATCTAAAAATTGTTCAACTTGTAGAAACAGAATAGAATGATGGTTGCCAGGGCCTGGGGGTGCAGGGAAATGGAGAGTTGTTCAATGGGTAGGAAATTTCAGTTATGCAAGATGAATGAATTCCAGAGATCTGTTGTACAACAATGTCATACTGGCATACCTTGTTTTATTGTGCTTCACTTTATTGCCCTTTGCAGATACTGTGTTTTTTACAAACTGAAGGGTTGTGACAACCCTGCCTCAAGCAAGTCTATTGGCGCTATTTTTCCAGCAGCATTTGTGTGTGTGTGTCATAATTTGGTAATTCTTGCAACATTCCAAACTATTTTGTTATTATTGTATTTGTTGTGGTGGATCTGTGATAGTGGTCTTTGTCTGATGTTGCAAAAGGATTATGACTTACTGAAGGCTCAGCGGATGGCTAGCATTGTTTAACAATAAAGCATTTTTCAATAAAGGTATGTACATTGTTTTTTTCGGCATAATGCTACTGCACATTTAACAGACTACAGAATAGTGTAAACATACTTTTATATGCACTGGGAAACCAAAAAAATCATCTGGCTCACTTGACTGTGATATTCACTTTTCTGTGGTGGTCTGGAACTAAACCTGAGATATCTCCGAGGTAGGCCTGTAGTGAACAACTCAGTATTGTACACTTGAAAATTTGTTAGAGAGGTAGATGTCATGTTAAGAGCTCTTACCACACAAAATCAACAACAAAAAACAAACAAAAACATCCAAAGAGACAGAAGGATACTTTTGGAGGTGTTGGCTATGTTGCGGTGATGGTTTCATGTGTGTTTGCATATCTCCAAACTCATCACATTGTATACATTAACCATGCCCATTTTTGGTATATGAATTGTACTTTAATAAAGTTGTCTAAAATTAAATTAAATTAAATCAGTGTAAGTGGCAAGTTAGGAATCTGCATTAACATGAGCAGCAGGGGTAGAGTTAAAGTGAGAAGCCCCTTCATTAACTTATCTAATTTAGAAATTGAGAATACGTATAGGCATGGAGAGATTCAGGTACACAATTGAAATTTTAAAATCAAAACAAAACTAACCTCTCTTCTTTTATAAGAAAGCTTTCTATAAATTACTATAAATTGTAAATACACTTAAGCAAGGTCAATGCTTTCTTCTTAACTTCAGTCTTGTCAGCTAATAACAGGCAAGTTTTTCTTTCTTAATTTTTTGCTTATGACACAAATGCATCTCCTTGATGTTTCTTACTAGACTCACAAAGTTTTACTTTACAACTGTTCCTTGTTCTTTAAAGTCTCTCTTGTTAAATGATGAGTGAAACATTTCTCAATACCTTGTAGTTCTAATTCTTACACCCTTTTGCTAACATTAACACATGTTTAATTTGTCTGACTAACTCAGGGCCCTTAACAACCCTCTTTCTGACCAAGAGCTCCTCCACTGGCATTTTATAAAAGACTCTCTACTCCAAATCCAGATCTTGTAACATTGCCTCAGGAGATTTTTCCAGCTCTTACTTGCTTCAGAACTTATTTCCAATTGCTAGTTGCTGAATGTGACTTTACTCCTTTGGACTGATTTATTTTTTTGTATGCTCCTTTATATCCTAGCCAACATCTGCATCTAGAGTACAGCCTAGATCTATCCTCTACTTCATTCCCACTCATCCTCACTTAGAAGAGGATACCAGGTATATTGCACACTGAACAGAAAGAAAATGCAAAGTGCTGGTCCAGGCATCCTTCAAAAAATGTATAGACATAAATCTTTCTAGACAGAGGAATATCTTTTAATGTAAATGGTTTCCAGAGGAAGAGTTGATGAGTCACTTAGTCTTTCAATGTTTAATCATTCTGTCAGTATATTCTACTCTTTCTGGATTCAGATTATGTTATCTATTTTTCCCCATAGACACAGACATGAAGCAGCATTTAACCTCTATACTACAATGATCCTTTAGAAGTTTAAGGACACATATTTTAACATCGTCCAAAAATGCCATCAAAGTTTGATCTTAATAATTTAACATATATTGAATTTTTAGTATCAACTACATACTATGCTGATTTTTTGGGGAAAAATATGTTTAATTTCACCATAATCTTACAAAGTACATGTTATTATCTTTACTTTATATATGATACTAAGAATGGTTGAGGAACCATTCTAAGATGGTTATTTGCATGTCTTTAGAGACACTTGTCAGATGAAGGATTTCAAACTTGGTCTTTATGACTCTAAAGACAGTATTCTTAACTACTTACTGTGTTTACTATTCTCACTTGAAGGAAGAATCTGACCTTGGATTTATTTAAAATATCATATTGTTGAATAGCAAAATATTATATTAAGTGATAAGCTTTCTAATTTCTTAGGGTTATTTTACATTTCAATGGAGAATGAGAAGGTTATATAACTGGACAGGTATCATATTTTCTTAATTCTAAACATATATTCATTTATAATGTTTTGTGATGTTATGTTTTTTTAGGAAAAGAAAGACTATAGCATTAAATATACTCTTCAATGTTTAGCTGCAACTCTGAAAAATGTTAAAATGTGAAAGATATCAACAGAAGCAACATAATACTGTACATAATAAAATCAAAGAGAGAGAGTAATGATCAAGGTTGTAACATATTTGTAAAGTCTAGACCCTAAAAAAGCTCTTTCCTTAACCAAACTTTGGTCACACTCCTCTGAACCCTCTTCTCAACTAGGTCTTGACGTTGGCCCCTTTCCTTGATGAGCTTGCATCTTCCAGTTGTAGCAAAACATCTTGCTAAGTCAGTTGAAAGAGAATTCCCCACCTTGGATATCTGATCACCCTGGTTATCTGATCAAATTCCTCATTCCCCCATCCCCCCACCAACGCTTGATATCTTATCACCTGCCTACCTTCAGTGAGAATCCCCTTTTTTTTTTTTTTTTACTTTTTAATTTATATTGGAGTATAGTTGATTAACAAGGTTGTGTTAGTTTCAGTTGTGCAGCAAAGTGATTTGGTTATACATATACATGTATCTAGTCTTTTTCAAATTCTTTTCCCATTTAGGTTGTTACATAATATTGAGCAGAGTTCCTGTGCTATAGAGTAGGTCCTTGTTTGTTAACTGCTTTAAATATAGTAGTGTGTACATGTCAACCCCACACTCCCTAACTATCCCTCCACGCCCCACCCTTCCCCTCTCTAACCATAAGAGAACGAACGTTCATACTTAGAGAACGAACTTATGGTTACCAGAAGAATCCCCTTACTCTTAATTTCTCCTCTTAGTAAACATCTCTCCACAAACCACCTTTGGTATATTTCAGGAATAAGGTTATTTCAATATTTGAAATTCAAACAATGTAGTTTTTGACCACATTAACTAAATAAAAAGAGAAAAGTCTATATTATCCTCTCAAGAGGTATACATTTGGTTATTTACTGCTACATTACCAGGTGCTCTGGTATTTAGTTGCTTAAAGCAATACTTCCTTTTGCCCCTGTTCTTTGGGTCAGGAACTCAGGAAAGGCTTAGCTGGGTGATTCTTTGATTCATTTGGCTTCAGCCGAGGTGGCTGAGGCTAGAAAATCCACTACCATGATGACATCATCACTCACATGTCTGATACCCAGATGCCCTTGCCCTTTGATTCTCCAGGGCCTCTCCTTGTGTCCTGACTTCTCACAGCATGGCAGTTTTAGGGTTGTTGTACTTCTTATATGGTGGTTGTCTTCCAAGTGTCAAGCAGAAGAAACTGTCTGACCAGTAAATGGCTATCTCCAGAATCAGCCACCATAGAATCATTGCTACCACATTTTATTAAACAAAGCAGCACCAAAGTCTGCTCACATTCAAGGGACTAGAGAAATAATCTCCAGTTGGCAAGGTCACACTGCAGAAAGCGTGTGGGATGGGAAATGCTTTTGCAGCCAGTTTTAGAAAATGCAAAACACATTTTGCAAAACCACAATACAAAAAAGCATCTGGCAAAAATCAGTACCCATTCATGGTAAAAAATTTTCAGTTAAATAGTAATAAAAGAACAAATAGACCTATGTAGTTGTTGTTTAGACATTGGTTTATAAGGTCATTGTACAACAAAGGAAGAACTTAGGAGTGTCTTCTATTTTTACACATATTTTAGATGTTAATATGCCACACAAAGATTAGTAAACATTTCTCTGACTGTCCATTTGGAAAACCAGTTATTTTTATAATTCTTTCATTGTGATTAACTAACAGCCATTCAATTTATGTGAACATAAAATGTTTTGCCATTGCAAATCTTACTTTATAAAAATAATTAAAATTTGTATTGCAGCTTTCTCTACATAGAAGCATATGTTAGAATATTATATTTTATTTGTTTTTCTACTACTATACTCAAATATAATTGTGTTATACATATTAATTGAATTCATGAATACATTAATCACAAATTAATTTGTATATTTATATAACATATCTCTATATTTTATACTATCTTACATTCAGATAAAATCAAGTTTTCTTAAAATAAATTCTTTTATAATTTGATTACTTTGTTCCAGCCTCAGGGATTCAATTACAATAAATCTTTAAATACATGGCCATCTTTAGAGATCAATACTAATATTTCTATTAGATAGGGTTCTAATCACTTAATCTATCAATAATTATATAATTATTGTTATACAGCAGTGTTTTTTGTTGACATTATCCTTAGATGTTGAGAATGAAATTCTCACCAAGATGTTTTGTAGTCTTAATAGCAAAGTCCTGATGATCTGCTGTAATGAGAAGAATTCTTCAATCCATGGTTAATTCAAAGGCCTCCTTTTTATCCATTTTCTCTCTTACTGTTTTTAAAAGGATTATATAATAGCAGTGTTTGCTGATTTAAGTTTCCCAATTCTTCACAAGCTATCTGGTATTAATAAAGAGTGAAATGACTGAAAAGTGTGCAATGGAAAGACAAAAGATAAGAAAATGGTAATTCCAAAACTAGATATTTAAGGGTTGACAAATATTACCAAAGCCACAACTATATCTTTCCTTTCATTAAAAGAAAGCATGCCTGTTTCCCAAAGCATTTGAAATGCACTTTATTTGATAATGAATACATGAGGAAGTTTATAAAATTATATGTTTAGAGTTCAGAAGGACCTTTTAGATGATCTGTACCAATATCCTAACTAAAGAGATGAGAAAATTGAGACTCATGGTGGTTATATGGACCTACTACGATCAAGGTAATTAGCAGAGTGACTGGGTGAATTGTTCCTTCTCTGGATTTTTGAAACATGTGTCACTAACTCCTTTTTTTTACAGATGTCTTTATTATACTTTTACTGCTTGCATTTTTCTGTGCTCTTTGAGTCCTTATATTAATTTTCTTTATTAAACATATTAATGTCACATGTCATACTAAAATAAATTTTATCATTTTATTATCATGTTTTTAAAATAGGGCTTCTCTTGGCATTTTATGAACATTATAAATGTTTTGGTTAAGAGTGGATATACCAAAAAAATCATCAAATACATAAATTATGTGAGCCCATGCATATCTTTATCATTTAATCATGTTAAATATGCTCGATCTTCACAAATAGAATTGTACTTCTATTAAGAAAGTTGTATGTGTTAATCCCAAACTTATATACATACTGCTAAACATAAAATAGACAACCAACAAGGATCTACTGAATCCTAGGGATCTGTACTCAATATTTTGTAATAACCTATAAGGGAAAAGAATCTGAAAAAGAATATATATATGTCATATATATATATATATACACACACACACACACATATAGAGCTGAATAACTTTGCTGTACACCTGAAACTAACACAACATTGTAAATCAACTATACTTCAATTAAAAAAAATAAAAATAAATTTAAAAAAGAAAGTTGTATGTGAAACCAAAGTAGACCTTCATTTATGAGTGATTATACAATTTATGAACATTGTGTAGGCACTTGATGACTTGTTAACTTATAAACATTGAAAATAACTTTTAAAATCTCTGGAAATCTAAGCTTCAGAAATATTTTTACTTTCTAAACCATTAGCATCAATGTTTAATACTTATATTCACTTACGTGCCATTCTTTCTAGCTACAGCGAAAACAATGAAATTCTAAAATAGAGAAAAAATGGAAAATTGGAATATGACTGGATATGTGAAGTATCCTTGATTCACAACTTGAAAAGGAGCCTTAGAAATTGTCAAGTTCAATGCCCTACTTATAGTACAGCTTTCCAATTAAGGAGTTCCAATTCAGCATTTATCCAGTCTCTGCATGAACACTCCCAAAGAACTCTATCTCTTAGCAAGTATCTTCTCACTTTTAAATTAAAATCTGACTCTACCTCTCCATTATATATTTTGCATTAATTCTAGATCTACTCTCTGGATGGATATGCAAAATTTAATGATAATAGTGCTCTCCCTCCCCTTTCCCCAATGTGATTAATTTTCCACAGATATATCCCATTTCTCTAACTTTCCATCTCTTCTCCCATAACCTAATATCCCAAAGCTTCATCATTCTGTTAATGTGTCTTTGCATGCATTTCATTGTTTTTTCAATAGGACTCTTCAATTGCAAAACACAAAATTAAGTATAATGCATTAGATGACTCTGGTTAAGAGAGAAATACGTGAACATATGTTTTTCTGAACATATTTTTAAAAAGACAACTTAACCTAGGATTTGCTCTTATAAGAGACACATAACTTTCTTACCTAACCTTCTTAAATCAAAAAATCATCTCCCAGAACTGTACTTACATGATTTTCTTATTTTTAAATTACAAAACAGAATGTTACGTGTATTCCTCAGAAAATACCTTTCTAGACACTGATGAAATAATAAGAGAACATACAACTTATTCTAAAAGAATTTATAAGCCAGTAGAGGGCACATAGGAAGCATCACACACACACTAAACAGTGAAATATTCACTGAATAAATGAATGAACTAATTGTAATGTAAAGGAGAATTAAATATCCTAATGAAGATATAAATAAAATGTTATAGCATAAAAAGGAAAGGCTTTTTAAAATTGAAATATAGTTGACCTATAATATTATGTTAATTTCAGGTGTGCTACATAATGATTTGACACTGCATACATGATGAAATGAACACCATGATAATTCCAGTAACCATCTAACACCATACAAAGTTATTACAATATTACTGACCATACTCCTTATACTGTATATTACATCCCCATGACTTATTTCTTATATAACTGGAGAATTATATTTAATCCTCTTCACCTGTTTTGACCACCCTCTCACCCCTCCCCCCTTTGTGGCAATCACTCATTTATTCTCTGTATCTGAGTCTGTTTTATTCTGTTTTGTTTGAGTGTTTTGTTTTTTCAGATTCCACATATAAATAACATTATGCAGTATTTGTCTTTCTCTGACTTATTTCCCTTAGCATAACACTCTCTAGATCCATCCATATTGACACAAATGGAAAGATTTCATTTGTTATTCAGTGGCTGAGTATTATTCCATAATATAAGTATACCACATCTTCTTTATCCGTTTGTTTATCGATAGACACAGGTTGCTTCCACCATTGACTATTGCAAATAATATTGCAGAGGACACTGTAGTGCACTTATCTTTTCGAATTAGCAATTTTGTTTCCTTCGGGTAAATACCTGAAGTGAAACTGCTGGATCATATGGCAGTTCTATTTTTAATTTTTTGAGAACATCCATATTGTTTTCCATTGTGACTGCACCAATTTACAACCCCATAAACAGTACACAAGTGTTCCTTATTTTCCATAGCCTTGCCAACACTTGTTATTTGTTGTCTTTTTGATAATAGACATTGAGACAAGAGTGAGGAGGTGTCTCATTGTGGTTTTGATTTGCATGTCCCTGTGATGTTGAGCATCTTTCATGTGCCTGTTGATCATTTGTATATCTTATTTAGAAAAATATTTATTCAGATCCTCTGATGATTTTTAAATCAGGTTGTTTGTTTTTTTGCTGTTGAGTTGTGAGTCCTTTGTATATTTTAGATATACATTATTGTATATCCCCTTATTGTATATATTATTTGCAAATATCTTCTCCCATTCAGTAGGTTGTCTTTATGTTTTGTTGATTGTTTCCTTCTTTGTGCAAAAGCCTTTTAGTTTCATGTAGTCCCATTTGTTTATTTTTTCTTCTGTTTCTATTGCTTGAGGAGACATATCCAAAAAAAATATTGCTAAGACCTATGTCAAAAAGGGTACAACTTATTTTTTCTTCTAGGAGTTTTATGACTTCAGGTCTTACATTTAAGTCTTTAATCCATTTTAAGTTTATTTTTGTATATGGTGTGAGAAGGTGGTCCAGGGTGATCCTTTTGCATGTAGCTGTCCAGTTTTCCCAGTACCATTTATTGAAGAGGTTGTATTTTCCCCTTATATATTATTGCCTTCTTTGCTGTAGATGAATTGACCATTTAAGCATGGGTTTATTTCCATGCTGTCTATTCTACTGCATTGATCTATGTGTCTGTTTTTTATGCCAGTATCAATAATTTATCTTTCTACTGTAATTGTTATGGAGGTTTCATGGAGAGGTTGGTTAAAAAACACAGTAGAAAAGTCAGTTAATGTCACCTAATAGCAGTTGTGGTTGCCATGGTAACGATGTTAATGTGTGGATCACTAACACTATCTGAAAGATAGGTGTTATATGATCAGCATGCTCTTGTAGGAAAATACCAATCACTGAAGAAAAGGATGCTCTAAAAAAGTTCTATGTTAGAGTGTGAAGATGAGATTAGAAACTATTGCAATAATCTAAGGCATAATGGGAAGTGTCAAAATTAGGGTAATGTTAGAATAAATATTTTTAAAAGTTGTGTTACATAAAATTCACATCATAAAGAAAGAAATTCAACTTCCTGCCTGACTTGTTGCTGTATTAAGAAAAAAGAAGTTGTTGTATTAAGAAAAAAACAAGTCCAGAAACTTACCCTGTGCATCTGAGAAGACCGAGATGACTTTAAAGGAAGTACAGTTGACACTTGAATAACATGGGGGGTTGGGGCACTGACCCTCCGAACAGTCAAAATTTGTGCATAACTTATATGGCCCTCCATATCTGCAGTTCTTCCGTATCCGCGGTTTTGCGTCCACTGATTCCACCATCCTCGGATCGTGTAGTACTGTAGTATTTACTATTGAAGAAAATCCTTGTGTGAGTGGACCCACATAAGTTTAAACCCATGTTTTTCATGGGTCAATTGTACTTCTCTAACCTATTATGTATACATGCTATTCCTTCCCCATCTTTCTTATCCTTGGTAACTCATAATTATCCTTCAGATTTCTCCAGGTTCTGTACTCCCTCTTTGCATCTAAACTAGTCTTCACTTATGCTAATATTTAGCTTATTTTTCAATTCTTTTTTTAGTTTCATTTTTCTCTCTGATATTTACATCTTGAAGGCAGGGGTGATTTCTGCCTTATTCAATGTTCTGCCCCAATATTTAGTACTCTATTTAGTATATTAAATGTAATGAATCTTTTCTAAATAATTATTTCATTGTATATATGTGTACTTAAAGGTAAGTTATTTTTTCTCTTGTGTTCCAGGTAATCAATTTATTTATTAATTCATTTAGGCAAACATTTATTTCTTTACTCATTCAAACACTTGAACATTTCTATATGATCTGATTGATAAGGACAGAATGGGTACAAGATAGCCACATTCTTCATAAAATTGTTTGCTTAAAGTTTCTTGATATCTTGCAGAAATACCCAGAGGAGAAGGAGCTATTGTATACTGTTATCAATAATTTTCCTAGATTTTTTCAAATCCAATGCTCATGTATTTCCCTGACTCTTTCCTCTGAGCTATCCATCTCTATTCAAAATCCCTAACAGAACAAAAAACTAAATATTAAAGACTATAGAATATAGCTTTAAAATACGATTGTATCAAACAGGCTGATAATTATTGTAACTCTTTTTATCACTTTTAAAACATATTTTTAAAATTATCGAATATATATAATGTAAGAAGATATGTTTTCTGTAGAATTTCATTCTCAAGAAAATGTCAATGTCTTTTAACAAACTGGATGAAGAGTAATAAAAGCACTGTTTAAGCAAAAAATTTTCATCATTTACTTGTTTTTCTCTTTTGTCTCAGAAGACAGTCAAAATATCTGAGTGCTACATTAATAGCTTATTAAGAGATCATGAGGCAAAGCAATCAAGAGATTTATTAGTGCATGTTAACATCAGGGAAGCATTTATTTCAGTTTGTAATGCCAACCAAAGGAAAGTCAATCATAAGTTTTGGCAAAAAACTGTGAGCTTTGCATGTTATTATGCATATAACAAACATTTAATTGAATAACTCTAGTGACAAACTCTTTACTATTTAGGCCAAAATGGAAAAATAGCTCATTAACTCATTAGTTTCAGGTAAATATAAATTCTAATAACTTCTGCACGTCTTAAATTCTGTTTTCACTGGTAGATCAGAATGCTTTAATAAATTTCTTATTATATGTTATTCTCTCCCCATATCTAGCCCTGAGGTAGTGTTATCTACAATATCATTTCATAATTTTTATTAATGTATATTTTGACCATTATTTATATATAGTTATGATTTGCTTTATTTCCCTCAACAATGTGTCATGTATCCTACATTTTTTTGGATTTGTTTTCTGTTTTCTTAAATTTATCATCTTTGAATTTTACCAGAAATTTTCAGAGAATATCTTTAATTAGTCTTTATATTGGAATGCTAGTTTTTCCTGGCATAAGATGATAGGTTTAAAATAATTTCCTTTCAGGTTGTCATTGTCTTTTAGCAGTGATAAAAAAACCTTATGCCTAAAATTTTCTGCAGTTATTTTAATTTCTATTTGCTTTTGGAGTTCTGAAACTTGACAAGAATATGCCTAAATTTGTCTTGTTAAAATACATTGTGTTGTTAGTTTCCTTTTCTTTTCTTTTTTTTTGTTCAATCAATGTGTTATTTATTCAGCACCTACTATATTTGCTCATGAGCACACACGTAAACACACACATTGTTTCAAGCCCTTTAGGAAAAAAAAAATCTAATTATTAAACACATTCTATGAATCTGGCACTGTGCTAAGCATTTTATGTACATTTCATTCATAACAAGTAGATTTTGTAACCTAATGTAACATAATGAAAATAGAGTGACCTTGGGCAAGTCACTCTATTTTCCTTTATTTTTAATTAAAGCCCTGTGAGCTCTCTTTCAGTCTAAAGAAGACTGGGAAATTTATTCAGCCATGTTATTATTTTCTTTTGTTTCCTCTTTTGGTACTCTCTTTTTACTTACTTCTCTAAGATACATCTTGGAACATGTGAATTCATCTTTTCATTTTTCCTAAGTTTTCTCATAAATTCTACCACTTTGTTCTTGGCTCAGCATTCAGGTAGAAACTCTCAATTACACTTTCCAGTTTACTAAGACAATATTCAGTCATATTTATTTTGTTTCTTTTTAAATATATTGTTTTAATTTCTTTTTTTTATATTCTTTTTAAAAGGGGCTTTTTATTTGTTAGCTGTGCATTTTTATTGAAGATATTGAATATGTATTTTCTTTAAACTCAATCACTTTGGTGTAGTGCTTTATAGGGATTCTTGTCTTCACACAAAACATTTGATTCTTAAATATCTGTTGATTCAGTGTTGTTTTTTCCTAATTGCCTTTGATTATTGATATTTCCTTGTCAGTGAATCTGTGTTCTTATTGTAGCTAAAAACTGTGCCTGGTTTTAAGAAGGGAGAGTGTGCAGTTAGTTTGTATTCCAGCTCTGGCAATTTCCCATCCTTCTTAGGCTCAAGAGTTTTGGGCTTTCTCTATTTTCCTTCTTAAGCCAGAGTCTGGAATGTCAGAGGTCTTGCTTCAGAGACACTGCTTCAGGATGGAAGCTGGAGTCAGCCCTGTTTCTTCTCCTTTTGTTTCTACCTCAGTGGTCCTTTTGGTGGTCTGGAGTTGTGCTCCTGCAAATCTCCAGCCTTGAGGATTACGACAGGAGCTCTCTCTTAGCAGATAGTTCAGTCTATTTAGAACATGTTTAAGAGAGGTTGAGAGTGAGGATTGCCCATTCTGTCCATGGGCAGATTCTCAGGATAAAGATCTCAAAAATACTAAAGAAGATCCTATGTCTTTGCACCTCCCCTCTTGCTTTTGATGATTTACCTTCATTTGAGACTTTCTCTAGAATATTCTATGATGTGGCTTTGCTTGTAGTTCCCTCTGCTACTTCTTATTAGTAGATAATACCCCATCTACCTTCTATTTTCCAAGAATTTCTTGAAATAGAGGATCTACTGTTTGCTTATTGTCTGGTTTTCCATCACAATTATGAGTTTACTCTTTCAAAAGGTGTAAAATCTAATATATCATTTCAAGCACTTCTTGGGTAGAGAGGAGTAAGGAAAGCAATTATGCCCATTGGATTTTAGTTTAAAAAGTTAATTTTTGTACATGCATCTCCCAATTAATAATACTTTTATTAAATCTCTTGTATTGTTGTTTTCAATATCTTTGTATTTATTTCAACAAACTTATTGTCTCACTTAAGCAACTGTGATATTAAATCAAAGCTAGTTTTAGTGCCTATATTTTACTATGCACTATGGCAGGGACTTTGAATGAGGACTTTGATAGACAATAATATTAGTGCAATATAATATAACAATTAACTTTAAGTTCAAATAGAAGTGGGTTTGAGTTCTAGTTTTGACAGCTCATAGTTCTGTGACCTTGACATATTTGTTTAATATTTCTAAACCTCAGCGGCTCTGGTTGTACAATAATAATAATAATAATAATAATAATAATAATAATAATGTATCCATTGTGAGGGTTAAATGAGATAATGCATGCAAAGCATTTATGACAGTTTGACAACTTGAAAATACTCAACAAATTCTAGTTTATTATTATTATTATTACAATAGTAATGTAATAGCTTAAAAACTGCATTTTACATTCTAGGTTTAAAATTATTTTAGGAATATTGATTGATGACCATGAGAATTTCCAAGCCATAACAAGGATATAATTGAAATAAAATGTTGTGTTTAGTGGGCTGGGTCTAAACTGTCCTTTGTTGCTTGACAACAACTATGAGAAGTGGAAGGAGAGGTGTACTTCAGGTAATTTTAGTTTAGAGTGGCAGGAGTTAATGCTGGAAGTAGAGTATATGGAATATTTGTCAGGACATTCCAGAAGTTTCTGAACATGGTTGTCTAGGCTGGGCAAGGAATCATACAGAAGAAATCAGAAGTCCCACTATGAGAATAAAATATATAAACATAATAAAACTGTTACTTTGAAGAAATTTATTCCAGAATTTAAGATCATAATTTCTCCTATTCTTAAGGATTATGCTAAAGATAAATAGATGGATGATAGTTATAGGTACAGATATAGATGTAGATGTAGATAGACAGATATAGATATATTTTCAAATGGAAAACTAATATTTCCTACAATTTTTCTTGGTTACATAAAAAATTACTTAATCTATTGTATGAAGAGTGTCAGAATAATAGTCAAGAAAGCTATTGTTTTTAGATTTGCATCTTCTTTGTGAACTAGATAAACTACTTGACATCAGGGTTTCAGTTGTTTTATCTGCAAGTCAGGCATGGTGCTGATTGTCTAATACAGATGTTATCAAATGAAATGAATGGAAGATTTCAAAGCATCACATACTTTTTAAAGCTGAAGTTTTCCTGTCTCCTTCCAAAATGTCCCCATGAAGCTGAACACCTTGATGTTGACCTTACCTCCAGGCCTTTCTGGATCTTCCTCTGCCCCCATTCAGCCGCCACTGGAACTTGCTCAGGCTCCCTCATCATCTCTCTTTTAGATTCCTGCAATAGACTCGAAAATGATCCTTGGACTTTGTTCCTACCCTGCTCCCACAACACCCAATTGCTGCTGGAGTTATCTTTCTAAAACAGAGCTGGTAATTTAAATTGCATAATGTATCTCCAATCTACCTTTAGTTTGATCTTCCAGCACTTGTTGCCATGCACTGTCCATGTTAGTTACACTGGTGTGCACATTAGTATGTGAATGCCCCATGTAGTTTCACCATGTCTGCTTCTTTTACACTATTTTTTCTGCCTGGAATTAATCTCTTTTTTTTCCTTCTTGGTTTGACAAAATTCTATTGATCCGTAAAGTTTAGCTCTTATAGCACCTTCTCTGATTTTCCTTTACTCACAGTTTGTGTAAAGAATTTGCATATAGGAGTGCAGCCCATGGCATTGACTCTCTCTCATCTGTTAGAGGGCACATTTCCTACATTGAGGGCAGAGATTTCACCTTTTCAATTTTGATTCCCATGTGCTTATTACAATGTATAGTTTAGCACATGGATTTTTACATTATTTGAATTACACAGTCTAGAAATCAGAGAACACCATATTTAATTAATTGTATTAATAAACATATTCTTGTTGGTTTTGGAATTCATAAAGTTTACTTTTCTATATATTATGCTTAAAGTTCATCTGGTTGCATTTGCCTTAGGTCTGCACTAATATATTTAGCGTTTTTGCAAATTCAGGGAACAAATACAACCACATTCACGTTTAACACTAGCATTCTTCATATCTTACTGTCACCTCTGTTCTTTTATTATATGGTGTTTAATTATAAAACAAAGTGTGAATAATAACATTTGGGAGGTAACATTTTGGTGTTTTATTAAGAAAGAGTGCTAAGCTGGTGAAAATAAGAAGGCTCTTATTTGTAGCTGTTATCTTTCACAATACAATTATCTAACATCAGTCACTTGGCTAATAAGATGGTAACTTTCAATCATTAACTTTTTCTTTGAAAGGATATGACTTCCTAAGAATCGCACAGACAATTAGAAACAAGAAGGTTAATTAGAAGTTGAACAGAAAAGACAGACAAATCTTTACTGCACAAATTCAAGATGTATGTTAATTTTTCCCTCAGAGTCACATAGTTATCTATTGTTCTCAAGAAGTCTTTTGAAGGACAATGAGATATTGCTACAAAGTTATATAATAACCTTCTGTGGGCATTGTGATACTCTCCTTTATTTGTTTCTAAAATTTAACCACCGAAGTGGAGAAATAGAGAGTCCAAAGAAAAGATTTTTTATATGGCAGAAAGAAATGATGATGAACAAAATAGATATGCTTACATAGCTTTGTGAATGACAAGCAGCAGAATTTCACTGCCATCATGAGGTTAACATGAATTAACACATTAAACTCAACACATATGAAGATGTGCACAGTAAGCTTATGCCTCTTCATCATTCTGTGAGAAGGCAAATATAGATATTCATATTTGTGTTGTGCTGGTCTCAGCCTGTCGCAAACTAATGTCATGGCTGGACCCACCCTTGTGGTTCTTATGATTACAAGACGTCCTCAGAAATAACCATCAGGAAGCTTGAAAAAAGAAAAGGTTTATTACTTACAAGTCCTGAATATTACATGACACATCTGGGGCCCCATAGGGTGGTCACATGTACAGAGAAAGAGAGAGAAACAGGGACAGAATGCATGAGTCTGAAGCTCTACTTTTATTGGGGTTGACGGTGGGGACCTAGGGTTTCAAGAGCTCACTCTTTATTGGTGAATTTAAAACGTAAGATTGGAAATTTAAAACACGGAATGAGGAAAAAACAAATGGCCCAAAGGTCAGTTATCAAAATCAACCAAGATCTTTAAAACAAAGAGGCCTGGCTCTTTACCTAGTCCTGTGGCTGGTGTTACGTTTATTGGAGAGAGCCATCTTTGAATTGGATGCTTCTTTGAAGTGAATGCCTGGGCAATCAAAGCTTAAGTCAGGCACTTGCATTACAAAAAGTAAAGAAAACTGTCAGGGCTTATACTATACTAGCACATAGCCTGAAGTTGAAATCGTGTTGAGTTAATCAGCATCGACAATGGTGTAAGGAATTTATAATATATTTCTTGTAGGATGAAAGAACAATGTTTTGGAAGATAATTTTGAAGTACCCAAAATAAAATAATAGGTAAATAAAAAATATATAGTATCTTAAAATATGGACTCAGAGGTTCTAGAAAACTCTTTTCAATGCTATGCCCTATAAAAAAAAAAAAGTTGCCTACCCTTCCAGTTCTACAAGGATCAAGCCATTAGCCACTGCAGCTGCCCACCCACCGACAGTGTGCCTGAGGGGAATTCAGGATGGAGAAGAAGAGAAAGTACCATGTGCTTTAGATATACTGACCCCTAGATAGTTAAAATACATTTCTAAGGAAAATTTTAAACAATCCTAGATTCATGTATCTTTCCATCCATAGAAAAGCACTAAAATGATTTACTTGGGATGTCTGCTCTTTGTGATTAGTGGTAAGCACTCTTTCTATGCTTGACTACATGTTTTCCCGAGCAAAACAGTTCATATTTACCCGGCTCCTCCCATTCCTCTTCAGAACAGTTTCTCAGAGCTAGGTGAGAAGCTGTCTCTCGAGCTATAGCCCTCAGTAAGTCACCGAATAGACTCAACTCATAGCTCTTATGTTGTGGGATTTTTTCAGGTCAACAAACTCTATCATGTACTGGCCATAAACACCGGGTAAGGCACTTAGGTTCTCTGAGTGATAGTTTCCTATTACAGAAAGAGGTGCTAGGTTTTGGATCTAGTGTATTGTGTTGTGGTGAGGATTAATTAAGGGAATTCATCTAAAGTACTTAGAACCATGTCTTGCACATTATAAATGCTCAATAATGTATAGCCATTTGGAAGAAATGCATGTTGGAATTTTTACAACATACTTAGAATTGTATTTACCTGATTCTTTTTATTTCTGTTGCAACTTAAGAAGGCATATTATATTAACTTCATCAGTAAGAGATATATAAAATATGACACACATAAAAGGAAACAGGTATATACATACATGTGTATAAAGACTATCTATTCACATATCAGACAAGTTGAATTTGAGAGGAAATAATGTATTATAAAGGAGAGTTATAAGTATATCACAAATATTTAAATCATTCCACTTTAAAATGGAAATAATTTATTTCCTCTGCCTATACAAACAAAAGTGTGATGCAAAAAAACAAAATGTGAAATAAGGTAGTAGCTTTTACCTATATAGTTTGGAAGTATCCAGTGGTAATATTTACTAAATCACCTCATATGTATTTTTCTATGAATATGCAAACCCAGGTATATTTTTAATGATAGATTATTGTTGTTCATACAGTTTCACAACATTTTTCATTTAAAGATACCTTATGGATTTCAAAGTATTAATTTATGTAATTGGTGGAAATACTTCTATTTTGTCATTGTCAATATATATTACATTACCAAATATACAGTAGGTATACCATAAATATTTGTTAAAAAATGCATGCCTGAATATTTGTATCATCACATCTTTCCTTAACAATTAACACATATCTATATTACTTTTATAGGTGAATTGAAATAAATTCTATTAATGTACATTTATTTATCTAAGTGACCCACTCTTGAGGAACATTTAGGTTGTTTCCGTATTTTGCTTATTTTAAATAACACCGTGATCACACACAGGACATTAATCTTTACACATTTTACTTGGTCAACACCAAAGACTGAGATTGAGGCAGCTGGTGCACAAACTGGCAGCCACCTTACCTGCACTCTGCAATCTGAAGATCAAGAAGAAAGCACCAGAACTGTTGGCTCCAAAGTACCTACACACTCTACTCTCCTGCTAAGTGGTTGCCTTGCTCTTGTAGCCTCTTCTCTCTCTGTCTCCCTCTCTGATCTTTCTTCTCTCTCCCTTACTTTAATTCAGTTTTCAATTGAGAACTCATATGAATACATCTGATGATAGAAATCTAAATCACATATAGAAACCTAGCTGCTGTGAACTCAGGGAATACATTTCTTTGCTTTCTAATTTCTTCAGTACAGGAAGTTACAGAGGAAGTAGATTGGGATGTATGATGGATAAGCTCGAATATTGGATATGTCACACCCTCTGGCTCCGGCTCTCCAGTGTTAATCTACAATAAGAAATATAGCCATGGTTTCCCAGATATTCTACAGCACACTTCCAATAACTCTCTTCTGGTGTCTGGAAAAGCAGTTACTGTTAACGCCTAATATCTTGCCTCAGTTTAGTTCAATTTGTACTGTATGCCTCAGACACTCAAAGTTTTTGAGAAGTAATTGCCTGGTACAATGATGAAATTATGGAAATGTATTTCTCTTCAGCTATTCTTTTTATTTTCTCAGAGAGCACAGAAAGCCTGTTCTTTTCAGATATCTCCTAGGCTATTCCTTATAATCTATTTTAGGAAAATTGTTACCAATATACTTTACCAGAAATGATCACTTTAATTTACCAATTTGGTGACATTGAAAATTTTCCTGTATGTGAGTGTGAGTTTTGCCAAGTATAAAAACAATCACACAGCTTGTCTCTACAAGGTTTCTAATTTGGAAGCTGACCTGAATGTCTTGATCTAAAGGCCATTTAGTCCTTTAAAATGACATATTTTAAAATCAGATCAAGACATTTGGGTCAAGCTTCCTCAATCTTGGTATTATTGACATTTTGAGTCAGAAAATTATTTGTTATGGGGACTATCCTATTGAGATGTTTATCAGCATCCTTTGCTTCTACCTAGTAGATACCAATAGTACTTTCAGTAGGGACCACAAATGTTTCCAGACATTGCCAGATGCCCCCTGGGAACCATAATTGCTCCTGATGAGAATCATTATATTAGATGTTATTTTTAGTGTTATTACTAGGTGACTAAACATCACTATTACAAAGTTCTAAGTTCTAGAGTGATTTATAGTTAACACAATACTAAAGATTAAACAATCTTATTGAAACTTTGGATCAAATTTTTATTTGTGAAAATATTATAGTGTAAGGGAATTGACAGTGAGGGTAAAAATACGTAAGTGTGTTTGGATATCCTTTGTTCCTTTTTTCTTTTGCTTCAGACTGTTAACCCTGGTCCTAGTTTAAGAAAGTAAATGAGTGTTAGAAGGAGGCCTCACTGCTTAACAAAATGCATAATACATGATTGTTAACTTTATTTGGGGGCAGAAAATACGACTATTAGTTTTCCTTCACAAAGAAAATCATATATTTATCATCACTTACCTAGCTAGAGTACAGATATCTACCTTCATAAATAGAATCAACTTAAATAACTTTTATTTTTAATAAATCTGATCTCTCACTAAAGGGGATACAATGAGAAAGGAACTATTGATACACGTGAAACAAGGGTCAGATATGCATTTGTAGAGAAGTCATGTATATGTCTAAAATAGTTGTATATTCACTCATTAACTTAAAATAGGGTGGCCTGGACACAGAGATGGAATTCCAAGGTCTATTTATCCCAGGGATATTTTGAAATATTACTAAATATAATAGTTTATTTATTAGATGATATTATATTGTAAACTTTAGCCTTGATTCATAGCTTGTGAAGGGTAAGCTGTTAAGGCAAAGTAATTATTGTAACTTATTAATATTCAGTGTTACAGAAGTTATTTTCCATAAATTGTTCTTTATGATAAGAAGTTTGTTTAGAAATTGTATCTTTATTCTTAAATATTATACAAGTTAGAAAGAGAAGTTGATTATTTATTAAACATAGCAAAATGACATGCCACTTTGGTAAATTAATGGAAATTTCTGTTTGGGTTTAATTATGAACTAAAGTGAGAAAAATTTTAATACATTATTTTTGTTTGGAATTTGAGAGTTTTTGTTCAATATCTTGAATTTATTCATTTTTTGCAAATGACATTTGATTGAATAAAACTGTATTTAGGTTTCATTTTCTAAGACGCAAATTGCTCTTACCAATTTATATTCTAGGAATGTCTCAAAAGAAGAAATAAAAAACAGAAAATAAATATGAAAGATAATTCCAGAAAAATAAACACAAAATATCCAGAATCCCTCCGAATTTAGCATCTTTTCCATTTTTCTTTACCAAGGTAAGAACTCCATATATTTACATTCATGATTAGATGAGAGGAAAATAAGGTATTGCTCAAATGTTATGCCATATTTCTTGACCTCAAAGTTATTCAGAGAAATACAAAAGAATGCATATAAAAGTTTTTAATTCAAAGGGTTTGCAAGGTTGTTATTCAACTTTGTGTAGTAATTGGTGTTTGTTTTAAGAGCTTCACAGAATTTTACATTTCCCATTACTTCTAGTAAAACTCTTTCCTAATTGTTTCATGGGATTTGTTTTAAATTTGAGTTCATGCCATTTTTAAATCATAAAAATAAATGGAACATGTCAATGCAATAAAAGTCATTTTCTAGCACAAGCTGAAATTGTCCATTTTTATCTTATATGAATCTCTTAGTATAATGATTTTCCTCAGACATAAGATTAAACATGAAAGTATTCTTGACTTCTCTGAAGTAACACACTGGAACGGACAAATACATTTACCAGTCACTTCATTAATACAAGTTTTATTTTCTTCCCCTCAACTGGAAAGAGATGTTTTCTGTCTTTTTCTCTTGTAACCAGTATTTGCATCTCATAGTGTTCATTTTTTACTACTTTTATCCTTTTCTGCTTTTGTCCTTTTAAATGTTTGCAAATAATACTTTAAAGAACTGAGCATTTATTTAAATGCAAAGATAAGTTTTTAAAATATAATTATTTGTATGTTTGCATAAGGGCAGAAAAAATATACTGTATATATATATATATATATGAAATTTTTACCTCTCCTTATAGCCAGGGTGATAATAACACCTATAAATCTTTTACACGGTATCCATCCTTGCCAACATATGACTCATTGAAGCATTCTTTTAACAGACATTTATTGAGCCAGGACTATTTTCAGTGATGGGGCACAGTGGTGAACAAGACAGGAGGGTCCCTGTTTAGTGGAGTTTACTCCACTAGTGTTGAGCAGGTAAGCAACAAACAAAAATTAGCTTGCTAAATAAATGTCTAATAATGATTGTCTGAAGAAAATAAAGCAGGTTAATTAAACAGAGAGTGACTTGTGGAAAACATAATGTGTCATTTAAAAAAACATTTTTTCTAAATCCTGTAATTGAGTCTATATTCAGCATTTAATATAGAAAAACAAAACATAGTTAAAGAATTAGAAATAATATTTATATAGGGTGAGGAAAGCTGACTGTTACTGCATTTTAAACCTGATTTGCTATGGGGGAAATCCAGTTTTAACTTTTTCAGATTTAACACACATGTCTACTTTAGGGAAAATAAATTGCATATGTAAAGGAAGATTAAGGTGAAAAATAGTAAAGCTGTACAGTTGAGAGACCCTGCCTTATTACACTAACCATATACTGATTATATAATTATCCTCCGCGGAGACTGGGCTTTTATGATGGAAGAGCACAAATTAATGCAGGAAAGAAATTTACAAATAAATATATCTATCCAGAAAAAAAATTTTTTACCACCATCTAGCCATTTCCTATACCTCAAATTCTGTCCCTGACAATACCATCAGCTGACCTATCAATGGCTTTGCCTAATTTACTCCTTATCTCATTGCAGTTTAATTAAAGAAAACATCCAGGAAACATTTTTCTTATTGTCCAAACTAGGTCAGGGCTTACAATTTACTCTCATAGCATCACATATATTTCTTCATCATCACAGTCACACTTCTGCTTGTTGTATCTTTATTGACGTGACTTAGACTGTCTATGCCCTCCTCCACTTCGGGCAACTGGAATACACCTGAGTGACCTTGAGCTAGCTATATTTACTTTTAGACTAATGTTAACAATTTACAAAATCAAAAAATTTAAAGACTTTCAGAAGAAAAAAATACACAGACACAGACACATGTACACAGTAAAATATCCTAAAATTCCTCAGTTCCTCTCAAGAAAATTACAATTTCTTCCCTCTGACAATTATGAAATCTGTCTCTCAGTCTGGGTCAGTCTTAAAATATCACATTGGAATTGTCTCTTTTTCATAATCATGATCCTTCTACTTTTCTTTATGTTTATCTTCCTCCTCTTCTCACAAATAGAAAAATTTAGCATTATTGAAATATTCATCTCCAAGTACTACCCTGACCTAATGCAAATGTACATCAGCCAAGCAAATTGAAGAAAGAATTCTTCCTTGAGGAGAACTGTTTCTGCTACAGTAGTAAACTCCTTGAGGGCAGAAGTCATATTTATTTTCTCCCATTACCCAGCACAGTGCCATGCGATAAACATCTATTGAATATTCATGAATGAAAGGGTAAAAAGAAACCAACTGATATGGAAGAGACCCAGCTTTGTGGGAAGAGTATCACCATTTGCTTTTTGCATCATCATTTTTACTTTTGCAATAGAATATGAAAAACCTAAAAATTAATAAGGACTGAAGGGGAAAAAAAAGCAGCTGCGAAGTCTTCATTTGAGATTCAGACTCCCCTTTGGAGAGATACAGAGCCAGGGCCATTTTAAATAATAGTAATTATTAATCCTGGACTTAAAGACTTTACATTTCCTGCAAAAAATATTTGAAACATGATGAAAGAACAACAGGATTGCTCCCAAAATACTTAAAGAAAAAAACTGTGACAGTATCATTGTATTGTCTCTTGGCTCCAAACTCATTCTTTAATACCTTCTCTGTAATCCTGGTAGAATTCTGTAAAGCATTTCTCCTTTTGAGTGAGCATGATGGTAAACTTTCTCAGGAGAGGGCGTGGAAGGACATTGCAGGAAGAAGGGCTTCTCTTGGTTCTGGCCACAGCAGGGCTGGTCAGTAATGTATATGTGAGGACCTTTGGTTGTGCTTTGCCCAAGTCACACACCTACAGTGCAGGGCCCCTCGCAGCAAGCCTGCAGCCCTGGTCAGACACTGTCTTCTGGCTGCCGCTTGCCTATTCTCTGGAGTGTTGCTTTCTGCTTTTCCTAGCTTTGACCATGGCAACTACACAGTCGGCTGCAACCTTCCCTCTCCAATGAGTTCTGAACTCCAACCACTGGGAAGAGATTCCTCTTTCAAATTTGTGCTTTCTTGGGTGCCCTCCTTCAGCCCTAGGAATGGGTTTTCCCAAATAAGCACAATAATTACCAAGAAGTCACAGCCAGCCAGACGTGGAATGAATTACTTCTGTCCAATGAATTTCAAAATCGCTATGATCCTTTACATTTATTTTTAAAAAATTTAAAAGACGATGCTGTATTTTTAGTATTTTGCTATGATGTAGGTTACAGGCCTCCAAAATAAGAGTGCCAAAGAACTTCCAAGATGTTAAAAGTTGGAAGATAAGTTGGAATAAAAATTAGCCAAAGTTAAATGATAAAACCACATTACAATGATTTCTTTTTTTTTTCTTTTTTCAATTACTTATAGACTATGGCTATGTCTACGGCTACAAACTTTTCAGTATTAAAATGATGCAGGCTACACTTCTTAGAAGGAGAAAATAGGGTCAAACTTTTATTAGTGATAAACAACAGTAGTAAACTATTTCAATATTATTACTTTACCTCTTTCTTCACATATACTCTTCACAATATCTAACTTCATATTTTCTAACATTGGGATTAAAACTGCTAGTATTAAATTTGTAAAAATTTTACACATTTTAAAATTAGCTGAATCCTCTACTGTGAGTATGTGTGTCTGTCAGTTACCTGAGCTTGAAGAAACCATCTCCTCAGCGGCTACTGATTTATTATTTAAAACTCTTCCTTGATATGAAAGGTAGTTTTGCATTTAAGGATTCAGTAAATTGAAATATATAATTGAAGTATTTAATTTACAGAGTTTATAATTTTATGAGAATGATTAATTAATTATATTACCTTTAGATACCTGGTATCACATAAGTATCTTGTTCCTTACCTGGCTCTTCCAATTCTTAGCTTACCAGTAATGTGAAACTGTAGGAAAACTCTTCATACAATATAGATAGAACAACACAGAACAAGTCTATCTATCCCTTTTCCTCTTTTTTAAGAAACAAATTATTAATGTCATTTTTTTTTTTGGTAAAATAGACATAAAATTTACCATTTTAATTTTAAAGGCATTAAGTACATTCACATTGTTGTACAACCATTACCACCATCCATCTCCAAAATGTTTTCATCTGAAAACATTCACCATAAAGTTGCAAACTGAAACTTGGTAGCCATTAAACAATAGCTACCCATTCCATTCTGTTCCACATTACACGCTACTTCCCAACCTGTATTTTTCCACTCACCAAAAGGCCATAGTCATGGTTCCATGGCCATAGATGTCTGTGACAGTACTATATAATGCTGTATATTCAAATGTATATGCTTCCTGGTGAGCTACTCATCCTGAGCTTCTTTCCATAAGAGCATTTAACAAACTGTCATAAGTTCACTTCTCTGTCACCCTAGAGAATTTGAACTTTGTAAGTATAGAGCACAGGTCTTACTCAAATGTTTATCTTTGGCCAAGCATAGTACCTGGTTTGCAGCAAATGATTGATCAGTGAGTGGATAAATTAGTGAATGAAGGAGGAATATCAGCTCCTTGGACTGAGAAAAAACGATACTGTTGCCGAAGATTCTGGGCAACAATCTCAGAGAAATAAATTACATCTAGAAGGTTTAGTGAATAACTAAAGCCAAGGGTTTCATAGTGTACCTATAAGAAGTACACTATGATTTCTGAGATATGCTGATATTTTGTTTCTTAATTTATGATGAACTCTCGGAACACATGAGTTCATTTTGCTAGTATTTTGTAGTTTTAAGCAACACATATAGAAATATGTCACTTTGTGCTTATATTAATATAATTGTTTATAAAAGACCAGTTTTGACAAAAATTATATATGGTAAATTGCAACCATAATTTTAACAGTAACTATTTCACTTGTTCCAAAGAGAACAGCAATGATTAATAGTGAATTCAATAATAGAGGTCCAGAACCAGTTATGTGTAAGCTAAGAGATCAATCAAAGAAATGGAAAACAGAAATAATTGACTTATAAAGAATGCCTGAGAGCATGGAGGTGCATGCAATAGTCTCT
Source organism: Balaenoptera acutorostrata (assembly GCF_949987535.1). Taxonomy (NCBI): domain Eukaryota; kingdom Metazoa; phylum Chordata; class Mammalia; order Artiodactyla; family Balaenopteridae; genus Balaenoptera; species Balaenoptera acutorostrata. Next base: position 17,756,567 of record NC_080071.1, on the reverse strand, counting down.
GGTAAACAAAATCCGGCTGAAGAACAAGCTTTGATTCCCTCCTCTTTATCTTTGTGTATCTACTATAGAGGTTTGCTTTGTGATTATTGTGAGGCTTGCATAAAACATCTTATAACTATAATTATTTTTTGCTGATAACAACTTAATTTCAATCACATAAAAAAAACTCTACTCTTTTACTTTTCTGTTTTATGTTTTCGATGTCATAATTTACCTCTTTTACATTGTGTATCCATTAAAAAATTATTGAAGCTGCATGCTTCTCCTTCTCTTTTCATTCTAGTACTCTAATAATTTGCAGATTGTTTCTTTAGATGGTAACCCCCTAGATCACCTAGGCTCTCTTCACTATTTTTCATTCTCTCTTCTTTGTTCTCCTCTGACTGGATAATTTCAAAGTTCCTGTCTTTTAATGCAGATTTTTTTCTTCTGCCTGATCCATACTGCTATTGATGCTTTGTATGGCATTTTAAAATTTTCACTCATTGTATTTTTCAGCTCCAGAATTTCCTTTCAATTCTTTTTTATTATTTCTACCTCTTTGTTAAATTTTTCATTTTGTTCATGAATTGTTTTCCTGATTTCATTGAATTGTCTTTCTATATTTTCTTGTAGCTCATTGAGTTTCCTAATTACATCTATTTTGAATTCTTTATTGGGTAAATGGCAGCTGTTGATACCTTTTGGGTTGGTTATTGAAAGATTACTGTGATCCTTTTGTGATGTCATATTTTCTTGATTTTTCGTGTTCCTTCTTAAGGCTTTACTAACTGAGAGAAATACCTCTTTGGTAGAAATTTCCCTTTGGGAGAGAAATACCTTCCTTCAACCCTGCTAAGGATTCTGAGGCTTTCTCAGACCTTCTATGGATATGCCTACTCCACACATTTTGCTCTCTGTGTGGCAGAATTCTTAAATGTATAGGCTTTGACTCAGTCCTGTATAGCCAGGCCATGTGTTGACAACCTCTCTTTTACTTTCCCAATGGCATTCTCTCCCAAGTCCGAAGATTCAGGCCAGATTTCTGCACACGTTCATTAGCTATCTGCAAAAGCTTGCTCTTGCACTGTCGAGAGTGTGCACACAGGGAGATCAGCTGGGTGCTTTGTGACCACCTAGAGGGGTGGGATAGGGAGGGCGGGAGGGAGACGCAAGAAGGAGGAGATATGGGGATATATGTATACATATAGCTGATTCACTTTGTAATACAGCAGAAACTAACACACCATTGTAAAGCAATTATACTCCAATAAGATGTTAAAAAAAAAAAAAAGAGTGTGCTCAAGGAATCAGTCATGGAGTGGGGCTGGGGGAGGAGTAGGAGTGGGTGAGGTGCATGGATTACTGGGGGTGCCCTGGGCCAGCTGGGGAAATCAGTAGTGGCTTGTGGGTAGGCCTCCTGCTGCGTGTTCACTCACACTCTCATTTTTCCCTGCAGGAGAAATCACAGGCTGAGAATGGCTGTTTTTGCACTGAGGTATCACCTTAGGAGAGGGTAATACAGGTAAAGTCAAACTGCCCTTCTTACCTTCTCCAGTGCACCCAATCTTGTGGTTTTTGCAATCAGTGGTATGCTAAAACTTCTTTGCTGAACTCCTGGATTTCCACAAAGGCTCTCTCATCTATGGTAATTGTTCTCCAGCAGCTCCCAGACTGTGGCCAAGAGAGACTGGAGCCAGTTCATGGGCACTTCAGGGTCCAGAGTCATGACCAAGGCATGTATGTCTATTACCTAGCATATCAGTGGGCAAGACTCCTCCTGGGTCCCTTTGTGCATGGTGCTGATGACAGAACCAAAGACAAACAGGGCTTCAGCAGAGTCCTCAGGGTTATGTAGTTGTCTCTGGGTCTATTGTTGGGACCTCAGTGAGTGAATTAGCTACCTAGGTGCAGGCCTGTCTTCTCAAACTAGGTCTTCCTGTTTTTGGATGAACCTGGAGTTTCACAGTCTCCTTCCTGGATCCCACAGTTCCCACAAATGTACTTTTGTCTGTGGATGGATGCCAAATTGCTATTTTTGAGGGAGAATACAAAAGAATATCTTATTTACCCATCTTGTTGATGTCACTCCAGTTGTTCTGTTTTAAAAGTTAACATTCATGCAGCTTTATGTATCAAAAATGCCTCAGAGTGTGTTTTTAAATTTTTATCTGACTTGCCTTTGATGTCTATTGGAGATGGGTATTCTCGGCAGTGCAGAGCCACCTGAATCAGCATTTAGCAGCGAAGTGGGGGTATCTGCAACTTTTGTAACAGTTTGGATTTCCTTTCCCTCCACAGTTTCATTAACAGTTCAGTGTCTTTGAGGAAAGTTTGACTGAAGTGTCCCTATTAGAAAGGGATGCTCCAGATCTTCAGACCTTTGATCATTTCTGTTTTACATGGTATTTTCCTATCAGACATAGGGTATTGCCAGAGTTGCAATGAGTTAATCCCCCAATAAATGCAGTCAGCATAGCTTAATTTGAAATAAAAATGGATGACGGTAATAAGCTTAACTTTCTAGCAACGCAGCTTTACTTAATGCAATCCTTCTGGGAATGTACATTAGACTGCAGACAGCAAATTTGAAAAGTCATAACTTTATAAAAAGTTATAAATATTTTGTTTAGTGTTATAAGTGTATTTATTACGAATACAGTAGTTTAAATACTTATCAAATGCATGAATATTATTTAAGACTAAAACTGTGTGAATTGCCAAATGGATAAATTAAGGATCAATAATAGTATCTTTTACACATTTGTATTAAATCTGAACAATTATCGAATCTAATTGTCTTTAAAAATTAAAATGCAGATTACATAAGCAGAAAGGAAAAATTTCCATTTTACTTAAATTTGTCAGTTGTTTGCTGTAAGCTTCTTATATATAGGTAAACACAGTTATGAATATATATTGTAGACTTGGGAACTATGTACCACTAATGTGAGGATTAAACTGATTGCCAAGTTTTTTAATAGCCTGGTTAAATGTACAAACCATCTCTCTGAAAAATACCCAAGTCCACATTTTGCATACAATTTTATAGATTCATCAACTGTCTACAGTCTTGACATGGACCTTTTAAGTACTATGATCTTCAAGTTGAGATACTGCATACATGCACAGATTATCTCATATTGTCATGTGAAAATCTATAGAATACCAGTGATACCTTAAATCAGCTTACACATACTCTTAGTACAAAGAAAGCTATTTAATCAGAAGGAATTTATTGCAGTCTTTACGTTATTTATTGACTAATCTATTTGAGGAAAATATTATTGATATTTGAGAAAATCATATCCTTAGCAATAAATAATTGAAGCTACAGTGTAAATATTGCCATTTAGATAAACATTCCAACAGCTATTTCAGAGTACCAAATCCTTACTTCTAACATAGAGAACCAAATAAGTATTATGATTTTGCACTTCTGTAAACTCTGGGACAGAAATGCAACACAGTGTTATTAGACTTTAATAGGATACTTCAAAAAAAAATATCCTGAACCCCAAACCACTTTCATTTATTAGTATGAAGTATCTCTATTAAAATATGAAGTAGAAAAATTTTATTGCTTCTCATTTCACTCCTTTTTATTTTCTGAGAGTGAAATTGAAAACATGGCATATTCCCCCTTGATTATTAAGTATCAAACAATTGGTTTATGTAACTAACCCATCACAAATGGTTAAGGTTAAATAATATTATTTCTAATCCACCAAGCAAAGACTTAATAAGTCAAGCACATTTATTAAAATTTTGAAATAGTAAAACTAAAACAACAAGTAATAATAATAATAGTGATAATAAAAGAAACCAATTTTAACCTCCTCTATACTGTGCATTATATTAAGCTCATTAAATATACTGTCCTATCTAAAAATAACTCTGCGAAGTAATATAGATTCCAATTTTAAAGGTGAGGAAATTGAAAAAAATAGTAATATCAGATGTCAAAACAGGTGTCAAAACATAATTCCTAACAAATATTATCTGGTTTCAAAATTTCTCTTTGTAATAGGCACAGTGGCTCTCTAAAGACAAATAAAAACTTGATCAGTGTTGCATTGCCTTGAGTTTATCGTCTTTGGGTAATTTTGAGCTTAAATTTCATTTTTTCTCATTGTTCAATTTTGAAAATAAATTTTAATATTGTAAAATAATAAATGAATTCTTTTAAGATTTAATCACAGCATTTTTTGTTTATTTTAAATTTAGATAGATGTCACACATCATAAAATTCAAACTTCAAAGTGTAAAATTCAGTGATTTACAGTATATTCACAAAGTTGTGCAACTATTTTCATATATAATTATAGATTATTTCCATTAATCCAAAAAATAAATCTTGTACCTATTAATAGTCAGTACAAATTCCACCTTCCCCATCCCTTGACCACCATTTATCTACTTATTTTCTCTATTGATTTGCCTATTCTGGACATTTTATAAATAGAATTATATAATATGTAGTCTTTTGTGTCTGGCATCCTTCAGTAAGCATAAAGTTTCCAAAGTTCATCCATGTTTTGGTATGTATTGGTAGTTCATTCCTTTTATGAATAATATTTCATTGCATAGATATACCATATTTGTTTTTCCATTCATCAGTTGATGGAAATTTGGGTTTTTCCTACTTTTTGGCTTCTGTGAATAATGCTGTTATAAACATTAAAATATGTATTTTTTCTAGGTGGACCTATGTTCTCACTTCTTTTAGGTATGTACTTAGGAATGGATTTGGCTGAATCATATGGCAATTCTATTTTTAATTTATTATGGAACGACTAAACTGTGTTCTTTTCTTGTTTTCCTTTTTCTTTTGGTGTCATATTGCCGAATCCAAGGTTTTGAAGATTTATGTTTCTTTCTAGGACTTTACAGTTTTACTTTTACATTTAGTTCTTGGATCCATTTTGAAGATTTTGTTTTTGTATTTTTTGTTTTTTGTTTTTGTTTTGTTTTGTTTTTTCGTATATGGTATGAAGTAGCAGTCAATCTTCAATCTTTTGCAGGTAGATATACAGTTGTCTCAGTACCATTTATTTAAGAGACTATTGGGCTTCCCTGGTGGCACAGTGGTTGAGAATCTGCCTGCCAATGCAGGGGACATGGGTTCGAGCCCTGCTCTGGGAAGATCCCACATGCTGCGGAGCGACTAGGTCCATGAGCCACAATTACTGAGCCTGCGCGTCTGGAGCCTGTGCTCCGCAACAAGAGAGGCCGTGATAGTGAGAGGCCCGCACACTGTGATGAAGAGTGGCCCCCATTTGCTGCAACTAGAGAAAGCCCTCGCACAGAAACGAAGACCCAACACAGCCATAAAGCCCTCGCACAGAAACGAAGACCCAACACAGCCATAAATAAATAAATGAATAATTAAAAAAAAAGAGACTATTATATTATCTTTCAATGGTCTTGGCACCCTTTTCAAAAATAATTTGACCACAAATGTTTCTGTTTGTTTCTGAACTGTCAATTCTATTATTTTTTTGTTGATTTTCACTATTGTTTTTCTCTTCTCTGTTTTGCTAATTTCCAATTTAATTTCCTTACTTCTATCTGGTTTGAGTTTAGTTTGCTCTTCTAATTCTAGTGTCTTAAGGTGGAAAGTTGTGTTATTAACAACCTTTCCTTTTTTTAAAT